>NC_092805.1:101441420-102047170 GCF_040954645.1 Diabrotica undecimpunctata
ATAACAAAACAAGTACGAATTTTATTGTTTATTTTCACATCATTTTCTTTCGTAATTTAAACAGAACTCTACTTCTAATGATTCCTAATACCCATAGATCTAAATATGAATTATACAGATCTTATACAATAATTTTTGGTAGGTTGAGGAATAATTGCGCTACCGAATACCAGATTCTAATCATGTTATATAATCTTAAACCGAAAATGGGATATGCTAATAGAATTATACTAAACAAAAACAGAATTCACTTTCATTGATGCTGTAATTGTTATGTTATAAATGTTTAAAAACTGGTCACGACTGCCCTGTGATACTTTTCAAGTTTATTTGATCGAAGACATCTTTGTTCCGATGTAAACCAGCATACACGTACATTCAGCAATTTATACGGGTATTTTAGTGTACATACGTAAAGTAGCAAAGATGTTTTTTGATTTCTTGTAACATTATTTGATTCTGAATTTTTTTTATCATAAAACCTTTACATTATCTTAGGGTTTTAAAGTACGAAAATGTATAAAACAGGAATTCATAAAGGTCGCTATTCCTTTTCCCCTAGTTTTTATTTTGTAGTGAGAAATTGTTATGCATGATACAGTACACAGTGGAATACAGTACGTAAATGGAATCCCGATTAATAATTTAGGTGTTAGCGCTTAAACTAACAGGAATACTGTTTCTTCAGTTGAATTAAGATTAAAAATTAAAATTACATATAGCGCATCTATCATAATCAAACAGTTCTACAGAAATAAAATTCTAAATAAAACCAGAAAATAGAAATCCGAAGATTTCTTGGTTGACGAAACCAAACTTCAGATTTTTGCTTAAATATGTGCCTTCTATAAATTGCAATGCAAAACAGACAATGAAAAGATGAAAATTATGACATGGGGTATCTAAAAATTGTATTTCATATCTCCTGATCTAAGCAAAAATCTTTAGAGAACTGGTTTCTTCTACTAATAAAGAGTAAATAGAAATAAAAAGAAAGATTAGATTCCTCATGTCATTCTTCTGACCGTCTGTTTTGCCTTGCAATTTATAGAAGGCATAGATTTAAGCACACATCTGCAGTTTGGTTTCGTCAACCAAGAAATCTTTGGATTTTTACTTTCTGGTTTTATTCTCAGATGTCGCTGTAGCGTCTTTATTAAAATTATTTTATCATTACTTCTCTTGACGGAAAAGATTTGATTTCACGTTTAGAGCTTTTGCACCAGTTACTCTGATGAATCGTGGTAGGATGAAATACGTATAAGCGAATATACAGAGGCACTATACGTAAAACTAAATCTTAACTGTCTTTTCTTTAAAATTATAAATGTTATATATTCACTATGATATGGAACTCTAGTTAACTCAGCTATCTTTACTAAATCCATGATGAAAAAAAAAGCTCAAGAGATAAGGCTGTATGGGACACTACTGAAAATATCCTACGTAGATACAGATTCCAATTAAGAACAGAAGTCTTGCGAATACTATCAAAAGGGTCAGAATTGGTTGATGAAATAAAGATACCAAAATTCCAATATATTGACCATGTATGTAATCAAAGGGGCCACAATACCAGCTGCTATAAGTTACAATATGTACATGGAAAACGTAGTGTCTTGGTTGGACGGATACTTTGGCTGCGCAACCTTAAAGAATTGTTCAAATGCTCATCTAACTCGGTCGTTAGAAAAGCAGTAAAGAGCATCCCAATAATAATGATGATTGATTCAGTAACAATAATTCATCTATGCTCCCTTTTTTTTATTTCGAAAATATGTGTCTCGACAGCTAATGGTCATGGACGTAGGTACAATTTACATGCATGTTTACATGGTTAATACTTTACATTGGATACAAGTTAGTTACAATACATTTTTTGTAATACATTTTGTTGTAAATTTAATTGTATAACTTGGTGTTTTTTAAAAAGTTTAATACATTTTCATAGTTGCTGCTGTTTGAGATAAGTATGTCTTTTGGGTTGTTACCAAGATTGTATTTTCTTCTGGCCGCTAGGTAGTGTTGACAGTCTAGAAGTACATGTGTTGCAGAAGTCGTGGTGTTGCGTACTGGCACAAAATCTGATTACTGGAATTCATTAGGTGTCCATGTGTAAGGCGTGTGTGCCCTATTCTCAATCTACGAATGATAGATTTGTCCTTTCTTTTCATTGGTGGGAGCTGGTGGTAGAAAATGTTTGGTTGTAGAACGCTTAACTTGGTATTGCTTCTTTACCAATGATCATTCCAAAGGTCCAATATTTTATGTTTGAGTGTTCTTTTTAGATCTGATGATGCTTGAATGTCTGTTGTTACGTTAAGAGAACATGCTTGTTTTGCTGCTTGATCGGCTTTTTCGTTACCTGGAATACCAACGTGTGGTGGCACCCACAATATTGTTACTGTAATTCTATTAGTTTAAAGACGATTACATATACTCTGGATTTCTTGAACTATTGGGTGGATAGAATGTATGTTTCTTATGGACTGGATGGAGGACAGAGAGTCCGTACAGATTGCTATAGTTTTATCATCGTTGAGTGGAGTTTTCACCGCAGTATCCCATATAGTTCATCAGTATAAATACTGCAATTGCTGGAGAGTCGAAACAAGTTGACGGTGGTTGTAGTCGTTGTAACAGTACAGCCAACACCTTCTTCAGTCTTAGATGCGTTTGAGTACAGGATCTTATCGAAGTTGTATTGATGTAGTATTTCATAGAATCTTTGTTTGATAATGGAAGGTGATATTTCATTATTATTATATTTCGATAATTCGATATTGAAATTTGGAAGTTTACATATCCATGAAGGAGTTTGAGGGACCATGAAAGGGCTGGTCGACAACAGATTGATATCTAATAAAGAATTAACATCTGTTTAGTGGACGGTACCATTCTAGGATTATTAGTAACTGGTAATTGTCTATTATAGATAAGGTTTCTTGTGGGATTTGCTGAAACTCTAGAGAAATAGAGGAGTAAAAGTTGTTGTCGTCTTAGATGAAGCGAAGGTTTGAAACATTCTACATGAATGCTTTCCACCGGACTGGATCGAAATGCTCGATCGAAGCAAGTAGGAGTATTTTGGGAAGTATTTTGGACTACATTTAGTGAACGTAGTAGTGATTTACTTGATGGCATGTAGAGAACACTACCATAGTCAAGTTTGGAGCGAATAAAAGCTCGATATGTTTTTAGTAGTGTTTTTTCATCGGCTCGCCAACTATAATGAGCTAGTGATTTAAAGAGATTCATTCTTTGAAGGCAGCTACCCTTAAGTTCTTGAATGTTTGGTTGCCGAGAAGCTTTATTTGGTCTACTACTTGGAGAAAATTTCCATTCAGAGTAATGGTTGGAGATTGCGTGTTTTGTCTTCTGGTAAAATGAATAACTTTGGATTTGGATGGGGGGAAGTTAAGGCCAGATTGACTGGCCCAGTTGTTTATTTTACTTAACGTGTTTTGTAGTAAAGTATTTGTGCTGGATATGACCTTTCCATGACAGAATAATATTATGTCGTCAGCATATATTCCGTATTGTACAGGGTCGTTTATGAATGAACTAAAATCGTTAATACTAAGGAGAAATAGTGTGCTGCTTGGGACAGACCCTTGTGGGACACCGTTTGTGGTTGTGTGTTGTGAGGAAGTTTTGCCATTAGTAATTAGTTTAAAGGATCGCTCTGTGAGAATTTTTTTTAAAAACGAATATATATTACCGGATAGCTTGTTCTGGTTAAGTTTGTTTAGTATCACAGAAATCGGTATAGAGCTAAAAGCTCATTCGATGTCAAGGGAGATTGCAATTGCAACGGAGACTTCATTTTTGTTAAATAGCGCAGTCGCAATTGTTGATTGCAGAAGTACAAGATTGTCCATGGTGCATCGATTTGGTCTGAAGCCTGATTGAAATTGGTCGAGGATTTTATTTTGTTCAAGGTACCAAAGTAATCTTTTATTAACCATTTTTTCTAGAAGTTTACATAATGTACAGGTGAGAGAGATTGGCCTGTATGAGTTTAGCGTGTCTAGTGATTGATCGCCTTTTTGATAGGAATAGTTAGGGATTGTTTTCATAGTGATGGGAATTTTTAGGAAGACCAAATGTTATTGAACAGTTGGAGTATTTGCTCGTATGTATTTTGGTGAAGGTTTTTTTAAAAAGATAGAGGGAATATCATCAGGGCCTGCAGCTGAGCTTTTTGTCGAAAAAATAGCATCGTTGAGTTCTTGGAAACTGAAAGGTATATTAATGGGTGGATTAGTATTACAAGTTTTTTGAGTAGCATCAATTTCGTTATGTGGATTAGTAGGATTATTTGATTTATTGAGAAAGTGTTGAGAAAGCATATCACTGATTTGTTGGTCATCTGTAATTATTTTGTCCTGAATGGTGAGAGCTGGAATTTTATTGATGTGTAATGTCCTTTCATTCTCTTTATTTTTGACCATACTTAAGTCGGTAAGGTATCTTTGGTAATAGAGCAGGTAAAATGATTCCATAAATTTTGTTTACTGTTTTTTATTATGCGTTTTGTTTTTGCTCTGAGCCTTTTGAAACCTATTAAGTCAGCTAGAGTGCGAGATTTTCGGAATCTGTTTAAAGCTCTTTTGCTTTCTTAAATTGCTGTTTTGCATGAGTCATTCCACCAGCGAACGTGTTTTTTTATTGGGTTAATTTTATATTTGTATTTAAAAAAAGGCATAGGAGAGAGGAGGAGGAATTCGACCGTGATTGCACTAGTTGAAGCAATGGGCTCAATAGATTCTTTAGAGCTATTATTATTCGTAGAATCATTAGGTAGTTGTAGTAGTCTTATTTAAAGCTTCTACCAAATTTTCGGCTGTAAAATGTTCTGTGTATTGCTTGTATATTATGGGATAGTAGTTATCTTTAGAAATATCGGTATTTTTGTAAGGATAAATTCCTGCCCATTTAAAACCACTTCGTATTATGTCAGGATTTAAGTCACACCATAACAGTTGCATCAAATTTTTTTTATTATTTTTTTGCCAAGATTATGTATTTGTCACTTTACCAGTTTCGTAACCCAAGAGTCTTTAAATGATTTGAACACAGCCAAATCTAATGGCTGTAGCAAATGGCTGGAGTGTGGGGAAGTTTTAAAATTGTAACATCTTCTTTCATTGGATCCTCGATTATTTCTATCCCAATATGCCTAGCATCGTCATCATATATCATAAGTACAGCGCGGTCTTTAAACTGTTTTAAAGAAATCTTTTTAAAGTAATTCTGGAAAACTTCACTTTTTATCCTTCCATTTTTGGTTGCAGCATAGGACAACAGGGGCTTTTCTGGATCTAATTCAGAGACGATTCATTCGTCATAAACGTTTTTAGCCTTACATACTATTAGCGCAGTCGCCCTTTTCCCTTTTGCACTGCATGGTACTAAAATGGTGGAATTTTGTTTTCCTGA
Organism: Diabrotica undecimpunctata; assembly: GCF_040954645.1. Classification (NCBI taxonomy): domain Eukaryota; kingdom Metazoa; phylum Arthropoda; class Insecta; order Coleoptera; family Chrysomelidae; genus Diabrotica; species Diabrotica undecimpunctata. The sequence continues at coordinate 101,446,863 of NC_092805.1, forward strand.
AGTACTCGAGGTGCGTGTGCATGAAATTCCAATTTTGCCAAAAATTGTTGATAGATTACAACCTCTCATCAAGGTTTCATACTTGTCCTGGTTAATCTGCAAGGCCTAATTCTCCCATCGTTTTCTTCAGTAAATCAAAATAATTTCCAATTACAAAAGGATCCCGAACTTTTTGTCTTGCCACTTTAACCGCTTGAAGTTTTTTGATGAATAGTCTATTTCTCTTTAGAAATTTAATAAACCAATCAAATCCTGATCGCCCGTCCTTAAACTGAGTCTATATCTTATTTATTTTAACAAAATCTTCCACCTTTGATAATACCTGCTTTCGAAATAGACCGAACCTCCATTTTTCCATAGTTTATATAGAATCTGCGATCTTTTTTCATCTTCTAGTAGTACTGTGAGCGTAACATAAGGACTAGACCTTAAGATTAAGAATAAATTCACGGTTGTCAGCCGTGTAAATTTAGATCACGGGGCACTAATGACAGGTAGCGAATAGATCCAGAAAGTCGACAGATTCACTTACCTCGGAACTACCCTCAACTCACAATGGGTCTACGCTTAAGAGATTAGATCCAGAATTAAAATGGCATGGTCTACATTTATTAAGTTGAGATCCTTGCTGTGCTGCAGTGATCTCAGTTTGGGAACCAAGGTGCTACATTCTTCGAGTGTTGCTATATGGAGTTGAAGCCTAGACACTGACGCAAGCTACTGAAAAGCGGATTGAAGCCTTCGAGATGTGGATCTACAGGAGGATACTATAGTTTATTTTTATGAACAAGAGAGTAATTAGCATAATTTTAACTGGTACCTCCGACCACTTCATGGGCGTGCTCAAGATTAATTGAAAAATTACTTTGAATAATTGTAAAAAATAAATGAATTATTTCAGTGTTATAAAGTGTTATGTGTATGTAAACAAAAGTGACCTCTTTTATCACACACTATATTAGAACTGACTGGCCTACATTAAAAAGGGTTTTAAAAAATTCACATTTTTTTTAATTTTTAAAAATTACAAAAGAGAAAAAGAGTTTTTAAAACCGTCTAACGTATGTTAAATAGATGAATAAAAATATTAATATAAAACTTACAGCTACTTGTTACAAATCCAAATCAGATTCAGAAGATGAACTTTCAGAACCAAGATTTATAATAACTGGCTCGATAATTTTATCAGTAATATTGTCCAGCTTCCACATTTTTTCCTCTTCTTTAATAGTGTGATTTACTGCCTTTTCCCAGTTTTCAGGTTTTACATTATTTACGGCCTCCAAAAACAACTGTTTAACATCATGAATTTTAAAAGTGGTATTTTTTCTTGAAACTTCACTGTTTATCTGTGCCCATACCAGTTCAATCGGCTTTAATTCACAATGATATGGTGGGGATCTAAGTACTGTCATTCCACAATTTTTGGCAATTTCATCAATTTCGTATTTTTTAAATTTTTCTTTATGAAGGGCACACAACGAATAAAGTTCCTTTCTTATAGATCCGGGATGGTACGTAATATTTTTTGAACTCAGCCAATTCTGCAAGTCTTTTTTTAACCACTTGGTTGTGGGCAGTCCTTCTATAAGTCTGGAGTGATTTCTTGCATTATCCATTACTATTACACAGTTCTTAGGAAGAAGATCTATCATTTGTTCGAACCATTCTTGAAAGACATCAGCGTTCATGTCTTCATGGTAGTCACCGGTACGAGTTGATTCAAAAGTTAATAAACCACCTTCAACAAAACCGTCTGAACTGCCAATATGTACTATTATCAGCCTGCGTCCCTTTCCTGATGGTGGGTTTAAACCAGTAGATAAGTTATTTACAAAAGCGTGCCTTTGACTTGTAACAGTTTCATCCTGCCAAAATTTATTTAGTGTATGACCCTCGTTGATCCATGTTTCATCAAGATAAAATATTTTTCTTTTTTGGTTTCTCATTTCCTTTATGGTTCTTAGAAAATGTCTTCTCCATATGACAATATCGCTTCTTTCTAATAAAATAGACTTTCTAGGATTCTTTTTCCAGCGGAAGCCTATTTCTTTTAAAAGTTTCCATAACGTACTTCGACTCATTTCTGGGTAATCCTTATCATCTCGAACTGAGACAAGAACTTTATCCAATGTTGGAAATTCTTGTCTAAAGAAGAATTCATGCACTTTCCGTCGAAGTCCTTCTTTAAAATGATATTCTATTTGAAATTTTGGTTTCCCTGGAGCATTACGTGGCATTTGAAAACTACCACATTTCTCTTCTTTAATAACTCTGTAAATCGTAGATTTCCCAACACCAAGTGTACTGCTGGCTAACTCAATGGTCTCATCAACACTTTCACATAAACGTTTGTCTGTAAATGATTTAAAACAATTAAATATTAATGTTTTTTCATTAACTGTTAAAGGACCAATTTTTCGGCGTTTACACGGCACTTCCAAATTTTCCATAACACTAGTATACACAATAAACTGCACCTTGCAACTGAAGTACCTACTTTTAGTGAACTGTTAAGAATTTTGAATACGCCACTTGGACCTTCCTACAAAATGGAAAAACCCACTATCACATTTTCTGTGGAATAAGTTTAGAAGGTAATTATCTAGTCAATTACTGTCGTAGATTCCTGGAATTAAAGAATTAAATGTTTGATTGTTGAAACCCTTACTTCGTGGAATGCACTCATTTCAGATAAAATAAAACGTTTTATTTTATCTAAAGAATTAAACTTTATTTTGCAAATAGGTAGGTACTTATTAAACTTTTATTGGTTATATATAACCAATAAAATAAACATCTTACATTTCTTGCAAATTCATTAGTACCTGTTAACCTCCATCACTCCGACACTGGCAACCTTATTTAGGGATTAGTAATCCTCACAACTATTGTATTCTATTCTACTCCAACCTTTATACCTGGTGGTCATAGTCAATTTAAAATTGTTTTCCTATATACTTCTGTAAACTTGTTGACAAATATCTGTTTTTCATTGAGTCACCCGTATCAACAGTTTAGGGATTTGCATACATAATTTATTGTTTTATTACTCTCTCATACATAAAAATACACTATAAAAATATCGTATATGGACCATGTCACCAACGTTGAGGTCCTACAGCGCATGACAAAAGAAAAAAGAAGTGCTTAATTTAGGGAAACAATGTAAGCTTTAGTACCTCGGCCACGTGATGAGAAACGAAGAAAAATATCGAATTCTCCAACTCGTTATGTAGGGTAAAGTACCTATTTGGCAGGAGATTACCGGAACGCCGTCGTATCTCGTGGTTGAAAAACCTTCGACAATGGTTTGAGATGACCTCCGCGAAGCTGTTTTGCAGAGCAGGCAACAAAACCATGATAGCCTTGATAATCGCCAACATCCAGACTGGATAAGGCACTGAAGAAGAAATATAAGTAGTAGATCAGTTGGTTTTCCAAATCCGTAACTTTTTTACCCCTTCTTCCAGTTACGTGATCTCGTAAAGTTTACTTAGGAATATGGTACAATAAAGACGATTTACCAGTGGAAATCGGTTCTGATATTATAAACTTACATGCATTTTTTAACTGCTTCTTTGAATATCCTCAACCCTTATGGATCTTTCTCTTATACCTAATCGCGTATCATTATCTAAAATGAGAAAAAAAAATCACATTAAATGACTGCGGGGCTAGTGCGCACTTACAATAATGATAATTATGCACTTACCCCTAAGAAGTTGTGTGTTATTGTAAGTGCTCGGCACTGCCCATCGAGCAAAAAGACAAAAGAGGGAATGTAAAGGTAGTGGGGGCAAAAATATTGTTAGACAGAAAGTGCCATTTTAAGAGGCCAAATTAAACAAGGAAAGAGAGTCTTTCCTTGTTTAAGAAATCAAATTTAGTTGGGTTATGTTATTATTTGTCCCAACTGTCACATGAAATCTTATTTATATTGAAGTTTTTAACAATTGTTTCACATTTTAGACTGTTATCGTTAATATTTAATTAAAATTTTCTCGTCTAAGACACATTCTGAAAACTATTTTATAGCTACTGTTAATAAGTGTCGGAAAATTTAAATTTGGCGCATTCGCATTTCCGGATATGTCCGCCATCAGAGGCCACTTTTTTGGTCGCCTTTTCATAACGATTAGATTCCCTCTTTTGTCTTTTTGCTCGATGGCACTGCCTTTATTATCTTGTTAATTATTTCTCTTTTTCCATTAATTTTAACAAATGTTTTCTCTATGAAAGGACGTTTTCTCTCAAATACTGTCAAAATATGATTTTCTTATCTGTTACTAATTATTTTCTAATATTTCCTTACTACAAAAATGTATTCGTCCATTACTTAAGATATTGTTATAAATATTACCATCACTTTATTCTACCCGCCCATGCATATAGAAGGTGGGCTCAGTGTGTAATTTCGTTCGTAACTTTCACCCGGACCCGGATCTGAATTGAACTCAGATGCACTTTTGCTTTTGTTTAGTTGTTGGTCTTTGTCGTCACAGGCAGAGTTAACAAACTTCTTTACCGTTTCATGGCTCACCGAGCGGACACTACTTAGATTGCATAATACTTAAATTACTATAATGATTCACTTCGATCACGCAATTAACTTACTTTTAGCTAATCAGTCGAAATTGGAGGCATTATAGGAGGTATTTAAAAGTTTATAAAAGACACATTTTATTTGGATTGAATAATTTATTATAATAAATTCGTGTGCAGTTCTTGATTGAATTTACCATTCAGTGTCTTAAAAACAAAGGAATGAAATAAAAAAACACAACGTTTTATTTATCGAAGTCTTCTTCTTTCGGTGTTCCTACTGAAGATTGGCGATCACTATGGCGAATTCGTTGGCTGTTCTTAGTAAGGTAAAAACAAGTATTTAAATCTATATGTTCTGCCAAAACTTACCCTGGAATAGATATCCATTGAGACTATAACCCCGTAGTAGTCACATTACGAACCAAATTGAAGCTGATTAAAAAGCCCACACAAATTAGAATTGGTATTAACAGATTAAGGGAATCACAAACAAGGCCACAAACTGTAAAAACTCTTACTGAAAAAAAAAATTATATATATATATATATATATATATATATATATATATATATATATATATATATATATATATATGAAAAAGGATAATGCGAGTGATAAAAGGAGTGATCCTTTCTCAAGTTAATATGCTCCTTTTCTAACTTGGCTGCACCGTACTGAAGACGACCAATAGTCAGAAATACGTATATACGGTTGCCTTAAATTGATATACCATTTTTGGTTTTCTGTACTTTTTGTTTTCTGTTTTCTGTTTTTCTGTTTTCTTTACTTTTACTTATATATATATATATATATATATATATATATATATATATATATATATATATATATATATATATATATATATATATATATATATATATATATATATATATATATATATATATATATATATATCATCATCATGTGCAGCTTTATCAACCGTTTCCAATTACGGTGCAGCCTCCCTTATTTCAATGTTATTCTATATTCGACGATGTCTTAGTTATACGTTGTTCTAATAATTTGCGCTCATTTGCGCCTATATTTTTCTATCTTGTACTATTCGAGACCACGTTGTTCCTGTTAATTTTCTAATATCATAATCCCATCTGAGATTTGGGCGCCTCTTTGGTCTCTTAGCGTTCCTGGGGTACCACATAGTTGTTCTAGTGGTCCATCTGTTATCTGTTCTTCTTGCCATATCTCCTGCCCATTGCCATTTCAGGGATTTTATTCTTTGGATTACATCAGTCACCTGGGTTTGCCTCCGTATCCATTCAATTCTTTTACGATCCCTCTTTGTTATCCCTAGCATACATCTTTCCATTGCTCTTTGAGTTACTTGGAGTTTCGACGTTATTTCTCTCTTTAATATCCAAGTTTCACATCCATATGTCAAGACGGGTAATATGCATTGATCAAATACTCTCTTCTTGAGGTATAGTGGCATTTTGGACTTGAAGACTATGGAATTTCGTCCGAATGCTGACCACGCTTGTTTTATTCGTCTGTTGATTTCCGGAAGTAGTGATCCCGATTTATGTATGAGCTGTCCCAGGTATATGTATTCATCTACTACTTCTAGCGAGGTTTCATTAATTTTTATTTCCACGTTGGCGATCAGATCATTGCACATTATTTTAGTCTTTGCTAGGTTCATTTTTAGGCCTACCTCATTGGCTGGCTGTATTAAGGTCATTAATTTGCAGTTGTAATTCTTCAGGACTTCTAGCAATTAGAATGATGTCATCAGCGAATCTAAGATGGTTTAGGTATTCTCCATCTATACATAGACCTTGGTTGTTCCAGTCTAATTTCCGGAAGATATTTTCTAAGGTTGCAGTGAAGAGCTTAGGGGATATGGTGTCTCCTTGTCGGACTCCTTTCTGAGTGGGAAATTCTGGAGTATTTTCATATATGCTTACTCTAGCTGTGGCCTCTTTGTATATATTTGCTAGCGTTTCGACATATGGTTTATCTACTCCTTGGTCGACAAGAGCTTCTATGACTGCTCTTGGGTATACGAAGTCAAATGCTTTCTCGAAGTCTATGAATGCTAGCGCCAGTGGTAGATCATATTCTTTTGTTCTGCTCATTACTTCCCTTAATGTTTGAATATGATCCATTGTGCTGAAGCCACTTCTAAAGCCTGCTTGCTCTCGGAGTTGTGCAGCGTCAAGTGTGTTCTGTATTCTGTTGTTAATGATTTTGGTGAATACCTTGTATATCACAGGTAGCAAGCTGATCGGTCTATAATTTCTAATGTCTTCCTTGCTACCTTTCTTGTGAATAAGGATTATGTTGGCTGAATTCCACTTTTTTGGAATATGTCTCGATTTTAGGCAGTCTGTGTATATTTTTGATAGGATTTTCCAAGTTGTTTTACCAGCAATCTTTAGAAGTTCGGCTGTAACACCGTCATTACCGGCTGCCTTGCCGTTCTTCATGCTCTTAAGAGCTGCCTCTACCTCATCCACGAGAACATCTGGTACATCTTCTTGAACCGCAATTTCTTCTTCGCCTATTTCTTGTGCTTCCGGAGCTTTATATAGACCCTCATAGAATTCGGTTACATGTTTTATTATTTCATCCCTATTTGTGATCCTTCCGTTGTTGTTTCCCAATGCTATTATTTGCTTTCTACCGATTGCCAACTTCCTCTTGGTTTTCCTATAGCTTTTACGGTTTTCGATTGTATTTTGTACAAGTCGTTCATTGTAGGATTTTATATCTTCTGCGATCTTTTTCCGTATTATATATATATATATATATATATATATATATATATATATATATATATATATATAAATATATATATATATATATATATATATATATATATAATATATATATATATATATATATATATATATATATATATATATATATATATATATATATATATATATATATATATATATATATATATATATATATATATATAACCAAACAACACAGTTTATTAGGGCTGCAGTCAGTAGGTTTGGCCGGGATGTTATAGAAACACTCTTTTGATAAGATAAGATAAGAATGAAAATTTAAATTTTTTTGGCATATCTAAATAAATGACATATTTGTTTGATTTTATTTAGGAGTTAACCGGTTAAAATAAACAATTACTATGACAGTATTATTCATATTATAAAGTGGAAAGATGGAATTAATAGAATTGAGAAAGAATCAGGATACACGATAAATTGATCTATAAAATGTAATTGATGGTATGTAGTCAGTTACTGCAATACTGATATTTAGGAATGTAATAAAATTATAGGTACAGTTACTAGAGAATTACTAAGTTTGTGTTTAAAGGTTAAGATCTATCATATTATATATTGTTTAGTATGTTGCAGTAGATATTACTTAAATGATTGGTGTCTGTCTTATAATTGATAGATTCAGGAGTTTTATTAATGTGTACCATTTCAAGGAAAAGCCGATTTTTATAATTATCAACTTGTTCCAAGATTTTTACATTATTAAAGTCAAAGTTATGTCCTGTCTTCAAGTGGTGGTCCACTAAGGCACAAGAGTTTTTTTGTATGTTACAGTCACTTTTGTGTTGAGTGACACGTTTTTTAAGCCACTGTTTACTTTGACCAATATAACAACTTTGACATTGACTGCAATTTATTCTATAAATTATATTACTCATTAATGAATTTGGAGTTTTAACTTTTATTTTTGAGAATAATCTTGAATTTAGAAGTGGATTGTATTTAATTAATTTAATGTTCGGAAATGTTTTGAAAAGTGGGACAATTTGGTCTGTTAAATTTTTTATGAAAGGTATTTTTTTATATGTATCACTCTTCTGAATTGAGGGTTTCTACTATACTCGCTGAAAATTGTACAACGGGAATTCACTCTATAAAATATTGCGGTTACCATAACTCCTAAATAAAATCAAACAAATATGTCATTTATTTAGATATGCCAAAAAAATTTAAATTTTCATTCTTATAGTTGTAAGTATTAAAATATTCATTTTGTTTACATATAATTATTAATTATTCTAATAAATTTACAGTTTTCTCCTGAAGAAGTCACAAAATCGTGACGAAATATTGAGACAACAAATAGAGTTTTATTTCCTGACCGATTGCTGATACTATAAATCAATATTTAAAACAGTACGGTAAAAAAAATAATTAGAAATATATATATATATATATATATATATATATATATATATATATATATATATATATATATATATATATATATATATATATATATATATAGTAAACTCTTAAATATTGGGGAAATCTGCAAGAAATACTCTAATGTGTATCAATTGTTTCGCCGAACGTTTTCGCCAAAGAGAATTAATTTGGCTTCTTCAGGGCTGAAAGAGAATAAATTATAATTATATTGATACACATTAGAGTATTTCTTGCAGATTTCCCCAATATTTAAGAGTTTACTATTTAACTAATCTGCAAAGATTAAATTTCTTTTCTTTTCTATATATATATATATATATATATATATATATATATATATATATATATATATATATATATATATATAATGCCCAAGAACTGAATAAAAATGGCTCTAACATTGATCAGAAATGGGAGAATATAAAATAAGCAGTAATTAAAACAGCAAGTGAAAACTTAAAAACCAAAGAAAAGAAAACATAGACTGGATGACTGAAGAGATACTACTATTAATGAATGAAAGAAAATAATTTAAAACAAAAATCCAATTAAATATAATGATGCTATCGATCAATTAAAAAGAAAAAAAAGCTAAAGAAGAATGCAGCAAGAGCAGTGCCAAAAACTGGAAGAATTTGAGAAAAAATATGAATTTTGTAACATAGGAGAATTAGGGAACTAACATGAAAGTGGGGCACTTATAACAGATATAAACCAGAAAATGCAGAGATGGACACAATAAATAGCACAGCTTTTTGAAGACAAAGAGAGACCAGAAGCAATAAAAGAATATAGAGACGATACTGATATTATACGAGAACAAATCGAATATGCAATGAAACATGCTAAAAGTGGTAAACCTCTCGAGCCTGATTAAGTTCCCATCGAATTACTCAAAATTGTGGATATTGAATCAATTGACCTTCGTTTGGATCTATGCAATACCATATATAGAACAAGTATAATACCTAAAGTATGGCCTCAATTGTAATTTATACTGCTTCCCAAAAAAGCCAATGCAAAGGAATGCAATGAACATCGCCATAGCCTTAGTGAGTCATGTCTTGCAATTTTTTTTAAAAGTAATTCACAATAGAATACATAAGAAATTAGACGAAGGCATAGTAATGCACAATTGGGATTTAGGAACGCTCTGGGAACACGGAATGCACTGTTTTCAATGAGTGTTCTTTCGCTTTAAAAACATTTTGTTAAATAAAACATAGACAATAGAGACACTAGAATTATAAAATATGTAACCTCTATTAGAATCAAACAGCGAAAGTGAATGTTGAAAATTAACTGAGAAGATCCAGATTCGCCGTGGGGTGCTTCAAGGGTGTATTTCATTGCCATTGTTGTTTAATTTATACAGTTAAGCCATTTCAGAATTAGCGTTGGCCGAAGTCAATTAGAGACTAATAATAAACGGTGAGCCACTTAATAATATAAGATATGCTGAAGATATCATCCTTCTGACGGGAACACTAGAAGAATTGCTACACCTTGCGCATTACTCAACAACTAAATATGCATTGCCTTGATTATGGACTAAAAGTAAATTTGAAGAAAACCAAGTTCATGGTATTTATAGAATAACAAAACATCAAAGTTAAGCTATTACTAGATTCTACAGAAATTGAGCAAATGTCTTTGTAGAGAGGAGCATAGATCACAGAAGATACGGATTAGACAAAAGAAATAAGATGCCGCATTGAAATTGCACGGTCAACTTTTAAAAGAATGGAAAAACTTTTCTCTAATCGCCATATCAATATACCGCTCTGGATAAGAATGCTTCGATAATATATTTTCTCCACCTGGGGTTGAGGCCTGGATACTGAAACAATCCAACAAAAACCTGGAACCATAAGAAATGTGGTGTTACCAACGTATTCTGAAAATATCATGGATGGATCGAAAAATTCAGGCAAGTAACCAACAAAATTATAATTGCCAGAATTGTTCCCAATCTCTGATAGGAGCGGAACTTCAAGAAAAAGAAGTGTTTAATCGGTTCAATTGTCGAATGTTATCTAGCCAAGAAATTTTTCTTCCTCATATACTTCTTTCTCCTTAAATATTTCTCGTGATGATTAACTATGCTATATATTTTGTATTTCTTATAATAGGGTCTAAGTAATTAGTTTTTCGGATCTTAATAATTATAAATAATTGCCTGTATGTATCTGCTTGCCCAATACCTCCTCATTAGCTACATATACAGTCCAGAGTATTTGAAACTAGTCGCGGATGCTACATTTTAAAGGATTCCAAGCCATTTATTATATTGACTTTGACTGTCCACGCTTGCACGCTATACAATAGTTTGAACCAGATATGGCATTTCACTAGTCTTAAACGTAGCGGTAAAAAGGTAGGTACCTACGAACGTTGCAAAATACATATATTTTTCAATTTTAATTTTCGCTTTTTGTTGCCAATATAGACCTTGGATTATTATCTTTTTGTCTATTCCATTTTTTATTTAAAAGCTCTATTAAGATTAATTTATGCTTTTCTGATGTTCACAATATAAATAAACAAATCTATTTGTTGGTCTTGACAGTTATGGTCTAGAACGTAGGGTTAAAAACTAACCATGTGATGTCAGTTTTATTAAATAATCTAACAAATAAATTGATATTGTCTTACATTGATCAGTTTAATTATCTGGACTAGACACTGATACCATCTGTTCTTAAGCTTTTTTTTATGGTAAATTGTATGTGTCTAGTTCTTTAAGTTACCTTTGTAAATTTATATCACCGTGTTTTTGATTTAGTTCTTCCAATTCTTTACATTGCGTTTCTATGCATATTTCCATAGCAAGAGAAGCCTTTCCATTATTTTTTGCTTTATCTCCTTATTTATTTTTTTCATTTTTTCTCGTTTCCCCATTTGTACTTTCTTTTATCTTCTATAAGACCCATAATTTGTGGAGTCATCCAGTCTTGATTATTGTTCTCTCTGTTGCTTTTATTATTGACACTTTCATATTACTCCATAGATTTTCTACTTCATTTTCGTTATTTTGTTCTACTATTATTTTGACAGTTTTTGTTTAGTTCAGTTCCCATATTTTCGCGTGGTTTGTAATTTCAACAATTTTTATTTAGCGTTAAAGATCTTTTGGTTTCTTTTATTATTTTAAGTTTAGGTTGTATCATGGCCACTACTATGATAGGGTAAACTGGTTCATAGTGGGACGCGGTCCATAGTGGGAATTTCACTCTCCTGGCTATTTTATCGTCGCGGTAGAGTTATTTTTCAGTATTTGTGCTATCATAAAAGTGCCGCCTCCGAATCTCGTGTTAGTTTTTCCATTGGTACTATGCGTTTCGATATTTTGGAAATTCAGGTGTGTGATCAGCTGAAAACTTTTATTTCCAAGTTTAGATTTTTTCGAATAATTCGCCGAAATGTATCCCATTTAACTTGAATTTGGTATGAATGTCTACAACATACATGACCTCAATATCATCTTATTCTGTTTAAACCTAGCTCTACCACTTTGATAAAATTTTTGGTCATTTGTATTTTGATGCACCATGGTCCATAGTGGGAATAAAAAAGCGGTCCAAGACATATAATACAAGATAGATTGATCGTTGCAATACCAGCCCGTTCCCCAGTGCGAAAGAGAAAACGACGCAAAGCAGTTCCTGCATCTCTTTCTAACATGCCAGGTTTATCGACCACGTGACCTAAATGTCCAATGGGAAGGTCACGTGGTCGATTGACCCGCCCATTAGAAACATGCAGGAACTGCTTTGCGTCAGTTTTCCCTGTCCCACTGAGGGAATGCGACTGAATTGCAGCAGTCGGTCTATCTTGTACCCTGTCCCACTGAGGGAATGCGACTGAATTGCAGCAGTCGGTCTATCTTGTATTATATGTATATGGTTATAACCATCCTGTTTTTCCCAAAAACTGTTATAACCATCTTAAGGTATGTCTCGATCGTTTAAATGACGTTGAGTTTACACAGATATCTTTTTTTTACTGAGATATCGCATTTTAAAATTTCTTTGTTTTAAAAAAACCTATAAACTATATGATTATATAGTACAAGGGGAAATCTAAATATAGAAATCCCAAGCTCATAAAATCTTATTTTAACTACCTCAAACCTGACAACCCAAAGCAAATAACCCCAAATCCAACAATCTCAAACTTACACACCCCAAACCCAACCAACCCCTAGAAACCAACCCTTTCAGACCACAAGCAGGCAAACTCACCTAACCCTGGAATCCCTAAGATTAATTGCTTATTGTATCAGTAATAAATTGCAATAAAATCACATACAGTAATTTTGTTTACTGATCAAAACAAAACACATCTAACCCTATCAACCCCTACAAACACCACTCCTACTGTAGGCCCTGACATTAGTTAAAGAGTTGTCCACAATTTCCTAGGAAATCATCAAGATGCATAATACAAAACAATCGCTTTAACAATGCTAAGAAAATTCAATAACTAGAAAATAAAGGGGTATTCAGCGAAGAAACGGGAGAGCGATTTCACAAAGGCTTCAAGCAGAAAGAGCGTCATTTTTAAGGTTGTTGAGATGTACGAATTATGAAAGATTACTGCTGGTCACTCAAGAGAAATTAAGTCAGTTGGACATAGACGGTAGACAGTCAAACGATCGTTTGAATTAAAGCGAGATAAATTTAACATGCAAAAAAATAAACCTAAATTTATACCCATTCTTATTATTTACCCAAACCCATTTGAAAGAGAAAGACTTATACTCTAAGGTGCTATGCGTATTATTTTAGGATAGAAAAAAATTAACGGGTTTACACAACCGCTCAACATAACATAACTTCAATAAATTTCAAAAACCGCTATTTTTGCACTTTTAGGTTATGATATCTCAGAAACCAAAGTCAATTCTGCAATTTGGAGCGCAGATTCGTATTCAGCGCACCGAGAACCTTCGGAAAAGTATACTCCGTTTTCTGGGTCTCATGCTTGTCGGAAAATAGATGGTTTATTTTTTAACATAAAAACGGCGCCTCATATGAAAAATAGGAGGAAAGAATTTTTGTCGCAAATTAAACGAGGAATTCAAAAATTATTTTTTTACGTGAAATATCTCAGTAGCATATCATTTTTTTCTTTAAAAAATTCACTATCCGTATGCGCTCCAATGATGAATCCCGGGTTGAATGTTATTGTCATCTGTGATATATGCATTATTTTTGTTTTCAATATTGTAACCATCTGCAGTTGTTCTAATTTTTTAATTTTACTTCTGCCGTACCCATATCGACTCCAGTATAAAACATAATAGATTTATCATTATTTTATTTCGGGTTGAATTTACTTTATTTCTGTTTTTGTTTTTCGTTTACTTGTCTCTAAGAGATCTGCCATAATTGTAGACGAACCATCAGAAACAAACACAGACCATGGCCTGTAAACCCAGATAAAAATGAACCTTCCTGGTTCCATCCCCGCTTTTTTCTTGTCCTATTATTTACCGTAAAAATCAATCAATGTCAAAACAATTCGAAACGAAATAATTAATCACTTTTCTATACTAAATAAATAAAACACTCTTAAATTCTCCCAAGTATATTTGAATTTCACATTACAAAGAAAAGTATGTAAAATTGAGTTAATAAATCACAGTTGCTTACACTAATTGGTAACAACAATTACACAAATTACAATTATATAACATTCCCACTACTTTGGCATCCCCAAACAAATACGATGTTAAAGAATGTCAAAGATCCAAGAGATTTTCAAGCTATTAGTTGTTCAAGTGTAACCCATTAAGTATAAATTGTAGTACACACTGGAATTTTAGTAGGAAGATATTTGAAATATTTGTTAATATATAATCTTTATTGTAGATAACCAATAGTGAAATATTGCTATTTCAAATTCAAGTAGAAATAAAAACAAGAATAAGCGAAATTACTGTAAAAAACAGATACTAGACCGGTATAAATATTAAGACTTTAAATTACACACTTCCAGGAAACAAGAAAAAATACTGCGTATGTATATTTAAGGAATATTAATGCACTTTTCTACTATAGTTAGATGAAGAATCCAAGTGATACATGGCATTGCCACCAAATCGTTTATGTTTGATTTACTACTTTCCGTGCTTGAACGTAAAAGACGACTTCTAGCGGCTTGGTGTCAAAGAGTAGAGACGTAGGATTCAAGACTGTAATATTTTGGCTGTATCTGACAAGGGCAGTAACGCCAAAGAGTAACGTTTCATGTCTTTTTTTTATTAACACCATGCATATGCGATCCTTGTGTGATTCGATAGATACGATTATAGAATTTTATATGGGAAATTTTTCACAATCAATGAAAATTGCGATATTTTCTGATTATCTTCACCTGACCGCTCCTACTGTCCCAATAACTTTAAGTGTGGTTCCTTCTCAACCGCCACAGAAAATATGGAGCTCGCAATAAATGAAGAAACAACTAAAGGAATGACAACAGTTTGATTCCGAACAACAAAACAGTGCAAAAATTAAAAAAATTTGAGGTAGTAAATAAATTAATGTACTAGGTTTCCTTATGAGTAGTTAGAACTCGAAACGAAGGATACTGCTAGTGAGCATGTGTTACTTTAAGTTAAGTAAACCTCTAAATAAAACGATAGCAAGCACAGAAACCAAATACCAATATATAACACATCCTAGCAGTGTTTACGGAAGAGAATGTGATATTCTTCATAAAAATAAATAGGCCGTTGTGAGAAAATGAACATTATTCTCAGAAGAACCCAATTGTCGCTTTCTGTGTGAAATAGGAGTTGTGATTGGTAAATACTATAATGAAGGGATGGTGTAAATGACGCGAAAAGAATTGACACCAAAAGTTCACAACGGTTGCCAATGGACGGAAATTGATAAAACGTGAAAAAAGGTTCATAACTACCACTCTATGGCGTTGGACATTAATATTCCTTTAAATATAGTTTTAAAAAAAACGAGTGAGGTATATAAACTAATAACAACTAAGAAGCTTATAAATCTACTATTTTACTTAGTAATGTTACAATGAACATTAGATTTGCACCACTATTCAATCAGTCGTATTATGAAAAAAAGATATACCCTGTAATTACTTTAATTATTCTGAAAATAAGCAAAACGTAAGATACTACTATTATTGTATAAATATACATTTCATATTAGGATAGACTTTTTCAGATTTAATATAAACTTCAAGCGAACAAACAGCTTAGGGTTACCTATTTTAGTCACCTTATATATATATATATATATATATATATATATATATATATATATATATATATATATATATATATATATAATATAATATAATATAATATAATATAATATAATATAATATAATATAATATAATATAATATAATATAATATAATATAATATAATATAATATAATATAATATAATATAATATAATATAATATAAAATTAGTATTACTTGGGTTTAGGTTAATTTTATATTATAGTATGGTTCAAGGAACTCCAATAAGGTATATGTATGCACCTACAGTATAATAGTTAATAGTATTCACCAGAGATCCGTGTAACGAAGTGTTTAATACAAAAGAATAGGAAGATAGAAGATAAGATAATAGAAGATATTAAAGGAAAAGTGTTGACAAGAATTTGCCATGCATGAAAGAGCGAAACTAAAAACCAAGCCGCAGCTTGTAAAGGATATTCGTATAAAGAAATGTGAAAAAACGTTTACTACAAATATTTGTTAAGTAGAAGTTGATAAAGTATATTCTTATTTATTACAGTTAAAGAAATGATTCACTACAGGTCAATTTAAAAACATTAAAAGTGCGGTATTCACGGAAAAGGATCATTTTTTTTTAACTGAGCTCAAAACTGACCACTGTTCATTATAGTGTAAAAAACGAGACCAAATGAGGAAAGCAAGTAAGCTTAAAAGTGGAGAAGAAAATCTAAGAGACACTATATAGTATGGTTGCTATAAAAATCTACCCCAATATCGTACAGGTTATGTAATTACTTATTTTTTATGTACATATAATGTGCCACATTATTCCTTTTATTTTAATCACAAACATCTGATGATCGGTGTTCATAATAGAATCGAAATAAAAATCGGTACGAACTAAATTACAAAAAACTACAACTCACCGATTGTAACATGGTCGGTGGCATAAATCATACCCGTACCAAGTATAAATGTGTTATAGTGTACACACAACTTTATAGAGGTCCGTTACAATCGATAAGCCATACTTACATACATGTATGCCAGTCTAACATTGGCTTTCTAGGCTATAACTATCTAACAGTAAATTTAAACAATAAATGGATAAATCTTCAAAGGAATAAAGTAGCACTTAGCTGCTCTTACATTTTTTGACGAAAATGCTAAAAAATTTAAAACACAAAAATGTTTAAAATATTTAAAGACTAATGATTCGAGAATGATATTTTTTAAACTATATTTTCACCAATGGTAAGGTACGTATTCAGTTATAATGATAAAATATAACATAAAACTAACTATTTTTGTTTGACATTTTTGTGTACCAAAATACAGTGCGACAGATTGATATTGTAAACACCTCTAAAAATAAAGTTCATGTAACCTTCTGGCTTAGATCTATTGTTAGGGTTTTCAGGTCGCACAAGCGTCCCTAATATGACTTAGAGACCACTTACATAGCCGAGACCGACGGATTTACGTGCCCTCCGAAGCACGGTACCAGCTCAATTAAATTAGAAATTTAATAAATTTCTTGGTGTCAGTGCCAGGAATCGAACCAAGGCCCTCGAGCTTGTTCCTACGAGCCAGTAATATATAACCGATGAATTACGACCGCCGGAATCAGCTCTATAAAATATTTATACCACTGTTCAAAAAAAAATGTTAAAAATAGCATAAAAATTTAACGAAAGTAACGTACTTAGATTATTAACTTTACAGTAAAACCCAATATTTCAAGTTAAATCTTATTTTCTGTAAAAATGATATTACTGTGTAACATTTGTGATAAATTTCAATTCTACTGCAACAATATTTACTTCCAAATATTTTAATAATATTTTTTGTCATGGCTGCAAGATTAAGTTTGAGGGAAAAATTGAAATAATACGATAATAATATCCTTTGCGAGATAACGATAGAAGTGCCAGAGAGGTTTGTACAATAATATAGTAATAGTGGACGGCCGTAGCTCAGCAGCAAGATACTGGCTTCATAAGCCAGAGCACATGAGTTCGAATCTCGACACCAACAACACCAATTTCATTTCTAAAAACATGTTAAGCCGTCGATCCCCCTGGGCTACTGTGTGCATCGACACTAGCTACTTGAAACAGGGTTAAAGATGCAAATAGTGTCGGAACTTGTCCGAAAGGTTCTCCCTTTATTCCTAATAAAATACGTTGCAGTATCAAAACTAATTTTAAAAATTAATCCTATACAAAGAAGAAGTGGGAATAATTAAATCAACTTTATTATTTAAACAATACCAATTTTCTAAAAAATAGGTTGTTTAGCGACGAAGCCACTTTCACTACAAATTGAGTAGCACTAACACAATAGATAATCCCCACTGGGAATATGTAAAGGCCAGTATTCTCAAAAAATCAATGCCTGGTGTGGTATATTGAATGAGCAAATTATTTGTCAGTTCTCCTTTGAGGAAAACATAAACTTGAAGAACTTCTTGGAATTTTTAAAAACTGTCTTGTAGGATGTGATTCATGAGCTTCCACTTAATGAACAATTAAATTTGTGTATCTAGTTAGATACGAATAAAGCCACTCCTAACTTGCAGGAATCCTAATTTTCAAATCAGACTACGTACCATTCAATGATATATATTTTCAATATTATTATATGGAGCTGAGACTTGGATATTAAAAAAAAAGCAATTTGACTTTCGAACTCTGGTTAAACCGCAGAGTATTAAAAATATCATGGACTGATAAAATTAAAAATAAAGAAGTACTGGAGAGGATTGGTAAATAAACAGAACTAATCACCACTATACAAATAAGAAATCTGGTATACCTAGGCCACGTGCTGAGGGAAGTAAAATATGAAATTTTGAGACTCATAATACATGGAAAGATTCAAGGAAGATCTGTTGGCCGAAGGCAGAATTCTTGGTTGAAGAAAATACGTGATTGGCATCAATGCAGATCGATTGAGTTGTTTAGAGCAGCAAAAATAAAAATAGCCATTATGATTGCCAACCTCCGTGCACTCTAAGAAGAAAATCCAGTGAGATGTGTGTTCTTTTCATTACGCCAGAGCTATGAATCAATGAATAAATTAAAATTTTCCAAACCGTTTGATAGGCTTAATATTTCATCAAGTAATGTGCCGACTCCTCGAATATTGTGAGCCGGTGCTCCATCTTGTTGAAACCAAGCGTCGTTAGCCTTACTATTATATAGAGCGTGCAGTGCTGATACAATTACTTACCGTAAAATGTTGCAGTAACGCTATAAAGTTCGCTTAATATTTCATCAAGCAATGTCCCGACTCCTCAAATATTGTGAGCCGGTGCTCCATCTTGTTGAAACCAAGCCTCGTTAGCCTTATTATTATGTAAAGCGTGCAGTGCTAATACAATTACTTGCCGTAACATGTTGCAGTAACGCTATAAAGATTGCTTAATATTTCATCAAGCAATATGCCGAATCCTCAAATATTGTGAGCCGGTGCTCCATCTTGTTGAAACCAAGCCTCGTTAGCCTTATTATTATGTAAAGCGTGCAGTGCTGATACAAATACTAGCCGTAAAATGTTGCAGTAACTCTATAAAGAGCCAATGGAGATCCGTTTCTCTGGCCACCAAGATTCCGTTGTCACCGTTAGATAACTATATTTTTAGATATGCCAAAAACAAGGTGTTCTCTGAACCTGTCATTACTTAGGAAGCTATAATAAATAAAGTCCTT
Organism: Diabrotica undecimpunctata; assembly: GCF_040954645.1. Lineage (NCBI taxonomy): Eukaryota > Metazoa > Arthropoda > Insecta > Coleoptera > Chrysomelidae > Diabrotica > Diabrotica undecimpunctata. The sequence goes on from NC_092805.1 coordinate 101,466,518, forward strand.
TAAGTTCTTAAATAGATAAAAAATCAATATCAAGAGCTACGAATGAAAATCTGATTAAAAGAGTTCATAAATGATTGGATGTTGATGGGTAACATTTTGAACATTTATTACATTAATAAGATAGTGCATTTTTCTTTGATAGCATCTTTTTAATTGTTTAATGTTTTTGTGGCAATTTTTTGTGACAAAAATGTATAAAATTAATTTATTTGAAAACTGCAAGAGATAAGTATAGGAAATACGAATACAGATCGATAGTGAAAATATATTTTTCTAAAATAATGAATCACATACAGAGTGTCCCATTTGAAAAAAAGAAATTAAGCGAAAATTTAGGATGCCGGTTTTATGCCAATTTTGACAGCACCTTGCATAATGAAAAGGGCAACTTTACACGGTAAACGATAATGCTGTATCTGGTTAATAAGTTTATAAGGAATTTAAACTTTTATTCATTGGAATTACATTGGAGGATATTGAACTTTATATACATGGTAGAAACGTGTAATTTTTATATAAAAACCATTATAACTCAAAAACGGTTCACAATAGGTATATGGAAGTATATTAACATAAATGTTCAAAATAACGTGAATATTTCTAAAATTAAAAAATATATAAGATGTCTCATTGAAAAAACGAAGTTATAAGCATTTTTAATACAATTACTGAGATTCCTTTATTTGAAATTACCCAGTGTAAATTTCAATCTTAGTATTACTGGATGTAACTTAAAAGAAAAAAATGATTTAACACCCAGTTTATCAAAAAAAAACTTCATCAATTAAAATAATAAAACCAAGGTTTAAATAAAATATCAATATAATAATAAACAATAAAAGAAAATTTTATAGTTATATAGATATATTTATTAGTATTATTTTCTGCAACAGTAATTTTATTTAAGTTATTAACAATGAATGAAGGACTTTTTATATTGTATGGTTTCGACAATGACTTTATTTATTGTTATATACTAATTGACATAGAAAAAAGAAACATCTACCGAATATTATTATTAAAAGGGCATTCTGAATTTATTAGAACTAATTTCTAGGAATATATTTAAGTTCTAGGACAAAAAACGATCAGTTTTTCAACTATATCGATAGATTGGTTTTTGTGATATCGTCGTCTGTTGTTACTTACAAAAAAAGTAAGTAAGCGATAGTTGTATTTTGTAGTTACAATTAACATTTGATCATCGTACAATACGTTGTGAAAAGTTGCTTTAATCTGTTCTGTATATCTAGAATGAGAACACGAGCAAATTTTCAACAACTTAGCGAGTTTATAGGGGGCGAATAGTGAGCTTGAGTGAGGCTGATTTATTCTTTAGAGAAATAACCACGAGAGTACAGACGTACCAATACGGTAATGCTTTGTTGATGGGCATCAGGAAGGCCGTGCACAAAGAGTTCGAGGTCAATTGCAGATTAGCGGTTTAAACAGCATGGAAGACCTCTTACAATACGAACTGTTTATCACCGAATCATAGGCACCGACGTAATCGAATGGTTTGATGCAGAGAACGGCTGAACTGGGACCTCGAATGGATTACTATTGTCTTTGGTGAAGAATCCCGGTTCTGTTTGGCCATGGATGATGGCCATACAAGGGTGAGAAGACAATGTGGTGAAAACCGAGATACTTAATTTTTTATAGAAAGAGTATGACACTGTTTGGTGTTGGTTGTTACATCCAGGAGGTGATGGATCCGTATAATTCTGCTTTATATACGGATGCTCTCCACCCCACCCCACTTTTCCAACAATATAATTAGCGACTGCATACAGCCAGAATTGCGTTATCCTATTTTGAAGACAATCAAGAAAGTTTTTTGCCTTGTCCCCTAAATGTCCTGATCTTTCACCCATTAAAGACGTCTGGGACATTAGAGGAAAAAGAATACTTTGTTTATTCCATCTTCCACCCACCTTAGGGGCACTTTGACACGAGGTGCAAGTAGCATGGGATCATATACTTCAAGAGGAAAGCCATCATCTCATTAGGAGTATTCCCAGACGTATTTTTGAGTGTAGAATACATCGTTTAGGTTCAACATATTAAATGTTTATATTGTTTCCAGTATTTTTCTTAAATTTTGATCAATTAACTTACCCTTAGAAATATGCACACAAAAAATTGTTTTAATAAAGTATTACTGGGTGTTCTTTTTTTTTGGTCACTTAGTATATTTATATATATATATATATATATATATATATATATATATATATATATATATATATATATATATATATATATATATATATATATATATTAGCAATATATAGCAATTCAGGTAATTCTTAATTAATACACTATTGCTGTGTATTTTATTAGTAACTATTGTATTTTTCATTCTTCCGCATAATTATTTACTGGTCACGTTTATTGCGAAAGATTGTTGTTTTATGTTTGATTCAATTTTGTCGAATTTAGAATCACTCTATTAAAAGAGAATTGTATATTATATAATGTTATACCTTGCTTTAAGATAATTATATCGGCGTTGTGTCATTATTTGCCTTGGTTTTCGTGAAAAAGTTATTTTAACATTAACCCTTACGAAAATTTAAATGAAAATATCATTGTCGAACACTTGATCTTTAATATAGAATTCAAAATTATGATGAAAGTGTTTAGAAAAATGGTTTATACATATACCTACGAAAATGCTATGTTTGTAGATACTGATTGGACACAGACTACTTACCTTTTTTAACTAGCAATAGCTCCTTCATTTTTATGAGATGAAATATTTACAGAACTTATACAAGTAAAATATATATAATAAACAAACAAAAAATTTTCAATTACCGCCCAATTATAGACGGCAAATTCTCTCATGATAATCAACATTTGAGGCGTTCAGAACCATAGTGGTGAATCATGTCCATAATACATAAGTCAGAGATATTTAGAGTCAAAGTTAACGAGCTCTCCACTATTACATAATACACCAACAAACCGAATCTAAGTGAAAACCTATTATGTAATATGTAGTTTAAATAATTAAACTATGTGTAATATTAAAAAAAAAACCCTTTTATATAATACTTTCACAGCTTAAGTGGCATTAGTTTTAATCATCACAGACTAGTTCATGATCGTCTATGTCGTCTTCTTCACCCTGTTGCTGGATTCGTGAACGGCTTCCTGTGTTGATGCAGAGATTTTTAAAATGATAGTGTGTGACTGGTGGCAGATATGGGAGGAGAGACAGCATGTCCGTTTTCTTTGCTTCTGTCACGAGTCTGGGTGTGGAGTACAGATGACTTTGATTACCAATGAATTTTGAGACATTTCTTTTGGTCATCGAGACAGTAAAAAACGGAAAATCTTCATTCAGCGTAGGTTTGTACTTCAAAACCCAAGGATCTTCTCTCTTTTACCTCATCCATCTCATTTCTAACCACTTCACAGGTGCTCCATAACTATTTTTTTTTTCTGTTTACGAGCACATCTTTTATGTTCTTTGTCGACACAATGTCGCTCCTTTTTATGTTAGTTACTTCAAAAGGCAGTGTCAATTTTGAAGTTTTTATTACATAAATCCAGTCGTCAGGCCCAAAGATGTGAGAAGATTTTCTGGCAGCCTTTTCAATAACCCCAAAATATCGGTCGTTTGGCAAAAAGGAGTGGCCAAATAGAAGAAACTTATGATCTATCGTTCTTATGTTTGTGTAAGGATCTTGAACATGATTTAGTAACGTGGCAGCCACTTTAAAATTTCTGTTTTGTCTGTACATGAATCTAAATAGAGAGTTACGTGGTTATGATTTTTGGCATGTTTTCTCAGATGCATGGTCAATATTGAAGATATTTCCTGAGATCCTCTACCACCATTGTTTCGTTCCACAAATACATAAAGCCATTGTTTTTGTTGAAGGAATGAATTTCTAAGTTATAGACATACATATTCCTTTTGTAATATGCAATGGATGTAGACAATTTCGGGTATGGCAGTGCTTTTTGGAGGTCAAAAGTAGCAACATAGTGTTCATCTGATGCGTCGTCACTGTACGATTTTAGTACATCTCGAGCCTGTTTTGCTTTTGCTCGGTAAATATTTTGCTCAACAAGTGAATTGGATTTCTTAGGTTCAGTTGTTGCAGCTATTTTTAAGGACAGTTGATCACATTTGGCTAATTCCGATATTGCAGACGAGTGTTTTTCTAGAGATATATAATTATCAGATGATGATGCAGATAAACTACTAATGTCGTCATTTGAATCCATTTTTAATCATAAACGATCACGATAAATACACTGAGCACAATCTGACTAGTCAACTGGACTTGATCCACTCTGTCCCGAAATAATATGACACATTGTTCAGAGACATAGTAAACTAACGCCATCTGTTTATTATTGCGGTAACTTTGGACGTGGTTTGTTATAGCACCGAAAAGATTTCTCTTTGTAGAACATAGATACATCGCTAACTTAATTTTCGTAAAAAGTGAACTTAATCCACTATGGTTCTGAACGCCTCATTTAACGACATTACTAGTAGAAATGCATTAGTAAATAATTTTTCTACAGCATTGATATTATGTTATTGCTCTATTGTTGTTATTACGACAAACACAAGTAATATTTTGCAGAAATTTAGTTCGAACTGCTGATTTTGACTCAAATGAACTGTATCATCACAATTTGGTAAAACTACGGGAACATCGTTGAGGTGTTATCAAATTTGGAATATTCTTTCTGATTTCAATGCTCACATCAAACGTAAATAGTATTATAAGAAATGATGTAAGTTTGACATTATTGGATTGTATTGATAAGTAGTTCATTTTCGATAAAAATGTTCACTCGGATGGCACAATAGCATAACTTATTTCTTAGTGTTAATAAATATTTTTCGAATTTGTTAAATGAAAGCTAGCTTGTAGATTCTAAACTTGTTTCCATTTAACAACAGTAACATTAACAATAATATTAAAGAATTCAATGGTCCGTCACAATAGAAATAGAATATTGTTCTGAAGTTATTTTCTTGTGACATTTTAAAGTAATTACTATTTAAATGGGGATAAGCCACAATTAAAGGTTAAAGTACGTTTATTGACGTTTCAATTTCCACTTCGAAAATCATTCTCAAAATAAAACATTAGTAAATTAAACAAATTTTTGTTTTTCTGTTACTTAGTGAAAAATTCTTCTAATAATTTAATTTTATCTGACTCATTTATATTGACAATTCAGACATACATTATACATTTTAAAGTAGACGACTTTAAAATGATACTGCCAATATTGTTGAGTTGCGCTCCTTTGGCGACTTTACGACGACGATCTACTTAGGATCTGGTTACCCGTATTGAAAAAGGAAGTTATTAAAAGGAAAATACCATTATTAGTAAGTCAGTAACATATAGAGCATACATCATTTATGTTTTTTAAATAACAAACATATAAAATCAGAATTTGGTGTTTATTAAGGTAAACTAAATGCACGACCAAATACTTACCATGTCGGGATAGTATTATGAGGTTTTTTTTTTCCTGGTTTTTCCCTCATAATTTACTATGGAATCACTAACAGGAGAATTTTACTGTCATCATGGATGTATTTGTCTTTTTAAAGACGAATTACATGATTTTTTCTGATTGATATTCTCAAGTTAAAGTTGATTTTATGTAATCGAAAGAATTATCTTATAAGTAAAGTCGTCCCAGGAGCGCAACTCAACAATATTGGCAATATCATTTTAAAGTCGTCTACTTTAAAATGTATAATGTATGTCTGAATTGTCAATATAAATGAGTCAGATAAAATTAAATTATTAGATGAATTTTTCACTAAGTAACAGAAAAACAAAATTTTTTTTAATTTACTGTTTGTATTTTGAGAACGATTTCCGAAGTGGAAATTGAAACGTCAATAAACGTACTTTAACTTTAACCTTTAATTGTGGCTTATTCCCATTTAAATAGTAATAGAAATAGAAGATAGGATAACCGCCACTTGAGATTAATATATAGGAAGAAAAATATACCATGAATATTTTCTATCTATATACTGCTTATAGCTAATTTCTGTTAATCATAGAGAGAATAGCAAGCAAGTGTAATGTAGTTCAATTTTAACCTCAAAATTTTAGCAGTGATCTATGTCCAATTATAAATTATGAGGCATCTCGTAAAGCTAATAATGCACCCGAAATCATAATTTTAATGTTGTTATCGATCAGTACATTCCTTACACTAAGAAAACAATCCACAATATTTTCATTAAATATTTATATACAGTCTAAACTAAATCAAAATCAGAATTAATGTCTAACCTTTTGTAGACAAAACCAATACATTATTTATACAAATTTTAATCGAAATAATAAATTATCTTCTTATATTTTAGTTTTGGTAAAATATATGTATCTCCATTTATATTCTTTTACAAAAGATTACACAATTTATTCTGTTTAATACATCCTTATCTTTCTCTAAACGGTACATAAACGCCATCCTAAATTTTTTAAATATCTGTAGTGGGTAACAATCTGCAAGTTAGCTATAAAAAAATTACCAATAAAATACGAAGATGTATAAGCATCTTCCATAATAATACTGTTCCAAAATCATAAAGTAGCTATAACCAGAGACCGATTACATTTTTGAAATTTAACATTTCTGATAATATCCATCTTATAAGTGCTACTTTGTAAAAGTTAATTTACATATTTAGTTTACCATTTGATTAATACGATAATTTCATTTACAATGTTTTCTAACGAGTAATAAATAATAGTACATGCCGAAAATGTTATAGGGAACGCGAAATTACAACGTGATGTAGCGATGATAATATCAATGCTATAATGCAATCGGCAAGAATTATACAAATGTGTCCAACGAAATTACATTCCAAAATATTCTATCCAGAAATCGTTTAGCATAATCCGCCAGCAGAAAATACGAAATTCAAAATTGATTGGACGAAAGAATAATACATTTTGTCAAACATAAAGAATCTAAATAATTTGCTCTATTTTAAATCGATATGTACGATTGTTTAATTAATTCATTTAATTAATTATAAAGAAAAAGCTGTACATATTCCCAAACTTTTTAAGCGTTTAACAGCTATTAAGAAGTAAATTTGTTGCTGATGACTCAAATAAGACAAAGAAAAGCCAAATTGATATGTATTAAAAACAAAACTGTTGCCTGGACATTCTGGAAAAGGCATTTCTTATTTTCAGATTTACAGATTCCACCTTATCTTATTTGAAGAAAACAGGCTCCAATCAGGATATAAGAAAAATTATGTATAAAAAAATAAAAATATAAAATATATATATATATATATATATATATATATAAAATATAAATAAATAAAATTTTTCGGTATAATTACCTGGCATCACAAGATCACTCGGTCGTATTCAAACGACATATTCTACGAAATAAATCTCTACCTAGCCATATACAAATCTCGGCTATTGGCCAAACCAGGAAAACAGTTCCAAGTGCACTTCATCAGAATAAGTATTTTATAATCATAAGGTTCTACGTGCCCAACTTTTTTTTTCAAATTTTCTAGTATGTATTAAAATTTTGAGAAATGGAATCAATTGAATGTATAGAACCTAACCTAATCAACTAAACTAACAGTTTATTGTAGAAAGGCTAATATTATTTGATAGCAGTAACAATTATAGGCTAATCTTGGATAAAAAACATATTGAGGAAAAATAAGTGTTACCTGAATTTAAGTAATGTTGAATTTCATATTAATTATTACTAGAAACTTATCCTGAAATTGGACAATATTCTGGGTCAGCTGGAATCACTGATATTGTTTTAGTTCCAAAATTAGTAGATTATTCATCAACTGATACCGATTACACTGAAGTAATTCAAGTACCAAAAAAGCAGATAACAAGAAAAAGGAATCCTGAGCATGATCAGGACCATCGACCAAAATATCAACGACCAAAAGCTTATATAAATACTAGAAAATATTTAGTTCCTGATGAAAAAACCATTATGTACTTAATTTACAATAGTAAACGCATGGTAGTGAAACTCAGAAAATCTGTTCAGACGAGTTACAAAATATCCTTTTAATTCGAAATTTATTTTGAAATATATTTTGTAAAAAGATACCAAAATCAGATATTTCTGTCCTATTTTATAAACAAAAACAGAATGTTTATAACCTTACTGCACACAGTTCCTTTAATAAAGCTTTTTATTGTGGCGTTTGTCCAGAAAGTTTGGGTGAGAGATCTGGTAACGAAATTGACAGTGCATTTATACAAATTTTGCAATTGGTATTAACTCGTCATTAAAAAATTGAAGAAACCATATGCTGGAGTGATACCTCTGTTCTACAAAATAACAATTTCCATATATCCCTAGCGGTCACAAATTGTTTACAGAGATATCCGAAAGGAAAAAACGATTACAATGAAGTATTCCTTGCCTGGACACTCCTGCGTTCAAGAAATAGATAACATTCATTTTCGAATTGAAAAATGTTTACATGTACAACATGCATGATCTCCCATTTGTTTTGTGAGATTATTAAAAAAAGGTAGATAGGACACATACATTTGTTGTTATAAATATGCAGTCCAAATATTTTAAGGATTTTAAAAAAACTGTATAACTAGAAATGAATAACTACAGTAAAGTGTGTATTTTAAAGTGTGCCAGCAAAGATTCTCGCAATGTGAACCACTTTTGATAAGAGTTTAAAACTAATGCATATAATTCTGACTTTGTAAAAACCACAATAATTAAGAAAAAGGATCGGAACGTCAAGAAAGTCCCTAAGATATATGCTACAAATGAAGAAAAACCAATCGTTCATGTATAAAACAAAGATGGAAGCATTAAATTCCTTTTCCTATATGCAACTCGAAGATATGCAGTTTGTGGAAGCATTGATTTCGGATTTTAATGAAGAAAAGTAGAGTGCAGCTTTGAGTATTGTCTTATCCATTTTAAAGTATACTGTTACGATAATAAATATCATGGCCTATAAAACTGTAAATATATTATGACTAATTATGTCTTTGTTCTAGTCATTTCGGCGTTTGTTTACCAGAAACCTCTAGACCCGAATTATGATGAGTCATCTACGACTCGAGGGTTCCAAGCAGTTGAAAAACTAGTTTTAGCCGAAGACCGCCTTCGCCAAAATACCAGTCTATTCGATGGAGTTCCCAGTATTCTTGTCAATACCACCAACAACCGGTCTTCCCCAAAGTTCGAGTAAATTCATGTCTGCTATAGGGGATTCCGAAACTAACGGAGTTTTATATAAAAAGTGAAATTTTGTTGGGAAGAAAACAGTTAATATCTGAAGCTCGCGCCGCGTTTAAATTGTAACGCACGAATTATAATAACTTGTATAAATGTAGATAAATCATATAATTATTAAGTGTAAAATAAATTAGATATATATATAGTACAAATAAAGACTTTAATAAATTTATAAGTGTTATAAATAGAACCTTTAATAAATAAATTAGAATTATTAAAAAACGTAACAAATGGTGTCGGAAGTGAAATAAAAGTAAATTAGACCTATAATAATCATAACAAGTGTTGTTCCGAAGTGAATATTTTTAAATTGTGAAAATGGCTACGATTTATGAGCTGACAGTGACGAATTTAAGAAGACATCTCGAGGATAGAGAATTAGCTTCTACCGGAAAAAAGGCTGAGTTAGTCCGAAGACTAAAAGACGCTTTGGAAGAAAAAGGTTTTAATCCAGAAACATATATTTGAAGATTCTGTCATCTCGTCGATTTCGAAACTAGAGAACAAAGTTTCTGGTGATATGTCGAAAGTCTCTGATGACATCGCATCATTAGAGAACAAAGTTTCTGGTGACATCGCATCATTAGAGAACAAAGTTTCCGGCGATATTTCGAAAGTTTCCGGCGACATCGCATCATTAGAGAACAAAGTTTCTGGTGACATCGCATCATTGGAGAACGTTTCTAACGAGATTTCTTCTCTGGAAAGCAGTTTCTGCTAACATCTCTTCGGAAATCACTAAAGTCACTTCTGAGATGTCTGCCCTGGACGATAGAATGTCTTCGTTAAAAAATCAAGTTGCTGCCGATATGTTGGCCTTCGAAGAAAAGATGAAAGAGATGGAAAGGAAGATGGAGGAAACAGGGACAGCAGAGGGAGGTAACAATCCGATTACAATAGAGACAAAACAAGACGAGACGAAATGTAAATTGGAAATACGGCCGAAATTTGAAGGAAGTGGAGGTTCTGTCCATGTGAAAGTCCCAACTTTCGACGGAAAATCGTCATGGAACAACTACATGAAACAGTTCGAATCAGCTGCAAGAGCGAATGGATGGTCTGAAAAAGAGAAGGCTGTAAACCTGACTATCGCTCTTCGGGGAGATGCCTTAGATGTGCTTCAGACCATAGCCGTAGAGGAGAAGGATGATTTCGAACAACTGAAGAAGAGGTTAAATATGCGATATGGCCACGAACATTTGGAGCATGTATATCAGTCGCAGCTTAAAAATCGAAGACAAAAGAAAGATGGGGCTCTTCAAGAATATGAGGTAGATATTGCCAAATTAGTACGATATGCTTATCCAACAGCTCCCGAAGACATGATGGAAAAATTGGCCGTTCAAATGTTTATTGATGGTCTTCGTGATCATGAAATGCAGAGAACACTGCGATTAGCTCGTCACAAGACGCTGGTTGATGTCTTATCCGCCGCCCTCGAATATGAGTCAGCTAAGCAGGCCTCTGGAGGGTACAGTAAAGTTAGGACTGTAAAAGAGGAAGGAGATGAAGATAAACTTGACCAGCTCGTTAATATGATGAAAAGTATTACATACAAGAAAACGAAGACCATAAAATCAAGAAACTCACCATCAGGAAAACCAGAACGAGTCGGCCTTAGGATGGCCGCTTCGACCCAGAACTTTTCCAAAGACCCTCTTATACTAATAGCTTCTTTGAAATGTCGTGAAGATAGTATGGTGGAGGAGACCTTTAAAGACACCGAAGTCCAGGTGTTAGTCTGTTGCAATCCGCATAGTTACTGGTGCAGAGAGAAAACCGTCCCTTGTCATTTTTATACAACTGGAAGTTGTAAAAGAGGGTCCAGTTGCCGATACCAGCATACCGTTCCAGTTCCAGTTTAAGAGGGGGGCAATGTTACGATAATAAATATCATGGCCTATACAACTGTAAATATATTATGACTAATTCTGTCTTTGTTCTAGTCATTTCGGCGTTTGTTTACCAGAAACCTCTAGACCCGAATTATGATGAGTCATCGACGACTCGAGGGTTCCAAGCAGTTGAAAAACTAGTTTTAGCGGAAGACCGCCTTCGCCAAAATACCAGTCTATTCGATGGAGCTCCCGTTATTCTTGTCAACACCACCAACAACCGGTCTTCCCCAATGTTCGAGTAAATTCATGTCTGCTATAGGGGATTCCGAAACTAACAGAGTTTTATATAAAAAGAGATGTTTTGTTGGGAAGAAAACAGTTAATATCTGAAGCTCGCGCCGCGTTTAAATTGTAACGCACGAATTATAATAAATTGTATAAATGTAGATAAATTATATAATTATTAAGTGTAAAATACATTAGATATACATATATATGTATATATATATATATATATATATATATATATATATATATATATATATATATATATATATATATATAGTACAAATAAAGACTTTAACAAATTTATAAGTGTTATAAATAGAACCTTTAATAAATAAATTAGAATTAATAAAAAAACGTAACAATACTTAAGGGTCTTAAAGGTAGAATATTCAGTACAACACAGTTTGATGTATATGTTAGTAGTTATTTAATATACGTTGTAAAAAACCTACGTTATATTGTGGAAGAATGTGAAAGCAATGTTGCAGAATACTGTGGAAATTATTTTTTGAGTAGTATAATTACTTTTTGATAGTAACGTACCAAACCTTCCAGTATTTCAACATAACGTTTTTAAATGTACACTTATTATCGGTTAATATATCATTTAAAATAAAGTTAGGACAGCTCCCGTTTTTTAGTCTATTTTCGTATACTTTTAATGAGATTTGAAAAAATGAGACACCCGCTTTTATTACAAACATTTAATAAATATAGAATGGCAAAATAAGACTTCCGCAAAAATTAACTAGTTTAATCTAAAGTCGAACATAAATAATTCATTATGACTCTTCCGGTTCACCCTCTGTTCTTCTGGTAGTTGTTCTATTTCTAGCTCCTCTGCGAATCTGATTCAGACACGCCAGCATCCGGATCATGAAAGACGCAGGAACAGTTATCGTATCTCTAGTCTCTTCCAGCATTATTGCGTTTCTATTTATCAACTGAAACAACCGATAAATATTAAATGAGATAAAAATTGCTCTAGTTGCCACATATAAGCTATCGAATAAAATCGTAATTTCAGAAAGCCAAGAAATAAATATTTGTACGGCTCAGTAGTAGCCTAATAATCATGTTGAATGATGTAATATTTATGATTTGGCACTGTCAATTTAAAATTTGGACAGGCCTATAGGCCTACAAGCCGTTTTAACAAATATTTTTGTGAAACTTAGATGTAGAAGTAAAGGTCTAGTCGCAAAAAAAATGTGGATTGCAAAAAGAAAATTATAAAATGATGGTTTAACAACACACAATCAGATAAATGATTCAATATCTTTGAGTTTTTTATAATAAAACGCAGAAACACTGAAATCCCATCTCTAGCTAAATATTTAATTGAGATTTAAAGGTACGTAAGGTATATAATTTTGTTATTAATTATTTGTTTTTGTGCGTATCATCTTTGTTATAACATTTCTAATATATCAAATAATAAATAAAATAACCGTTAGTGTGTATATCCAAAATATAAAACTTGTACATATAATGATAAGTACAGCTAAGCATATTTAAATTGTGAATTACCTAGCTATACTTAAGTAAATTGCTTTATATTTGACTAATATTATCTTTTGGTGGCGAATTGTTAATATAATGAACACAACAATTATAAATTTAATACTTGACCTACTTAAAATAAAGCCAAAGAAAAAAACGTTAATATTCTGAACCAGTGCAACGCTTTCTGTGAATTTTTTTATATGCAATGTAAAATATACAATTTCAAAGGCCAGTCGCAATATGAATACAGGGTAAAGAATATTAATAAAAAATTACAATTATAAAATGTTAATATTAAAACCTCAAACATACATCAACAATTAGAAATAATGGTATGATCATATATATCATCAGATAGATATTGTTGTATCAATTATGAGGACATTGCGATTTTGCTACTTTGAAGTAAGTTTTGTACACTGATATTCATCAATATGCTATCTAAAGGCCTTGTAGGCCCTTATCTAAATGTTATCTTTCTCCATTCTCTTTTATCCATAACCTTTTTCTTTATTTTTCTTTCTTTTAAATCTTCCGTAATCACCTCTGATTATATTCGTCTGAGTCTGCTCTTCTCCTTTTTAGATCAATTTTTCTCGTCGCAATATTTTTAACATTTCCCATTCTGTTCAAATGTCCTATCCATTGTAGTCTTCGTGTCCTTAAAATTTCACTTATTACTGCCCCTCTCTCCTCTCTCCAATCATTCTCTGTTTGCCGTTCACCATATATTCTGCGTAATATTTTCCGTTCCCATCTTTCCAGTTCATCTTGAAACGTCTTATTCATAATCCAGGTTTCAGCCCCGTACAGAACAGTTGGTCTCAAAACTGTTTTGTATATTCGTGCCTTAGACCTTCACACAAATTTAGATTTTAGATTTGTTTGTACTTTCAATGTACTAAGATTTTTTATTCCTTTTTTATTTTTGAATTCCAGGTATTGATTCTTTTTTGTAGATTTATTTGCAATTCATATTTATTTGTTTTGTCAATAAACCTATTTATAATTAGCGCCAGCTGCATTTTGACTCATCCTAGTAATACACAGTATGCCATTTTTATTTATACCCGTTTCTCTAATGATTTTTCTAGTACAGAGTTGTTGTGGATAAGAGGTCCCAAGTCATAACCTAGTGATTTCGAAAAAAAAATTCCACAATGTTTTCCATCCTTATTGTATTTGCTCTATTACCCAACTTGCTTTAATCAGTTCACATACTTTGGTTTTTAATAATTTCCCTCCACACTTTATGTTTTCGATTGTTACTTAGCTTTCCCCAGGGCTCTTATTGTTTTTCAATTGTTTTATTATTTCTAATAATATCTTGGCTTGGTTCGTCTATATAAAATATTAAAAATAAAAAAAATTAAGATCTTACTGTTTAAAGAAAGATAATATATATATATATATATATATATATATATATATATATATATATATATATATATATATATATATATATATATATATCATCATTCTCAGCGTATTCTAGCGATTATGGTGCAGCCTTCCTTACATAGTCGTTCTTCATTTCTGCTCATGATTGTCTAATATTCACTTGTCTGTGACATGTTGTACTGGCTTGTTTTCTTATGTCATAGTCCCAACTTACATTTGGATGTTGTTTTGGTCTCTTGACGCCTTTTGGACACCACAGTGTAATTCTAGTGGACCATCTACTGTCAGTTCTTCTCGCTAAATGCCCCACCCACTGCTATTTTAAAGATTTAATTCTGTGGATTACATCAGTGAGCTTGATTTTCTGTCTGATACATTCTATTCTTTGAGTTTCTCCATTATCTCTTTCTTTAGTGTCTTAAGTTTCGCTGTCATGACTAATAGTATACACTAATCGAATGCTTTTTTCTTCATTCACATCTTTGATTTGAATATGACTGCATTTCTACCAAAAGATGTCCAAGCCAATTTTATTCTTCTGTTGATTTCTGGGAGTAATGAGCCAGATTTATGTATTAATTGTTCCAGGTATATATACTCGTCTACTGTCTCAAGTGCAGTGTTGTTTATTTTACATTTTGGATATCCACTAGCTCATTGTACATAGTTTTTGTGTTTGTCTAGTTCATTTTTAGACCAACTTCATGGCTGCATTTAGGTCGCTTATAAGTTCTTGTAGTTCTGCAGGATTATTAGCAATCAGAACGATGCCGTCTGCAAACCTTAGATATCTGAGGTATTCTCCATCAACGGATGGGCCTTTGTTTTGTGCGATGTGCGGTTTGTCAATGCCTTGGTTGGTCAAAGCTTCTATTACTGTCTTGGGATATATACAATCGAAAGCCTTCTCGAAATCTATTAAGGTTAAGGCTAGCGGTATTTCATATTCTTTAGCTCTACTCATTAGTTATCCATGCGTATGAATATGATCTAGTGTAATGAATCTACTTCTGAAGCCAGCTTCCTCTCTTGGCTGTGCAGTATCTAATGCATTTGTTAATCGGTTGTTGATGATCTTTGTGAATATCTTTAATATGATTGGTAGTAAACTTATAGGTATGTAGTTTTTGATATCCTCTTTGCTACCTTTCTTATGAATGAGAATTATGTTTACTATACTTCAGTGGTCTGGTATGCACCTTGACCTTAGGCAGTTCGTAAATATGTCTGCTAAGATTTTCTAGGTTTTTGCCAGCGAATTTAAGCAGTTCCACTATTATGCCGTCTTTTCCAGCTGCTTTACTGTTTTTTATTTTTGTAATTGTCGATTCTACTTCTTCCGGGAGAACTTCTGGTACCTCTTGGTTGCTTATTGTTTCTTCAAGCGTTTCAAGGGCTTTGTATAGTTCCCTGTAAAATTTAGTCACGAGTTTTATTATTTCATTTCTGTTTGCAATCCTGTTGTTTTCGTTTGTTAGAGCAACGATTTGCTTCTTCCCAAGGATTAATGTTTTTCTTGTTCTTATAGTTTTTTCTATTTTTGATTACATTTTCTACCAATCTTTCATTGTATTTTCTTATGTCTTACTTAATACTTTTCCTTATTGTCTTACAAAGTTCTGTGTACGGTATTCTCCGTATGTTGCTACTTACTTTAATTTCCTTTTTTGGCATTATTTTGATTTTATTAGACAGTTTACTAAGTTCATTTTGTTGTTGTGGGCCTCCGGTTTCTTTGGCACTATCAAGGATGATTTCCATTAATTGAGAGCTGCTGATTTCATTGTAGCTGGCCATGTAATCTTTCATCAATTGTCCTATGGTAGTAACCTAAGTTTTCTTTTAGATTGTTTTTGTGATTAATTTTTTTCTTTCTAGTTTCAGATCTAGAACAATTTTTGCTCTGATTAGTCTATGGTCTCTACCTGTTCGAAATTTATTTACTAGACTGACATTTTTTATTGTAGCAATCTTTTTGGTTAGAATGAAGTCAATTTCGTTCTTAGTGGTTCCATTTGGTGCTACCCAAGTCCATTTTCTGTTAATTTATTTCTATTAATGTATTTGTAATATGCATGTTTTGGTAGTGTACAAACTGAAACAGTCTTTCTTGTAATAGTATTAATGTTAGTGTTTAAAATCGTTTCAAAATATTTTTATTCTATTGTTTCAAAATATTTCTATTCTATGTACATATATGTAAATTCTTAGACCTAAGTTTTAATTTGCCTAGACGGCAACCCTGTCAGCCCTAGGCAAAGTCATTACAAGTTTGTAAAAGTAGTATGTTTCCATATGTTGCCATAAGAGCACAAAATAAAGAACGTGTGAAGAGATTTCATTTTATAAGTTATTTCTTCACCCTATCGATCAACTATTTACCACCACGATTAACCAGCGACCACTCAATTTAATTCAACAATTTAAATATACAATTTTTTGGTCATTCGTAGCCGAATTCGGTGGTAAATCGTAACAATTTCAATTTTTAATCATCAATTTGTTAAAAGTAAAGCAAAAGTTTCTATTAGTGCATCTGTGCCTTTCAACCCATCAGAGAACGGGACAGCGAGTCAAAAGAACGTTGACAAACACGAAGCGGTGTTCCTGTGGCCAATTTGCTGAGCGATTGCAGACGCGCATCCCTGAAAAGCTGTAAGTCTGTTCCACTTATATACCATCTTAAGATAAATCCTACCCTTAAACCTTATCGCAGTGCTATTTATAGATTCTGGTGTTTCAGACTTTTTTGATCTTTTTAAATTTGCATGGTATTATAACTTGTCAGATTTAGAGATATTTACGAACATTTCAATTAAAAAATAAATAATGTCGAGCTCAGATATTGCACAATTAATAAGAAATAGAGGTTCTCTTAAACGTAAATTAACTTCATTAACAAATTTTGTAAATAAAATAATTGATGGTTCACTTAAACCGACATTAGGCGATGTAAATATGCGATATAAAAATAATCTTGAATTATTAAGTCAATTTGAAATTATTCAGCAATCTATCGAGGAGAAATGTTCGGACGATCAATTAGAAATTCATTTTAATGAACGTGATCCATTTGAAAATCAATTTTATACAGCAATTTCATATTTAGAGGAATACATAAACAATTCTTCTCCGGTAATAAATGTCACACCTCAAAATGTAGTTAATCACGATCCACTTCAAAATTTTCTTTTGCCGAAAATCAAGCTTCCTACATTTAATGGTGAATATGAGCAGTGGCTCGAATTCAAAACCAATTTTATAAACACTATCGATTCAAATTCATCATTAAGTGCAGGTCAAAAGTTTAATTTTTTAAAGGCTGCGTTGGAAGGTTATGCCAAACGAACAATAAAAGGTTTTACTGATTCCCAAGACTACCATGCTGCATGGAATATGCTTTGCAACAAATTCGATCGAAAAAAGTTTCTAGTCGACACCCACTTAAAATCTATTTTCAATTTAAATTCGATACATAAAGGCACGTTCATGCAATTCAGAGGGTTAATCGATGAAGTTTCAAAGCATTTATCATATTTAGAAGGAATGAAGCTCACTAAAGAGTCTCTATGGGATATGACAATTATTCATGTTGTATACAATAAATTAGACAAAGTAACTCAAAATAAGTGGAAAGAATACCACACTTCTGCCGAATTGCCTCATTTAAATGAATTTCTTGAATTCCTTAAACAGAGACAAGACATATTACAATCTCAAGAAGAGCCTCATTCCTCCTCAATGATGACCGTTAAAAGTCACTCTGGGTTTCAGAAACCTCTACAATCTCGATCACAATTTCATTTAGCAATAAATCAAATTCAGTGCAATTTTTGCAAGAGTGATCATTTAATATATTCTTGCCCCGAATTTTTAAGATTAACAATTAATGACAGATGGGAAAAGATTAAATCTTTAAAACTTTGTCCGAATTGTTTACGTTTTGGTCACTCCAAGGAAAGGTGCAGTAGCGGATCATGTCGTAAGTGTAAACGTAAACACAACACTTTATTACATCAAGATTATTCTCGTTCATATCAAAGTCAAAACACACAGTCAAATGCATACAACAACAATAATCAATACAATTCTCGAGACACAATTCAATCAGTAGGTGCTCATAATCATCCAAATGATAGTGACCAGGTGTCACACAATTCACAAGCAATTTCTCACAATATTCAAACAATTTCAGTCCCAAATCAACAATGTTTAGTTACAGACAGAGATACACAATCTAATATAATTCTGTCGACAGTAACATTCAAAGTTAAAGACCAAAACAATCAATTGCATCAATGTAGAGCTCTGCTCGATTCAGGAGCTCAATCCCATTTGATTACCGAAGAGTTTGTCAAACGGTTAGGGTTACCATTAACCAATACCGAATTAGCTATTATTGGTATTAACCAAGTGGTTTCTACTTTAAAAAAGAAAACTTCAATTACAATTTTCTCAAACAAAAATAATTTCCAATTTCAATTATCTTGTTATGTAACACCATTCATTTCAACTATTCCGTTACAACAATTTGATATCTCTACAATTTCCATTCCTCAAAATATCGAATTGTCTGATCCTACTTTCAATACTCCTCAGAAAGTTGACATGATCATAGGTGCCAGTTTGTTCTGGGAACTGCTATTAGAGGGCAATATTAAATTAGGAAAACATGCACCAGTGCTTCAAAATACCAAACTTGGGTGGGTAATATCTGGTACTGTAATGAATGCGATATCAACGTCGTTATGCAATTTTTCACAATGCTTTATACCAGAAGACAATCAGTTACGTAAATTCTGGGAACTCAATGAGATAAATGAACCTATGATGTTATCAAAAGATGACGTCCAGTGTGAGGAACTATTTACCAAACACACTCAAAGAAATGAAAACGGTCAGTTTGTAGTGAAGTTGCCCTTCAAATATTCCACCGATTTATTGGGAGATTCAAAAGAAATGGCAAAAAACCGATTCATATCACTCGAAAACCGATTCAAAACTCATCCTCAATTTTATCCCAGGAGGGACAACCCAGCTGATGAATTTTCAATTTATCAATTAAACACCGTTACGTATGGTTGTACTAGTTCGCCATACTTAGCAATAAAATGCATAAATCAATTAGCAATTGATAACTGTAATACATTACCGACAGCTTCACAGACAATTCTTAATGATTTCTATGTTGATGACCTAGTAACGGGTTCCAATGATCTTTCAGAATTACAAACCCGATGTAAAGATATTTCAGACATATTAAAATCAGCACAATTCATACTTAGAAAATGGGTTACAAATAATCCGAGTGTTCTCTTGAACATTCCATGTTGCGATATTCCTAATGAAATTTTAAATTTCGGTGAACACGAAAGCTGTAAAACCTTAGGTGTACAATTTAATAGTAACAAAGACATTCTAAATTTTAAAATATCTTCAATTCCACATGATAATTCGATTACTAAGAGAAAGATATTATCTATCATTTCACAGATCTGGGATCCTCTTGGTCTTCTCTCTCCAGTAATTGTACTTTCTAAACTCATAATTCAGAAATTATGGACCCTCAAATTAAATTGGGACGAAAAGGTTCCACATGACATTTATATTAAATGGACACAATTTTACAATCAATTGTCCCAACTCAATCAATTAGAGATTCCTAGGCATGTTCTTGGATCCAATCATTCCATACTAGACATTCATTGTTTCTGTGATGCATCTCAAGATGCTTATGCAAGCTGTATATATTTCCGAAGCATAAATGCAAGTGGCAATTATCAAAGTCATTTAATTTGCTCCAAAAGTAAAGTTGCACCATTAAAGCGACTCACCATTCCCAGATTAGAGTTATGTGCTGCTCTACTGGGAGCACAATTAACAGCCCAAGTTGTCAATGCCAGTTCACCGTCAGTACCGATATACTATTGGTCCGAATCTCAGATAGTAGTATGTTGGATAAAAAAGGATGCTAATCAGTTACAACAATTCGTAGGCAATCGCGTCGCCAAAATTCAACAGTTAACCAACAAGGATGATTGGCATTATGTTAATACTAAAGAAAATCCTTCAGACCTGGCTTCCAGAGGAGTTTTACCAGAAGATCTAGCTAACCGTGAATTATGGTGGAAGGGGCCAATTTTTCTACGTGGTCCTATAGACAAACCCGCACCTCCTTCAATGTCTGAAATCGAACTTCCTGAACAAAAGGTTAAACGTTCGATGTTATTGGCTACCCATTCGGTACCACTCTTTCTATTCTCTCGATTTTCTAATATTTCAACGTTAAAACATGTCGTTAGTTATTGTCTTCGATTTCGTAATAACGCGTGTAAAAAAAGGTCAGAAAGAACGATAGGCCCTTTAACTCTTTCCGAAGTAGAAGAAGCATCATTGCGGTTAATAAAACTTGCACAATTGGATTCATTTGCGGAGGAAATATCTATTTTAAATTCCAATAAACCATTACCAATCAAACATAAACTTTCAAATCTTACTCCATTTTTAGATGAAAATCATGTATTACGAGTAGGGGGTCGACTTAGATTATCTGGATTAGACTTTAACTCTAAACACCCTATATTAATTTCATCTAATCATCCTTTCACTAAGTTGCTATTTGAACATAAACATAAAGTCCTATTACATGCAGGTCCTCAACTCCTTCTCTCATCAATTCGACAATATTATTGGCCAATTCGGGGGAGAGACCTTGCAAGAAAAACAGTAAGAAATTGTCTTACTTGTTTTAAATTTAAACCTACATTTGCCAGTTGTCCAATGGCCAGTTTGCCCGAAGCTCGCACAACCCCATCACTGCCATTTCAGCACTGTGGCATAGATTTTGCAGGACCATTTTTACTAAACAATAAATCGGGTAGGGGAGCCAAAGAAATAAAAGGTTACGTTTGTGTTTTTGTATGCTTTTGTACCAAAGCAATTCATCTTGAACTCATTACAAATCTCACAACAGACTGTTTCCTATCCTGCTTGAAGCGTTTCATAGCTCGACGAGGTATCCCCAATGACATTTATTCAGATAATGGATCCACTTTCGTTGGAGCTCGCAATGAACTTAAACAATTTGGTCAATTTCTTTTAAAAAATAATACTTATATTCACAATTACGCTATTGATCATAATATAAATTGGCATTTCATTCCACCGTATGCGCCTAATTTTGGCGGTCTTTGGGAGGCGGCAGTTAAAAGTATGAAACACCATTTAAAGAGGGTGTTACTCGACAAAAAACTTATCTACGAAGATTTTAATTCTCTGCTGATTCAGATCGAGGGAGTCTTAAATTCTAGACCTATGTTTGCACTCTCTAACGACCCAACTGACCTAACGCCACTTACTCCTTCCCATTTCCTGATTGGCCGTCCTATTACAACCATTCCCGATACTGACTTAAGCACAATCCCGATAGGCAGGCTCACCAACTACAAAACGATTCGTCATATGTATCAACAATTTTGGAATCGTTATGTGAAAGAATACGTTTTGCAACTGCAACAGCAATACAAATGGAAAGAATCTTCGTCCCATTTGAAGATTGGAACTTTAGTGTTAATTCGCAGTTATCAACAACCACCATGTAGATGGCCGTTGGGACGTATTATTAACTTGCATTCCGGTAAAGATAAACTTTCAAGAGTGGCAGAGGTAAAAACAAACAATAAGACTGTTATTCGCTCTGTTCGTCATTTGTGTCCGTTACCAATGCAGCAAAAGAGTGTTAGTGATAGTATTGATACATAAGACTTTATTTATATTTATAATCTATTTTGAAGGTACCCTTCAACGGGGGAGTTTGTTTAAAATCGTTTCAAAATATTTTTATTCTATTGTTTCAAAATATTTCTATTCTATGTACATATATGTAAATTCTTAGACCTAAGTTTTAATTTGCCTAGACGGCAACCCTGTCAGCCCTAGGCAAAGTCATTACAAGTTTGTAAAAGTAGTATGTTTCCATATGTTGCCATAAGAGCACAAAATAAAGAACGTGTGAAGAGATTTCATTTTATAAGTTATTTCTTCACCCTATCGATCAACTATTTACCACCACGATTAACCAGCGACCACTCAATTTAATTCAACAATTTAAATATACAGTTAGCTCTAGGTTTAATATATATATATATATATATATATATATATATATATATATATATATATATATATATATATATATATATATATATATATGTATATAGTATAGGTAAAAGTTTATGGTCGGTATGGACCTTACGTGAGATGGAGTGAGAAACACCTGTTTAAAAAGAGAGAGGTATATTAGGTCCGCCCTTTATATCGCCGAAAACGCATGAGTGGAAATAATAAAAAAGGGGAAGTTCAACGTTGCCAAACTTATTGGTTTTATTTGACCTGTTGTCTTTTTAGCATTTGAACAATGTTCTAAGATAATCAAAATCAAATTTGGATGAAATGGATTTAAATGGCAGCTTACTGTTTTTTATTGGGAATATGCCACAATTTTACTTTACAATAAGTGTAATATAACATTTTGATTTCCCCTTCGAAAATCGTTTTATATAAATACAATTTATTAATGTTTCGTATTTTAAGTACGATTTCCGAATTAAAAATCTAAACATCAAAGTAAGCTTATTTTAAAGTCACATTGTGCCTTATTCCCAATAAAAATAATAAACTGCATTATGACACCACAATAAAAAAACCTTCATACAAAATTATTTGGCAACCTCTTGTCTCGCGTCGTCAAAGCACCAAATCAAAGTAGGGACAGTGGTAACGAGTAGAGGTGGGTCGTTGACGTTTTTATAGTTAACGCAACTGAACCGATTTTCGTAAACAAGTAACTATGATTGTTTAACAGTAGTTTCAAGTAAGAGAGTACCTACATGAACAAACATAATGGCTATTATCGTTTATGTGTATATTTATTGAAGTGAAAGAAACTAATGAAGGATATATTTATTATAACTTAAAAATAAACTAAACCATACAAATAGTAAATCGTACTTACATTTACATTACACGTTATTATTAAATCGCGAATCGTCTAAATTGACATTTAAAAACATAAGTTTTTCTACTTTAGTTCTTGTTAATCGTGTTCTTCTCTTATTTAAAATTAAACCAGATTTTGAACATGTGTTCACATTTACAATATTTTATGAATATAGTGGATAAGTTAGAATATACATGGCGATGGTTTTTCCACCATGGTCCAATTAATTGATCAAAAATACACCATGGACTTAAGTCATCTTTACCGGTTTCTTTTTCTTGTACTGGTTGATTTTCAATAGTACAATCTTCTTGTTCTTTAATTATAGAAGTAAACAGCTTCTTAACTCTTTCTTTGTTTTTTTTAGCTTCAAATTTATCAGAAAATCTCTGCAAGAAAAAGAAACTGATAAAGATGACTTAGGTCCATGGTGTATTTTTCATGAATTAATTGGACATGACTCATCTAAACATACACCTGTATCGAGAGATATAAAAGAAGTCGACATTCGAACGGAGATTGGAACTGTCCATTACAGTGGTGGAAAAACCATCGCCATGTATATCCTAACTTAACCACTATATTGTATGTAACCACTATGTGTAATGTAAATGTAAGTACTATTGTTTAATTTATTTTTCAAGTTATAATAAATATATCCTTCGTTAGTTTCTTTCACTTCAATACTTACTACACATAAACGATAATAGCCAATATGTTTGTTTGTGTACTCGCTTATTTGAAACTACTGGTAAACAATCAACTAGTTACTAGTTTACGAAAAACGGTTCCGAAAAAAATGTCAACGACCCACCTCTAGTTTCTTAGGTAAAGCTGGATCGGAACCAAAGATATGTTATCGGAACTAATCGTCTCACTAATGGGCGTCTATGAGAAATATGGAGGGGAGACCAAGGGGAAATATGATGGTTATCTTTGTCTATTCGCTGAAAATATGATTTTATATCTGTGTTAGATATCCTGTTAAATTTTACCATACCGACCATAAACTTTTACCCAAACTATATATATATATATATATATATATATATATATATATATATATATATATATATATATATATATATATATATATATATATAACGTAAAAAAGTAACAAAAAGGGCCTAAAGATGATCTTATTTTGCAAAAAATTGTAATAAACAAGTTGGTTATATTTTGAATGCCTTGTATGGGAGTGACTAGTCATCGAAAAGAAGAAAGGCCTATTCCAAGGCCAGCTTTAATTACGATTTTTTCGGCGGTTCTGTATTATAAAAATGAGTCATATAATTTTCTAAAAACAGTTCACCAAACTAACATGAACAGTTTTGATTTTTAACTTATTACATTTTAAATGAAATACTTTTTAAAAAGGAAAAGACAGTTAAGATTTGATTTCACGTATAGTGCGTCTGTGTATCCGCTTATACGTATTTCGGCCTAAGAGGCCTCTTCAGAACGGCTTTCACAGTCGCTCTGAACGTGAAAATAAATCTATTCTGTCTTAGGAAGCAACTCTAACATGGCTTCGAATGGACGCAAATAGGGATATCTGATATAAAATCGGTTTCGAAAAGTAGTTTACGGAATACTTTTTATTTGGGTAGTAGCCACATTCGGCAGTACCTGTTGTATACCAACACATATGTCGGCAGATACCTCATTTTTTGTTAATTTCTATAATTGTAAATATGTACCTTTGCATTTGTATAAAGAACAGTATTTACCCAAAAACAAATGGTGTTTCATGCCAAATTAAATTCGGCATGAACAATGTATTTGAAGTGAGAGGTTCGGCATTAACAGCCGACAAATGACAATACATAAATGACATTGTTCTGGGCATGTATTAACGAATCAACCATTTAATGATATTAAGTAAATATCTATATAAATCCTGTTAATGATCTAAAAGAATATTTCTTACCTCACTAGCAACTCTTTCGTCGAATGAAGACTCTTCCAGGATGGGAGCCCACAATTTTACATCATGGTCAATTCCACTGGTGGCTAGCAAAGGCAGCGTAGGATGGGGCTGGAGGCAATTCACTACATGTTGGTCTGCCTGTAACAGCATTTTCAATTCGGCGGTATGACGATTCCAAATAAAGACGTGACCGCAATCTGATCCTGACATCACGTAATCATCTCCCCAAAACGTTGCTTCCTTTATCATTGTTCTGGAATATCAATCATATTTCAAGTGTTAATTTTTCATTAACCCTCCGAAAGCCGCGGCTGATCTGAGAGATACATTGAAAACATTTTTATAAATATTTTGAAAGAAATGTATCGTATAATTCTACGGCACTGTCTAGTTTCACATTTATGTCGTAGGAGTGGGGAAACACACAACGTCGGCTTTCAGGTAATTTCTAGCGGTTGAGAAGTGAACGTTTTTCGTAACCGAACATCAGTTGTATCTGACAGATACCGCGACCTCACAGATCGAACCTATATTTTTTCGTGTTTATTTCGTTGTGTGATCTATATTATATTCCGAATGTCAAAGAAGGTATATAAGATGGATGATCCAAAGGCTGTTGAAAAGCTTCAGACTATGTTTCTCGATTCTGACGATGGAAATGAAAGAAATGAGTTTGAAGACGAAAGTGGCGTGGACGAAATCGATTATGTCGAAGAGCGATCAGAAAACTCGGACAGCGAACAAGACATTTCTAGTGAGGAGAGCAAAGGGAACGTACGAGGCGTGTTTTTTAAGTAAGTACCGTTTTGGAATTAAAAAAAGACGTGCAAAGATATGGCAATAATTTTATTTTACATGAAAGCCAGTACCTTAATCTACTTTTCTACATAATTTCCGTGAATATTGAGGCACTTGTCATAACGTGGCACCAGTTTTTGAATACCCTCCTGATAAAATTCTGCCGCCTGACTTGTTAACCACTGCATCACAAATGTTTTGACTTCGTTATCGTCTTGAAGACGCTGACCGCCCAGGTGTTTCTTCAAGTGCTGGAACAAATGGTAGTCGCTGGGCGCCAGATCAGGGCTGTATGGAGGATGATCTAGAGTTTCCCATTTAAATGATTTGATGAGATCTTTGGTCTGATTAGCCACATGTGGACGGGCATTGTCATGCAGCAAAACGATACCCTTACTCAACTTGCCACGTCTTTTGTTCTGGATTGCACGACACAGACTTTTCAATGTCTCACAATAAGACGCTGCATTGATTGTCTCATTACGAGGCAGAAACTCCACTAGCAATACTCCTTTTCTGTCCCAAAAAACTGTGCACATGATTTTCCGGGCAGAAATTGTTTGCTTAAACTTCACTCTTTTGGGTGATGATGAATGTCGCCATTCCATGGATTGTTGTTTCGATTCTGGTGTGACGTAGGCCACCCACGTTTCGTCACCAGTAACAATTTGGTCTAAAAAATCTTCACCTTCACTGTGGTACCGCTCAAGGAAAGTCAATGCACTGCCTAAACGTTGGGTTTTGTGCAAATCCGTCAACATTTTTGGAACCCAACGTGAACACAATTTCCGGTAATTCAAGTTCTCGGTAACAATGCGATACAAAACACTACGAGAATACTGAGGAAAGCAGTCAGACAATGATGAAATTGTAAAGCGTCTGTTTTCTCTCACCTTTTCGTCCACTTTCTGCACCAAATTTTCATTAACGACCGAAGGACGCCCACTCCGTTCTTCATCATGCACATTTGTGCGGCTATCTTTAAATTCTCTCACCCATTTCCTTACCATTCCATCACTCATAATGTTTTGTCCGTAAACTTCAACGATCTCACGATGAATATCGATCAGTTTTACGCCTTTAGCACTAAGAAATCGTATAACAGCCCGTACTTCACAATCAGCGTGACTCACGATTGTTGGAGGCATCTTAAACACTGGAGTAAACAAGTATACAATGAAGAATCAGACTGCAATGGCGTCAGTGCGTAGACAAAAGATGTAGGTAACCAGCGCTCATGCGCGGAACGCCGACCGTAGCGCTGCGGCGGCGGAATCGCAAAACGGTACTTACTTAAAAAATAACATGCCTCGTATATGAAAACAGCGATTATTTGTTCGGAAAAGACAAAGTAACAAAGTGGGGAAAAAAGCCAGTTTACGGAAATAAAATTAGGCGACAGAAACAAAATATTCTGTGTCAATTGCCTCTAGTAAGGAATACTGCAAAAAATGCAAAAACTGAATATCAATGCTGGAGCTGTTTCGTGTCACAAGAACTTTTACATTTAATTTTACATTATACAAATAAATATATAGACTTTATTTTAAGTAGATATTCCAGAGAAAGATGCTAAACAAACCGACAAAATAGAACTAAAATCATTTTTGGGTCTTTTATATTTAGCTGGCTTACACCGCAGTAATCGACTAAATTTGGAAGATTTATGGAAAACGGATGGTAGTGGAATTGAATTATTTTTTCAAATAATTTCACAACTGTATCAGATTCAAATTTATTCACAACTGTATAAGATTCGATGACAAGACGACTCGACCAGATCGACTAAAGATTGATAAGTTGTCAGACAAATATTTTTACTATTTGTAGAAAATTACAAAAAAGGATACTCTATGGGACAAAACGTAACTATAGACGAGATGTTGGCAAGCTTTCGGGGCAGATGCGGATTTAGGCAATATATACCATCAAAACCTAACAAATATGGGATTAAAATTTTTTCCATGGTTATCCATGGCTAACTCTCGTCAGCGATTTGAAAAAGAACAGACTATCATATGTAGGGACAGTCAGAAGAAACAAACGTCAACTACCACCTGAATTAGTGGATATGGCAAACAGACCAATACAATCTAACTTTTTTGCTTTTAGTGAAGATTGTACTCTTGTATCGCATGTGCCGAAGAAAGGAAAAAACGTAATTTTAGTATCTAGTATGCACTTCGATGACGTAGTAAATTCAGATACGCACAAGCCAGAGATAATCAATTATTACAATCAGACGAAATCAGGGGTTGACACTGTAGACCAATTGGTTGGTTCGTATAATGTAGCCAGAAACAGCAGAAGGTGGCCTATGGTGATATTTTACGTCGTCTTGAACGTTGCTGGGATCAACGCACAGTCCATTCACATGCTAAATCAGAATTCATAAATACGACGTAGACTCTTCATTCGAAACCTTTCAAGTCAGTTATTGTCTGAGCAAATAAAACGGCTATCGGATATTACTACAGATATTCACAGACCATTGCAGCTTCAGCTTCAGAAACATAAGGAGGAAAGTTCAACCAGTGAGGCAGATCCAGATGTTGCTATAAAATGGCAATAAAAAAAAGATGTTCTTCTTGCTATGCGACAAAGACGACGCGTTTGTCCAAATACTATTGTAAATGTTGTACCACATTTTTATGTCTTGAGCATAGCAATATTGTTTGCAACAGTTTTTATAACCGTTTTACTAATCCTTCCGCTGATGAATCTGATTAAGTTTAGCTAAATCTAATTATGTGTTTGGGTTATTTTTACCTTAGATTAGTAACAATAATAATAGTTATTACATGTTTTTATTTTGCTATGTTCTTAATACTGCATTTATTTTATTTTCTCTTGACATTAAATTAATTTAAATCCGCTTATTTGTTGATTAGTTATGTTCAAAAAAAACGTTTCTTCCGATCTCGATCAGTTTTTTTTTTCAATCTTATTGAAAAATTAAACTTAAACGAATGTATCTCTCAGATACACTGCGACCTATACAGTACACTTTATCATCGCGACCTCCGAAGGGTTAAATATATAACTTAATGATTAAGAGAATGGTTAATTGACAAATAGTTAATATGACTTTTTTCTCTAATTTAGTCAATTACACTTTCAATAATGTCATCATGACTAGTGTTTGCTTATCGCTTTCATTAGTTTTAATAATTTAAACATTAACGACTACAGTGTCTGATATAGAAATTGTGTTTAAAAACATAAGTTTACATAACCTAATTCGTTTGCCATTCACTGCACAATAATATATAGAGTATTTTCTTTTGACTTATTGGATCCAGGGACTCTTTTTTATCAAACATATCAGAAATGGCAAACGTACCCTTAGTTCGCTACCAATCCGCCAGACTGAATAAAGGTATACAACACTATGTCCAGTATTAATTCATATGCTACAGAGGGATAAAATATCAAGTCTATATGAAGGTTCTATCAATCTAAGTAAAAGTGGACTTGATGTTCTCTTAAACGAAGCGATCTCAGTTAGAAAATAGTCTTAAACGTAGTGTTCTATCCCTCTAGAAAATATGATAACTAATTATTATTAATGTGTAATAACATAATTTAAAAAAAAAACATTGGACATAGTTTTTGTATTCTTCCGAGGTACAGATTTTATACGCATATTAAAGGAGGTGTTTAATTTGGAGGTTAATAGTTGGTATGGCATGGATGTGTCATACAAATGTTGAATAATTATGTCTCAATACATATCGAAAAGCCTCTACAACATTTTTAGTAGCTCTTATTCCAACAAGTCTTATTTGCACGTCTCGCCGTACCGCCTGACTGTAGTCATCATAGACTATTATAGCTAACGGTAAAACACGACTAATATACAGGAACCAGTAGACCAAGGGTGTTAACGCGCACACAATATTGCCAGTTTTCTGTTTAGATCGATTGGGGAATCTGCAAAAAAAAATTAAGGCATCCGCGTATAAATGTGTTCATCACCCCTTGAGATATTTTCTTAATCAGAGATAAACAAAGGAAATGGTAACATATTTAGCGAATCTCGCTATAATTAAGAAAAGATTAATTTCTAAAAAAATACCTTGAGTTTCTGTGTCCCATATACTTCATTTTCATTTCAGCCTCGAACACGTGCTGTTTATCATCCTCCTCTTCGTTAGCTTTTCCACTACTACCTCCGAGAGCGTCAGGTACAGCATCTTCTTCATCTTCATAGTCTAAATCGACTTCAGCATTCTAAAATATTGTTTTAAATAATATTGTACAAAAAAATAAATTATAGAGGATAAACAGTGTATACGTGAATCTTAAAATATTAAATGCATTATTGATGGTGTTCATTTATGTTCATATTATTAACTTATGTCTTTTGTTTTTCTCTAAATCTTTCAATTATCAAAATTAACTAAATTCTTAAGAGCAATACTTCCTATCTAAAGTTTCTACAGTACACGAACATACGGCAATGCAATCCTTATGGGAGTTTTTAGCGCGGCGATGCCGATTTTCTTCAAAAGAATTTTCAATCGAACATTACCAGGGTCCTAAAAATGTAGGTAAGTAGTAAAATGTAGTAAAAATTTTAAATTAAAACTAACCCGTTACAGTCAATAGCATTGTAGTAACAATATTTTTCATTGTTTTTTGTGAGTGATAATCATTTTCGAAATGTAATCAGCAATTTTAAAATCGATATGCGTAATAACTTTTTTTTGGTAAAGAATGTTAGAATATCCAACATTAAAAGTGGATGTTGTTCTATGGTTGTTAATTTATGTATTGACAGTATAGACATTTCTGAAGTAATGTCAAGAAACATATAAAATGATTGTCAGTCAAGTTTAAGTAAAGTTTTATATTGACGTACAGTTGAGAATAAATAAATTATAATTGTTGATGGTCAGTTCACCTAAATTAAATTATAACATATATATACAAGGATTTCCAGTTTTCACTGTATTCCTTCACTCAACCGTTTTCTCCAATTTTTCCTGTTTATTAATAAACAGGAAAATATTATAACAAAGAATAAATATATTAACATAAATTATAACAAAGAATACTAAATAAGCTTATAATTATTACTGATAACATTGTATTGAGTAACTCATTGCTTATTTGGAAATTTTGGATCTTATTGCAGTTTTTTGTTATTCTTAACGACTGAATTCCAACCTGAAATTAATGGCATTTTAATGTGTTTACCCCCTCACTTAAAATTAATTTTAGTTAGTTCATTTTTTAGTTAGTTCATTTGATTCGTTGAAGTTCATATCGACTAGTTATTATTGTGATTTTCTGTGTTATAACGATTGAATTTATTAATGGAGAACAGTACTCTGAAACATCCCCAGGGGAAGTCATTGTCATTAGGGGAGAAACAAATTTTAATCAACATGGTGAATTATCAAGTAAATCAAGGATATGATTCGCTTTCAAAAATAATACAAACAGTGGCAGTAGAAACCGGCATTTCCGAAAAAAAAAATTTACTCTGTAAGAAAAGAAAATTTCTCGGCACTTGGATTACAACCAGCAAAGAGACGATCCAAGAACAAGCTAACTTCATTATCGCGTGATAAAACTTACGATGAAGGAACAAAGAGTAGCATTCGTCGAATAAAGCATGATTTTTTCGTAAGAATACACCCCCAACATTACATTCTCTATTAGCAGTAGTAAATAAAGACGAACATCTACATAATTTTTCTAGAACTACACTGTATAGACTAATTAAGGACATGGGATTTGTGTACACAAAACGGGACAGAAAGTCAATGTTGATAAAAAAACCCGAAATTATTTCTTGGCACCATCGATATTTGCGAGAAATTCGTACATTTCGAGAACAAAACTACAACATTGTACATTTGGTCTAATCATGGGTATATATTGGTCAGAGTGTCAATTATGAATGGAAAAACACTTCCGTATCGTCACATAGGGATGCATTTGTTCGTGGACTCACTACAGGCTAGAAAACCCCAACTGCACGTGGCCCACGATTCGTTTTACTGCATGCAGTAAGTAAAGATGGTTTTATTAATGAAGCCGAACTAACTTTTTTAGCAAAGAAAAATACAGCAGACTATCATGACGAAACGGATGGACCTCTTTTCGAAAATTGGTTTAAAACTAAACTTCTTTCAAATATTCCCGATAAAACTGTAATAGTAATGAACAATGCGTCGTATCACTCCAGAAAGTTAGAAAGAATTCCGAACAATTCTGACAATAAGGAAGAAATAAAGGAGTGGTTGCGTTCAAAGGATATTTATTTCGAAGATTACCTAAAATCCGAACTGTTGGACGTTGTAGCTCATTTTAACTCGCAGTATGGTGAGCGTATCGTAGATGAAATTGCAAAAAGTAAGAATGTTAAGTTGCTAAGATTACCTCCATATCACTTTGAACTAAATCCGATAAAGCTGGTATGGAGTGAAATAAAAAGATTCGTCGCAAGACATAACACAAACTTTAATAAGGAATAAGAAGAAAATCTAGTACATGAAGCGTACTCTCAAGTTACTCCACGAAAATGGAATAATTTACGTGCAACACGTAATTAGCATAGAAAAACAGATGTGGAAAATCGATAATTTACTGGACAATATCGACCCAGTTATAATAAACCTTAATGACGACAGTGGCAGTGAAAGTAAGGAAGACGGGAGTATAAAAGAAATGTAAAATACACAGTTTAAATACATTTTAATTATTTATGTAGGTACCTACGTGTTTATTAAGGTTTAACAAATGTATGCGCTTAAATACATTATTATACAAATGTTTCATACAAAATTATTTTTATTTTATTCACATAAAGGTATTTTTCGAAAAAAAAATGTTTTAGAATCCCTGACAGCCACAAAATGTCGATAATATTAATTACTAAGTTATTTATAGTTATCCGATAGAAAAAAGTATATTTGCTTCAAACCTGTTTCTGATAAAATTTGGCATCACTGGTTGGTTCACAGTTGGTCATAAGAACCTGTACTGTAAAGTCAAGGTGGGACAGACTATAGAAAGTTGATATTATAGGCAGACAGGAGCTCAGGCATGAGTAGCAATACTACTTCACAAGAAATTTGAAAACAGCATCGAAGGGATTAAATACGTAAACCAGAATATATTGCAGGTTACAATGATGAAAAGAACCATTTTATAATTATCTATGCATCTGATATGGGTAAAGCAAATACGTATAAACAATATATACTTCGACCACAAGTTACAACATAAATATACATCTAACAACACCAGAGTTAATGATCGACTGTGTAATCCCTTAGCCACATGCTTGACGTAAGAGTGCCACCGTGAGCAAATTACACAACATAGTTTGGTCTTATGTAAAGCTCGAATTATAGCATATAAATCAACGAGAAAAAGAAAATCGAACTATATAACAAAATTTAATGTAGAATCCTTGGAAAACGAAAGCACTAAAATCCTCTACCAAAGACCAATGAAAGACAAGACATCCCGAAACTGCCGAATAGACAGCAATGAAAAATCCTGGAGAAAACTAACAACAATTACAAGAGGTGCCGCAGAGGCAATAGGACAAAGAACAATCAAAAAAAAAATAAACCAAAAAACAATAAACCGTAGTTTATTGTTTTATAGGTAAAGATAACTGCTAGGGAAAAACGAGATGCCTACAGATACATGAGCAACAAAAACCCGTAGACATACGAAATTGACAAAGAAGTTAAAAACAGAGAGGATTGTGAAATAAACAAACTAAAGCAAACACACTGGGAAAGATTCTCAAAAATATACAAAAAGATAAATTTATTTTACATATTTTTTATAATGAAATATTTTTAACTGATTAACTAATAAAATTGTTAATAGGCAATGGGTGAAAGTTTCTACGAACGATATACGTTTGAAGTCTATATAATTATAAATATTTTTGTAATTTACCGTTTCTTCCCTCTTTTCAGTCCTATCTCTGCGACCACGCTCTGAAGTTGAAGGCACTGTAGAGGCTGTTGGAGGATTTTCCTCGAAAAAGCTTCTATTATTGACACGAAGACTTATCGTTGAGTTTGAGGTGCTCTGCTGAGAATATCTAAAACTTACAGACGGTTCCGCACCATGCTGATTTATGAAACCTTCTCTAAGATCTCTCAGTGCTATTAAGTGAGTATGAAGGTGACTAGTAATTCCAGCTCGAGGACCATCTGGATTTGGCTGGCAATCTTGTGCGGGAGGTCTCTCAGAACTGCTACAAATATAATTGGATTTAAATCAATATGAAAGCAAATTATCAAGATTATTTTGATTCCAACACTTGGCTACCAACGCATCCAAATTTAACAGATAACTGCCTTTTCTATCTAAAAATTAATGCGCCGACCACACTCTGACATATTTTGCTCTACTTAGAGATCATCAGATGAGAAACTGGAATACAGAAAGGCAGGTTACATTACCATATTTCCCACTAGAAAAGTTATTTACTCATTAATGGACTCACCCTTGCTCTTGATCGGTCTCCATACTGCTCCCCTCTTCCGAATTCTGATTCCTGTTCTCCAAATGTCTCGGTGCATTTTCGTCTGCGTCAACTGAATCTTCACCACCAGCGCTGAGTGCTGCCCTGGTCATCGGATCATTCAACATCCGGGAAAGTACATCAGTCATGCGTTGCATTAAAGTAGCTTGGAGCTGAGGTCTAGCTTGACCAATACCTTGAGAAAATAAAATATAAGAAAGCCTAAAAATCAATGTTAAAAAAGATATTATAAAAAAAATGTAAGAATATGCAGATTAAATTAAACCGTAGTGAAATAAAATTAGCCCAATAAAGCTAAAATAACTTGTGTTAACATATAAAATTAAGATTTTCTAAATAGAGTGAATAAACAAAAAGATGATAAATCCACATTATACTTCTTGCAAATAAGCAATAAGTTAGTATAAGAATTTTGAACAGTCCTGTGATGATGTAATGGTTATATTATAAGATGTTATCTCTGGAGGAAGAAAAGTAATTAATATTTTGCCATTTACTTGCAGATGAAGAGCTATTGTCCCTCTCAGGTCGAGCATCTGGACCTGTATCTGACCAATCCCCTCGTAATCGCAACCTTCTCACTGGTATCGGTGATGATATTCTCTCTCTTTTTCCTGTTACAGCTTTGATTTTATCCCATGGTGATGGTTTTTTAATTGGTTTCCTAAGATGCACTGCGCTATTATTCTAAAAAATAATTAAAATAATTATTTATGCTCATAAAAACTAAAAATGTTAAAATTTGATCTAGTCTTTTACTAATTGATCATACACAGCTGTCTCGTAAATCATCGAACATACAGTAAATACATATTATGGTGAGGGTCGTAGCTCTACGGCTAAGATACATATCAAGCCAGAACGCTTGAAATTTTTAATTTCTAAAAATTATACAAGCAGGTCACCGTGCTTCGGAGTGCACGTAAAGCCGTTGGTTTCGACTAAGTAAGTGGCAGTTATGTTTGGGGCACTTGCGGAACTGACAACCGTAACAACAGACCTGAGGCAGAAGGTATCACGAACTTTCTTTTTAACACATATTCCATGTACCAATTATTCGTAGTATGTATGTAATAGTAACTTTTTAAATTATTTTAGCAAAAATTTGTAATTACATTTTTCGTAATGCAAAATACAGTCATCCACAAACTGGAATAATGAAATAACTGGAGGAAGCTATCACTTTTTTCATAAAGATGCTACGCAATTTTACACACCATAGACAAAGAATACCTACACTGCGCGCTGCAATCTAAACCCGTTCGACAACGGCGACAGAGAAAAAAGATGCGAGCCGTCCTTGCATCTCTTTCTAATGGGCGAGGTTTATCGATCACGTAACCTTCCCACTACCAATCAATATCCAAACACAAATCAGGTAGCAACTTAAATATAAGCCGTGTTCGCGGAGCACATCCTGGACTAAACTAGAGGGAGAACGCCTGCGCATTACAAAATTGCACGTCCGCGGAGATCAAATTTTTCCCTCTGAACACCCTCCGGATATAAAGTTCTGTGTTCGCGCTGTAAAGATAAAAGATCCTGAACATGTTCGGGATTCCCTCTAGACGTTCGAGGATTTTGTTTCGGTTTTTAAGTCCGCACAAGCGCACAAAATACTTAAAAAAGGCCAGAAGAATTTCTTGTCATTGTGTCAAATTCTTAACCTTAAACATTGTTAAACAAAGTGAAGATTCTGTTTTTTTAAGTTTTGAGATTATACATGATTGGAGTCATACGTTGCCATGTTATCATATCCACTGGTAACTTTAACATCCTAATATATAAGACTAAATAATGTAAACTAAATTGTAACATATAACTTTTAACGGGTTTTTACCCAGATATTTAGTGGCTCAAAACATGTACACCTAGACACTGATGATGGAATATGGATTCCGAAAACGTTCTGTCTTCATGACATAACCCGTTTGGGTTTTTTAATTTATATACCTTTATAAAGGATTTAACAAAAAATTGTTGTGGTACATGATATACAGGAACTGAGTTTCCTTGTGGATTTTAAATAACAACAGTCCAACGGGCTTTTTTGTAGTCCAAGAAAACAACACCGATTGTTGAACAGAATTGTCTGTAGTGTAGTTTCACAAGACTTTTCCCCCTGACTGCTGCTTCAAATTCAAGTTTTTCATATGGAGTTACCAAGTTTATGGGCTGGAACTCGTCACACTTTATAGTTACAGTTACTTTTTCTGTTTTGTTGTTTTCTGTTTTAATAATATCTTTATATTCATATTATTTATGAATGTATATTGAAGTAGAGTAGAGCGTTGATAATTCGAACTCTGGTAATCCGAACACAAAAAAAAATTATAAAATTAAAAAATATGATCGCAGACAGAAATTAAATAAATTTAATTCTCGACTGCAAACGCATCTCGTTGCGATATTGAAAGTTGGCAACCGCGCGTAATGCCTCAAACTCCGTCGGAGACCGCAATATCGCAATAAACATGTGTTAGTCGCTCGTTGTTCGCTGTACTGTGTGTGTGTGTGTGTTGTTGATTGCTGCTTAGACAAGTTCACGTGTTAAATTTGTGAAAGCTTCATTTGTCGTGTGTGAGTGTGTGTATGTGATTTGTTATTGCAAAAGTACTACATACATAATGGATGATTCAGTGAGCAAGAAAAGAAAACAACGATTGAAAAAAAATTGAAATTTTAAATCGACTGGAAAAGGGAGAATGTGGAACAAAACTGGCCATGTTTTATGGAGTAGGGAAGGCGACAATTACCGATGTTAAAAACAAACGGGAATATATACTACATTATACGACAAAACTAGATTCGGATGATGGTCGAAAATGTAGGAAAACGCTAAAAACTTCACGAAACACAAAGTTGGAAGATTCTGTTTATTTATGGTTTACTCAGAGGCGTAGTTTGGGCCAACCAATATCTTGCCCACTCCTCTGTGAAAAAAGCCCTGCAATTAAATAAAAAGCTGAACGGGCCCACCGACTTCAAAGCAACTACCGGATGGTTAAACAATTTTAAAATGCGGCACGGCATTAGAGAGCTTCAAATTGAATGAGAAATTCTGTCGGGTGACAGTGCTGCAGCAGAAGCATTTAAAATAAAATAAAATTCAGCGAGCTCGTAATATCTCAAAATTATTCAAGTGATGACGTTTATAACGCAGACGAAACAGGTATAAATTGGCGTGCGCTCCCAAGCAAATCCCTCGCATCTCGTCGAGAAAAAAAAGCTCCTGGTTATACAGTAAGCAAGGACAGAATTACAGCCATTGTATGTTCAAACGCAAGTGGCACGCATGCTCTTCCTTTGCTGGTAATAGGCAAAAGGAAGAAACCGCGTTGCTACAAAAACATCGCATGTCTTCCTGTCACATATAGAGGACAAAAAAGTGCTTGGATGGATTCGGAAATCTTCATGGAGTAGTTTTATAAGATATTTATACCCGGAGTAAAAAAACACAGGGAGAAAGAACAGAAGACTGGAAAAATATTGCTGCTTATTGACAATGCACCTATTCATCCTGGATTAGACCGTTTAAACGCAGTTGACGAAGATTTTGTGGTGATGTTTTTTCCCCTAATATAACGTCTCTTTTGCAAACTATGGATCAGGGAATCATTGTTAAATATAAGAAACTGTAATGAAAGCAAGTGTTACAACGTTTGCTTATCGCTGAACGAGACGAAGATGACGTGATCACTTTTTCGAAACAGTTAAATTTACAAGACTGCTGTCATATGTTAGCGGACTCATGGGACAGTTTAATTAACGAAAATTTAAAAAATGGATGGAATAAATTATGGAAAATACAAGATGACAAACAAATCGAAAGCGTTCAGGGCGAAAATATGACAGATATCGCTGCAATATGTCAAAATATACCTGGGTTCGAAGAATGTGACAAAGAGGATGTTAATGAATGGTACGAATTAGATCATAATCTACAAGGACATCAAATTTATGAGGACGATGAAATGGTCGATATCGTGTCTAATATGGTTGACGATAACGCCGAGGATAGCAGCGACGATGACCATGATAATGATGATCAAAAGCGTTCACATTCCGATGCATTTAACTCATTGGAAACTGCTATGAAGTTTCACTTGTGAACTGCTATGAATGCGTGATTTAATTTGACATACCTTTTGAAACACCCTGTATAATACGTAAATACACGGAATTTGTCGATGCACGTTTAAAAGTCTTCTGTATTTATATTTGTTTACATGTTGTTTATTATACTTATAAAAACTAACTCAGTTCTGTTTTTTCGTTAAAAAAACATTGAACTTTTAAAAATCTATAGTTCCGGAGTTGAATTTTTTATAATTCACTTCCATCAAATTAACAGCTACATATTTGTAAGCATATTGATTTGCATTACAAGAACGAATTATTAAAAAGTGTCAGTATTGGTAAACAAAACTATACAGGTAAACCTGTATATTTGTAAAACCTATTCGCATTAATTAAATTACAGTATGCAGTAAAAACATAAACATAATAATTTATATGTACTTTAATTTTCAATCTTAGCGCAATTATTTAGTTTGTATTAAAAAATTATTAATTTATTCACGCTGTAATTTAATCACAAACGAACTTCATATACAAAGGACTTTAGTACATTTAAGTCAAACATGAAAATATATTTACCAAAACATTAAATAAGTAGAGGTAGTTAGAGGAGTAACTAACGAGCATGTCTTGCCCATCTCTACTGTAGCTGAGAGATGTTATTCTGTAGTGTCGTTCATTCTCAAAGTGCGGCGCCACAAACGTACAAAAAGGTTGGGCCAGTAGTTGATCTATAATAAAACAGACACTAGCAAACTAAGTAATACGCACGGGATTTAGATCTATACCTCCTCTTCGTAGATATCTTCTGTCATAAACTCGCACCGATGAGTCTGCACAACCAATAGCTAAATGGTCTGAAGATATAGGACTAAGGGCTAAGGCTGTCACGGCCCTTTGGCAAGAAATTAGTATGTCGTCTCGGCAACGTGCCTTATGGCAACTGAAAAGTAATATGAATCATTAAAATGGATACAATTTTATTGTTTTATATATTATGTAACTATATTTAAACTACAGTATACAAGGTGTTACATTATTGTCCAAATATGTCAACAGCAAAATTTTGATATCCAAATATGACAATTTAACTAACATCAATTAGACAAGATATTGCTTATATTAATGAGTGTTTCTTATTTAAATATTTAAAATGAGATTTTGATCATTATTTTAATACGGTCTAATGTGTCTTTAACATATATTGGAGTAAATTCAAGTCAGTTCAAGCGTAAAACACATCAAATTATAGTAAAAAAGAGTTTCTCGCTACCACCAGGGATGAACGGCGGGGGCATGGGAAGATTTATCTATTTCTATATACTACATCATTTTCACAATTCTCATTTAAGTATAACTTTTCAATTCCTCAATATTTTTTACGTAAATAATATAGGTACTCTCCTTTGATAATGATGAAATAATTACTTCTCGAGATATTTAAAGTTAAACATAAGACTGCAAAATAATTGGGTTTCCAATACGCATTTATCATGTCGATAGTGTTTGTCATAGGTTAGCATACATTACGTCAATTAAAGTTTATAATTAATGTTCAAGGATTATGACTAAAATTTAACAAACAATCAACAGCCGAACAGTTAAAGGTATGCAGAAAAAATAATTTTTAACGATTATGATTAGATTTGGAATCAGACAGCAAATCTCAGAAATGAAGGTGAACACACTGACTATGTGAAAATCATGCGTGGAGTGAGGCAAGGCTGTATTTTGTCTCCTCTAATCTTCAATCTGTACTCTGAAAGAATATTTATCGAAGCTTTGCACGAAACTGAAAAAGGTATTCTACTAAATGGTTACCGGCTAAACAACATCAGATGTGCAGATAACACCATAGTATTTGCGGACAACTTAGAAGACTTACAAGTTCTTATAAACAAAATCACGTATTATAGTCAACAATATGGACTCAATATGAACGTTAAGAATACAAAGCTTATGATAATTAGCAAGAAAAGGATAACAGAAGGCCAACTCTACGTCAACCAATCTACTGTAGAAAGACTGACGCAATACAACTACCTCGGCACCATAATAAATGAAGAATGGACCAACAACCAGGAGATTAGAGCACGCATCGGAAAAGCTAAATCCACCTTCAATCGGATGAGGGCCTTCTTCAACAGTCACAACCTCTCTCTTGATACAAAAGTAAGAATGCTGCGATGCTACGTCTTCTCTGTCCTTTTTTATGGTGTTGAATCGTGGACCTTGAACGAAGATATGTGCAGAAAACTGAAAGCATTTGAGATATGGCTATATCGGAGAATGCTTAAGATCCCGTGGACTGACCGAGTCACAAATGAGGAGGTCCTCAGAAGAATGAATAAGAACCGAGAGGTACTGACCACCATCAAATCTCGAAAGTTACAGTTCTTCGGGCATATTATGCGAAATGAATCCAGATATGCTCTCCTTCAAGCCATCCTGCAAGAAAAAATATTTGGAAAACGAGGTCCAGGAAGAAGAAAAACATCTTGGTTAAAGAACCTCAGAATCTAGTTCAATACAACATATGTGCAACTTTTCCGCGCTGCTGCAGATAAGATAAAGATTCCCATGATGATCGCCAACATTCGTAACGGATAGGCACATCAAGAAGAATGATTAGATTTAACATATATATATATATATATATATATATATATATATATATATATATATATATATGCAAATAATGCTTGAGTGCTGACAAGCGAAGCCGAGGAAGACCCCCAACGCGATGGACCGACGACCTCAAAAGAATCGTGACCAATTGGATAGCAGAGGCGCAGAACAGAAGCAGATGGAAAAGTCTAGAGCAGGCCTATGTTCAACAATGGACAACTCAGGGCTGATTGATGATGATGATGATGATGATGCAAATAATAAGTACTCGGGAAGAACCGCATTTGGAGTTAGAGCCATTATCAAGAGGGATATGGTTCCGTTCGAGTTCAGGGTCTCAATCTTTTAAGTAAAACTCTTTAATGTTTGTTAAGCTTTAACTATTTCTCAAAACATACTAAAAATGAAAACACAAAACTTCATTAGACAATGAAGTTGTTGTATCTTCAAACAGGCTTACCCTTGTAAGGATGTTACTATAAAATTAACGGAATTACATAACATTTGACATTTTATTAATTTTCTTTTCTTTTTTCTTTCATTCAAAACTTATTACTATGGTTTCCATGTCTCTTTTATTTTTTATATACATTTTAGGTTAGTTTGACAGAGGAAGTGCCTATGCTTATGCAAATCTTCATCGAACATTTTGACATAATATGTAAAAATGTTTCGTTTGCACTTATTAAACAAGCAACAGAGTTTATTTTACTAAGTAATTAAGAAGGCTAAAACCAAACACAAATAAAAAAAAATATTTCTTTTGAACTTGGAATAATCCCTCTAATCTGTGTAATTTTTATAAGAACTTTTATATAGTTGTTGTTTTTCCATTAAAAGAGGACTACTGTATATAGCACTAAGATTTTCAATGTCTTCTCTTTTGTTTACGATGTTTTGTGTAGTTTTAATTAAACACATTTCTAGAAACAGTCTTTTGTTGTAATTTCTTTCCCTTTTCAATATTTCTGCTTGATCATAGTTAGGCGTGTCGCCCATCGTAATAGAATGTTCACTTAATGCACAGGCTTGTACTTTATTCAGATTAATGTCACTCTTGTGCGATGTAAATCTTCCCTACAAATTTAAATTTTTTATTTTATTCTTATAGTTGTATTGAAATATTCACTTTGTTTACATATAATAATTAATTATTCTAATAAATTTACAGTTTTCTCCTGAAGAAGTCACAACATCGTGACGAAATATTGAGACAGAACAAATAGTTTTTTTCCTACAAACCGATTGCTGATACTATAAATCAATATTTAAAACAGTACGTCGAAAAATAATTAAAAAAAAAAAAAATTCTTACTTGATTACAAAAGTTCGGTTTTTGTTTGGTCTCTAACTGTAACTCATTAAAGACAAATATTTCTGTCAACTGAATTGAGTTAAATCGTTATATTTTGACATAAAACTTATGCAATTAAAATACTTGGACATAAAGAAACACTATGTATAACCGTTGATTGAATATCCGAATTGAATAACCGTTGATTGACTATTCGGATATTCAGTCAACGGTATAACATAATTATATTTTAAAGATCCTATTTTTCAATAACTTTCATTGCATATTTTCATTGATAAAACTATGTAATCGTAGAATTTCAACTCGTTATATAATCGCTACAATGGCAAGGACATCACATCTTAGTTATTACAGTATCGAATTGTAATGGACTCTTATTAAACTTACTACAATACGAAAATTAAAGAAAACAGAAATATGTAAAAATATCAATAATTTATTTATTTTAATGCATTGAATA
Organism: Diabrotica undecimpunctata; assembly: GCF_040954645.1. Taxonomy (NCBI): domain Eukaryota; kingdom Metazoa; phylum Arthropoda; class Insecta; order Coleoptera; family Chrysomelidae; genus Diabrotica; species Diabrotica undecimpunctata. Next base: position 101,509,578 of record NC_092805.1, read on the forward strand.
AGAGCAAAAAGTTACTCTACCAAATTGCGATAAAATTTTAACTCAGATAAAAAGTTTAAGTAAACAGGTAACTATTATTGAGACTGAATAACTACCGAATGATATGCAATAAAACTAGAAAGAAAAGTCACAGTAAAATTTGTGTATTAATATTACCACTGTTTAATACCCATAACTATCGCAGATTAGAAACGCTCACAAATAATACATGCAAATCAATTTACAAACAAAAATAAAATGACTTACCTACTTTTCACCCTTAAATCAAAATATCGTACACTACCGTCTTCTCCACAACTTAAAAATGAGTATGGCTCATTAGGAACAGTGATGACTTCGTATGTTGTTGTACCAGCATGACAATTAAATTGAGCGTCAGAACTTTCTTGGGCACGATTCAAGTCTACAGAAAAACTTTAAATCAAAAGAGAATCAACAATAATAAGTTATAAATATTGGTATAAACATTATCAGTGCTGTACTAATAAGCTTGACAATAGAGAAGGATAAACTATGTTGATGATACTTTTTAAACTTTTTTTTCTACTTCGAATATAGGCCTTTCCCATTTTACTCCAGTCGTCAGAAACGAAAATGCCACTGAACCTCTAAAACTTATACGAACAAGCTGAATTGTGCTGAGAATGTCAATTTTGGGACCCCAAAAAAGATGCAAAAAAGTTTACCATTTTTATCTCAGAATTCACTCTAAAACACCCCCTCGTAGAGGGGGAACACAGAAAAAATCGATTTACCAAGAAACTGTATGCGGCAGAAAAAAATGTTTCAAATAAAAACTGTAGCTGAGATAATTTTAAACAAAAATGTTTATTAACACTTTTTGTGTAAAATGAACCGTTTTCTCAGAAACAACGCTTGAAGCAACAGGCGATTTTGAATTTGTTACATCCAAATCAATCTTAATAAAACTCGTATCAACTCGCCGGTAAAAATTCGATATATTTTGATCAGTGTCTTTTCGATAAAAAACAAAATTATTTTATTAGTTATTTTTGTGAATTAAGATGGTGTTAGAGGTGTTCTACTGTCGAGGCACATTTCCCTCAAATAAGCATTTCTTAATTAAAAGGCGTTTTTAGATATCGGAGGGTCTCTCTTCCTCCTTCTTTCAACATTTCTATCAGAATTCCATCACTTCCAGACGCTTTGTCTCTTTTCATTTCTTTGCTGGCATGTTCTATCTCTCCTTCGCTTATTTCGGGTATTATTCTGAGTTGACATTTATTATGATTCTTTTCATATTGTGTTTCAAAGAAGCAGGTGCATCATCTATTGAGCTATTAAGGTAGTTGTAGAATGTTTCGATTGATTTTATTATTTGGGTTTTGCTGTTTTGAAGTTGTCCTTGTTGATTTTTCAAGGATATTATATTCCTCTTTCTTTTCCTAGTAGTCCTCTTGTCTTCTTAATGTTTTTGAATGTCTTCTTTTATCTGCTTACGTATCAATATGTTAAGTTCATCGAACTCCCTAGTTCCTCTTTTATTTTCTTTCTTTCTTTTCTTTCAGCTCTTTCCGTTCTTTTGGGATTGGGAACATGTTCTGGGATTCTGCACTTATTTTAGATTTCCGGTTAGTCACTTCTAAACTGGCACTGAGTAGTTACTTTTACTTCGTTCATGACGTCTAAATCTAGTTGTTCTAATTATAGTGTTTCGATGGTTCTAAACTTATTTCTGTATTGTTCGCTATCCTTTTTAACTTCCTCTACATCTATATTCAACGTGTTCCTAAAATTTCTTCTATCCTCTTTGTGATCTATCTTTAATTTGACTCTAACCATTCGATGATTACTTATTAATAAATTTTATTAATTACTGTTAAGTATGTCTTCTACAACATGTTTTGAGACTTAGCCGGCCACTCACGTTCCAACGCTGCAGTACGATTTTGTCGAATGCTACAAAATTGAACGTAATTTGATCGTGTATTTGCACCATTCGACCAAATCGGTGCGATTTGACGGCAGACAAACAAGTCAGTCTGCAGCAGTACGACAGAGTTGGTTGGGTCGTAAATTTGATCGTGTATATTGTTACGACAAAATCGTACGACTACAAAGAAATCATTTGCTGGTAAATTTCGAGAACAGCTTATAGCTAAAAGTTTTTTTAAGGGATTTCCTTGACATTTATAAAGAACAAGAATGTCTTTGGAAAATAAAAACGACATCATATCATGATAAAACCGGTAGAAAAAAAGCTGTGAATATTTTGGTTGCTAAATTTCAAGAAGTGAAAGCGGAACTAATGAAGAGTTGGTAAAAAAGAAAATTAATAATTTTCGAACATTTTACAAAAGGGAATTAAAATTATCTGGATATAATCGCAATTTTTCTAATAAATGTACGTGACAGAATGTATATCTTTTCAGAAACCAATCTTTGCACCACCACCTACGTTTCTTGTATTTTTTTCGTTTATACAAAGAGCAAGAGCCGCTAAAAGTATATCGTTATCTGACATGTTTTTAATTTGAAAGTCAAACTCATACTGCAAAATTGGTACGTGTGTGTTCCCATCCGATTTTCAACATTATTGTACTGCAATTACATTCGACAAAATCGTACTGCGCCGTTGGAACGTGAGTGGCGGGCTTTAGATTAAAATCTATTTAATTAAGCGTTCTTTCATCCGGAGACACCCATCTCCATTTTTTGCAGTTTTTCCTTATAGAATGTATTCAAAGCATGGTATTTATTACTTTCTAGAAAATGATAGAATGCTTAGGCGAAGAATCCTAGGGAAAAAGACTGCCAAAATACACTGCGCGTCGTTAAAAAGAGGCCACCTAGAATTTTATAAGAATTTTTCAATAATTTTAAGTTTATGCAATTTATTGTATTGTAAATAAACTCTCACAATGCAGAAACACTTTTATACACCGCCACTGGGTGCCGACAGGTTAATTAAGGGTAATAGGTTCGCAAAATTAATATCAGTTTTACGACTTCGGAGAATGCACGTGTTATTTGTACGTTGTTTTTCTTGGAATATGGCCTGTTCTGTAGTAGAAGTATGTTCTGTTTTTCAAAAATGTTTCATTAGTGTACAATTGTTCAAATAGTGAAAGTGTGCAATTTTTAAATTTAAAACTATGGCTGAGAGATTTGCTAGATCTGTTCAAAGTATTACTTCGATTGATAATGGAATGATTCAAAGAGAACTGGCCAGACAGCTTGGAGTCAGTCGTTGTGTGGTCCAAAAAACATACCAACAATTCCTAGAGACTGGATCTCACAAACGGCGATCAGGATCAGATGTGAGAAGAATAACGACAGCAATCCAAAACCGTTTTCAAAATCCTCACGGGTGGACATTAAGCACTTTTACAGTGAGAAGAAGGTTGAGGGAATTTGTCCTAAGGGCTCGCTGACCAGCAACAGGACCTTTGTTAACAGCAACACATTGACAACGCCAACTTGAGTTTGCTAGATAGAGACCACGAGCATTGGACGATAGAAGATTGGAAATTTTTTTTGTTTAGTGGTGAGTCCAGAATGGTTCTTTATGGATCAGTAAGGAACGATATGCTGCTTGTGCTCGACGAACACGTGTTGCTTTTGGAGGAGGCTCTGTAAAGTGTTGGCAGACATTTCATTCGAAGGCCGTACTGATCTCGTGTTTATTAATAAAGGCGCGTTGAACCGTCGGTGTGCCAAAAATGAATTGGCCGGCTCAAAGCCCAGTTTTAAACCCAATTGAGCATGTTCGGGACCAACTCAAAAGAAGAGTAATAAACAGAATAAATGCTCCAATAAATCGTAAGTAGCTTCGATTGGCGCTCATGGAAGAATGGGAAGGATTACCTCAAGACAACATCCAGAATTTAATCAATTCAATGCCAAGTAGAATGAGGAGTGTAATTCAAAATAGAGGTGGTAGTACAGAATATTAAAAATCACGACTTCATTGAAATTTTTTAAAAAAAACAGAAAAAATTTACAATGTTGATTTTTAAAATTTTCAATTAAAATCATCATTTTGGTATAAGTTTTTTTTTGATATTTGTTATTTAAGAAATGGTTGCATACTGCTTTAGAACATATTCTTCAACAAATATCTAATGACAATCAATTTCTTGTAGGGTTCTTACAAATTAAGAAATGCCCAAAATTTTAGGTTGCTTCTTTTTAATGACGCGCAGTGTAGAAATGAGGACTGGAAACGGAAAGGCATATACGTTATGAAAACCTTTTTTATATTTGTATCAATTTTACTTGCCAAGCATATAAAGATACGTATTTGATAGTTTATTTTAAATAAGCAGTATTCCTGTAACTTACCTGTATGTATAATAAGCCCATCTCCTGAACAGGAAATAATCTGGCGATCGTTAGTACAAGGAAGAAACTTTGCACTGAAAATATTTGCATGATGACTGGTGTAGTAATCTGCTACAACATTGTACTTATGTCCATGTGTAATCACTAAATGTTGATCATCTGAACCTGACAGTAAGTATTCTCCAGAATCATTCCAACATATTGTGTTGACACATCCCATATGGATCTGAAGTTTTTTTATCAGCCCCAATCGTTGAACAAAGTTCTCATCATCTACAAAATAGACCAAAATATATTATTATAGTTATATCTATAGAGTGATTCAGTGGGCTAAACCCACGTCAACGGACTAATACTTATGAAATATTTTTTAAGGGTTTTTATTTTTAGAGTATGCCTGGTAAAAAACTTGTGGTAAATGTGTTGGAGTATTTCGAAGTAGAAAAAATTAATGAATTGCCTTTGGAGCCATTTTCATCTGTATAACAGGTAATATATTGAAATGTATGTTCGTTTATGAAAATCATTCAACAATTCCTTAATTTATTCAACATGAATGGATATTAAGTCAATTTTCTTGTGAGTTTTTTAATTGGAAATAATTTATAGTTTTATAAAAACAAAGTATTCATTTTCTCTGCATTGAACTATTGTTAGAACAGTACGATTATGTACTTATCGGTTTTTTATAAGTAATGAATTGAGGGATAAAGAAGTTGTATTTATTGGCAAAACATCTATTAGCATTTTGTTTAAAGAATTGGGATTTAAATATGAAAATGACAATAATCGAAGAGCATTAACTGACCGCACCAGTATTGCTGCTTTAAAAGCCAAGTTCCTTCGTAAATATATGGAAAATATTAATAGTGTACATCCCAGAGATCTTGTTTTTTGGACAAAACGTGGATTTTTTCAAAGGGGATAAAACAATTTCCTGGTAAGACAGGTTAACAGTGTTAAAAGTGTACGTAAACCAGAAGGATATGATGGTAAACGTTTCATAATTGTTCACGTTGTGTCAAAAACTAATATTGCACTGCAAGATACCAGACGCATGGAGAAACAGCATAATGATACCAATGTTCAAGAAAGGAGATAAAGAAGACCCCAACAATTCATCATCATCATAAGTGGCTCGACAATCCGTTGTGGATCTTGGCCTGCTCACAAAGAAGTCGCCACTCCTGTCGATTCCTGGCAACTTCCCTCCATCTTCTAACCCCTAGAATCTGTAGGTCTTCTTCCACATCATCAATCCATCTCATTCGTGGTCGTCCTCTGCTTCTTGTGCCCTCTGGTTTTGAAAATGTTAATCTCTTCGTGTATTCGTGATCTGACATCCGAGCAATGTGTCCAGCCCATCTAAGTCTCTGCACTTTAACGAATTTCACAATATCTGGATCGGTGTATAACTGATACAGTTCAGTTACAGAGGTATAAATCTACTAAAGACCCCAACAATTATAGAGGTATAAATCTACTGAACACCGCACTTAAGCTTACCACAAAGGTCCTAACCAACAAAATCAATAAAATAACAACTTTATCAGATGAACAACAAGGATTCAGATCCGGAAGATCCTGCGTAGACGCCGTATTTGTACTAAGGCAAATCACAGAAAAGGCCAATAAACCAGCATATCTATGTTTTATAGACCTGACAAAGGCTTTCGATGGCATCCAAGTCGAAGACATCTTACACTTACTGTATAAAAGAAACATATCAATCAATATTATACAAACCATCGAAAACATCTACTTCCATAATCGAATACAGGCAAAGATAAATGGAAAACTAACACAGTGCATACCAGTACAAAGCGCAGTTGGACAGGGTGGCTCGTTAAGCCCATTTCTCTTTAATATAATAATGGACGAAATAATACAAGTAGTACGTAAAGGCCATGGTTACAGAATGGGGAACAAAGAAATCCAAATATTATGTTATGCAGACAACGCCGCATTAATCGCTGAGACAGAAGACGAGCTCCAAAGATTAACGCACATCTTCAATACAACAGCCAAGATATACAATATGATAATATCAGCAGAAAAAAAAACAAATGTATGACAACATCTAAATACCCATTACGATGTAAAATCGAAATTGATGGAAAAGAATAAAGCAGGAAGCAAGGTTTAGATATCTGGGAATAGACATAACTAGTTACGGAGGTGTTGAAGAAGTACGACTACACAGCATAAAAGCAAGTAAAGCGGCGGGATCTCTTAATGCCACAATCTGGAAGAACAAACACCTAAGAGAAGACACAAAAACAAGAATCTATAAAGCAGCAATTAGACCTATATTAACATACACGGCGGAGACAAGACATGACACATCTAAAACGAGACGACTACTAAAAACAACAGAGATGAAAATACTTCGACAAATATCAGGGAAAAGTCTGTTGGATAGGGAGAGAAGCGAAAACATAAGAAGAGCATGCAATATAGAAGACATATATGGATGGGTGACAAAACGGAAACAGGAGTGGAACGAACACACACAGTGGAATGGCAGAGGATAGGATAGTACGAATAGCACGAGATAAGTCACCAAATGTGCGGACGACATAAGTGCGCGGTGGCTGAAGGAGGTGATTCCAACCCTGAGGCCTTGGGAGAGTGCATCTCTCAGGGCTGTGGAGGGGGAAGACATACCCAAGCCGCACTCATGCACTGTCTTCGTACAGGACGAGCATGGGGAACGTCTTGAGTCCAAAAGGATCCTTAATAGACTAAGGATAAGTAACCATGGGTTCAGGACACATCTATGGACAGTCTGGGGTAGTAAACATTTAGAGAAAGGGGTGTTATGGACCTTCTCGATGGATTCTGAATCTCGAGAAGAACTCCAGAAATTAAAAATGTCACCCTTTTTTGGAGTAGGACGGTTAACGTTCCGACCCAAAGAAGGGAAGACAAAAACACGGAATGAAAAGCCAGTAGCAACTAACTCCAGTGAAACAGGGGAGACCTCCCTACATATGGAGGTTCAGGACGAGGAACAACCTTCTTCGGGTGGAGCTGACACACCCATAAGGACTAATGTCCAAGAGTGTGTCGGACCCACGGAAGAAGGAATGTCCACAGATCCAGAACCGGCCATCTCTTCGCAATGAAGAGAGAAATAAGGCTCCTGCAGGCCAATCTTCAACATGCAAAAGCCGCATCGGCAACGCTAGTTAGAAGATTGGAACAAGAAGGCATTGATGTGGCCCTCCTGCAGGAGCCTTGGAGGATAGGTGAGAAGATTTCTGGCCTATCAACCAAACAAGGTAAGGTTTTATACACACCCAAAGCTGTAAGGCCAAGGTCGTGTATAATTCACAGTAATAGAGTAGATTGTACATTAATCCCGGTGCTCTGCACTGATGATATTGTTACAGCTGTTCTAACTATAACCACGGAAGTAGGAGAGAAGAAACTGGTGGTGTGTTCAGCCTACTTTCCAGGTGATGAGACTCTGTGTCCACCAAGCATTACAAGCGACATAGTTGCATATTGTCTAGGAAAAGGATTACAGCTCATTATAGGATGTGATGCCAACGCACATCACACCGTGTGGGGAAGCACAAACATTAATGCAAGGGGTGAGTATATTTTGAATTTCATCTTATCTGAAGGTTTGGTTATATCCAATATAGGAAACAAGCCAACTTTTGTCACTAAGGCACGCAAAGAAGTGTTAGATTTAACACTCTGCACGAGCAGGATAAGTGATATAATAACAAATTGGTTTGTGTCTGACGAACCCTCATGTTCGGATCACAGACATATACGATTTGACCTTGATATTTTTCCATCGGAAATTAAATACAGGAATCCTAGAGATACAAACTGGGTAGGATATAGGGAGTCCCTCAGTAAAAATCTCGAGGAATGTACGATTTCGTTTAAAAGCCCAGAGGTTATAGATTCGGCGGCAGAAACGATAAGCGAAGCTATTATGGCGGCTTACCAGGAAAATTGTCCAGAAAAAACAAGGAAAAGTACGGGCAGTAATACAGTCTGGTGGAACAACGGCTTAAGGAAGATGAGGTCGGAAGTCCGAAGCCTATTTAATAAAGCCAAAAGTAACCAAGATTGGGATGCCTACAGGTATAAGCTAACGCTATACAATAAAGAAATTCGGAAAGCCAAAAGGAATTCATGGAGAGAGTTTTGCGAGGAGATTACAGATATCCCGGCATGTTCTCGAATTCATAAAGTCCTGGCAAAGGATGGTGCTACAACCAAAGAAGTAGGTTTCCTAAAGAAAGCTAATGGCAAATTTACGGACACCAAAGAGGAAAGTCTTAGAGAACTAATGAACACGCACTTTCCGGGCTCAACAATTCTGGATGATGCAGATAGGCAAACCAACATAGACCAAAGGCTCACTAGACCAAGGTCTACAGATTGGAAAATAGCCACAGCAATCACAAGACCAAACAGAATTAGATGGGCTATAAATAAGTTTCGGCCATATAAGTCTCCAGAGACAGATGGCATATATCCAATACTGTTGCATATGGGATTAGAGGTATTGATACCACACCTATGCAAGCTCCTCAAAGCCACTTTAGCATGGGGGATCGTACCGGAAATATGGCAAAAGGTCTAAGTCATATACTTGCCTAAGGTAGGTAAAGTATCAGACCTAACACCAAAGTCATATAGACCGATAAGTCTATCTTCTTTTCTATTAAAAACGCTGGAAAGGCTTCTTGATAGGTACATCAGAGACGAAGTGCTAAAAGATAATCCTCTAAGCAATCGTCAATATGCATACCAACCTGGTAAATCTACGGACTCCGCGTTGGATGATCTAAATAGGCTTATCTCAAAGTCAATGGAAGACAAAGAGATAGCAATGGCCGCTTTTTTAGATATAGAAGGGGCATTTAATAATGTTACCACCAGCTCTTTGATAGGGGCTATGAGTAGACGAGGTGCACCTGCGGTAATATGCAGATGGATAAGGGCATCCCTGGAGAATAGGACAGTAATGTCCACTCTGGGTAAAGCAACCATCAAAGCAAAAGTAGGCAGAGGCTGTCCACAAGGAGGAGTTCTGTCCCCTCTACTTTGGGCAACCTTGGTAGATGATCTCCTCAGAAATCTGTCCACAGAAGGCTTTTATTGTCTAGGATATGCTGACGATATAGCAATCGTTGTCAGGGGCAGGTTTGCTCAGGTAGTTTCTGAGAGAATGCAAGCAGCCCTAAATATAGTTGACGACTGGTGTAAACAAGAGAGACTGATAGTCAATGCTCAGAAAACACAAATTGTCAACTTCACCAAAAAAACAGCACTACAAGGCCTAAAACCACCGGTGCTGGGAAGAACAGAGATTTCATTTGCCAAAGAAACAAAATACCTTGGGGTATATTTTGATCATAGGCTTACATGGAATACTCACATTCTAAAAACCACACAGAAAGCTACTATGTCCTTGGGCAGATGTAGAAGAATGTGCGGTAAGAATTGGGGACTTAACCCCAAAATGACTCTATGGCTATATACAAGGGTTATTAGACCCATGATAACCTATGGCTCGGTGACGTGGTGGACAAAGACGCAGCAAGGGGGAGCAATAAGGCTGCTAGGTAATACACAAAGGCTAGCATGCCTGTGTATTACGGGGGCCTTAAAAACAACTCCTACTGCATCGCTGGAAGTCCTGTTGAATCTACCACCACTTCATATCTTTATACAGGGCGAAGCCAGATCCGTGATGCACAGATTAATCCATAGTCAGCGACATATAAGCCAGATGCATGGTACTGACAACAGAAAGCTAATCGAGGAGCTAAAAGCCGATATTGTGATGGGGAAACCTATCGATGCAACAGTTACGAGATATAGCTTTAACAATAAGTTCACAATTAAGATACCAGGCAGGGAAGACTGGAATAAAGGTGTACCCATACAAGCTGCTGCTACCTGGTACACGGATGGCTCAAAAACATCGGAGGGTGTGGGAGCCGGCATAGTAGGGACAAATCAAGGGATAGATTTCCCGGTAAGTCTATCTAAGGATGTGACAGTTTTCCAGGCGGAAATAACTGCAATCCATCACTGCGTGGAAGAAATAGAAAGGCAGGAAAGAACGTTCTGTTCAGTTGCTATCTTCACAGATAGTCAGGCAGCGCTTAAGGCACTCAATTCCGTAGAGGTCAATTCTAAGCTAGTATGGGATTGCGTGTGTGCCCTAAATAAACTAGGAGACCGTAGCAAGGTTACGGTAGCCTGGGTACCGGGGCACGAGGGTCATAAGGGCAATGAAAAAGCAGATGAAATGGCCAAACAAGGCTCATCATTGCCATTCATTGGACCGGAACCCTTCTGCGGAGTTGCTAAATCAGTAACAAGAACGGCTACAAGGAAGTGGGTAGCTCGCAAATCTCTGGAATGGTGGAGGAATTCACCAGGACAAAGACAGGCGAAACATTTCATTACAGAACATTCGCCAAAATTTACGGCAGACCTAATAAGCAAAGACAGGAAAACAGTCAAGGTCATAGTAGGTCTTCTAACAGGGCACTGTAAGCTGAATAGGCACTTGAAGCTGATGGGATTATCAGATGATGACCTGTGCAGATTCTGTCACCTCGAAGAAGAAACAGCAGAGCACATTTTATGTCAGTGTGACAGTCTGGCAAATGTGCGGTTCTTTGCATTAGGAGAAGAAAATCCACCGGCAAATAGCTACATGGAAGGTACAGTCTCGAAGCTACTAGACTTTATAAAAAGGGTCAGGCTAGAGAATGTTATCTAGGACTAGAGGACCACAATAGATCTGAAAAGGTCGCAGTGGAATAGGCCGAAAGGCCACCTCTCTTAATCTATCTATCTATCCCAGAGATCTTGTTTTTTGGACAAAACGTGGATTTTTTCAAAAGGGATAAAACAATTTCCTGGTAAGACAGGTTAACAGTGTTAAAAGTTTACGTAAACCAGAAGGATATGATGGTAAACGTTTCATAATTGTTCACGTTGTGTCAAAAACTAATATTGCACTGCAAGATACCAGACGCATGGAGAAACAGCATAATGATACCAATGTTCAAGAAAGGAGATAAAGAAGACCCCAACAATTATAGAGGTATAAATCTACTGAACACCGCACTTAAGCTTACCACAAAGGTCCTAACCAACAAAATCAATAAAATAACAACTTTATCAGATGAACAACAAGGATTCAGATCCGGAAGATCCTGCGTAGACGCCGTATTTGTACTAAGGCAAATCACAGAAAAGGCCAATAAACCAGCATATCTATGTTTTATAGACCTGACAAAGGCTTTCGATGGCATCCAAGTCGAAGACATCTTACACTTACTGTATAAAAGAAACATATCAATCAATATTATACAAACCATCGAAAACATCTACTTCCATAATCGAATACAGGCAAAGATAAATGGAAAACTAACACAGTGCATACCAGTACAAAGCGCAGTTGGACAGGGTGGCTCGTTAAGCCCATTTCTCTTTAATATAATAATGGACGAAATAATACAAGTAGTACGTAAAGGCCATGGTTACAGAATGGGGAACAAAGAAATCCAAATATTATGTTATGCAGACAACGCCGCATTAATCGCTGAGACAGAAGACGAGCTCCAAAGATTAACGCACATCTTCAATACAACAGCCAAGATATACAATATGATAATATCAGCAGAAAAAAAAACAAATGTATGACAACATCTAAATACCCATTACGATGTAAAATCGAAATTGATGGAAAAGAATAAAGCAGGAAGCAAGGTTTAGATATCTGGGAATAGACATAACTAGTTACGGAGGTGTTGAAGAAGTACGACTACACAGCATAAAAGCAAGTAAAGCGGCGGGATCTCTTAATGCCACAATCTGGAAGAACAAACACCTAAGAGAAGACACAAAAACAAGAATCTATAAAGCAGCAATTAGACCTATATTAACATACACGGCGGAGACAAGACATGACACATCTAAAACGAGACGACTACTAAAAACAACAGAGATGAAAATACTTCGACAAATATCAGGGAAAAGTCTGTTGGATAGGGAGAGAAGCGAAAACATAAGAAGAGCATGCAATATAGAAGACATATATGGATGGGTGACAAAACGGAAACAGGAGTGGAACGAACACACACAGTGGAATGGCAGAGGATAGGATAGTACGAATAGCACGAGATAAGTCACCAAATGGATGAAGAAGTATTGGCAGACCAAGAAAAAGATGGTGCGATAATTTAAACAATTTAGGAGGCTAATATTGAAGAAGAAACAGGCTTTAAAGCCTACATACAGGAAGGAAGAAGAACATTTTAGTCTTCTCATATCGCATTTTTTGTTACTATCTTTTTTTGTAACCTTCTTAAATCTAAACCTAAATTTACCAACAACAGGTACATGATCTGACGATATGTCAAGCTTCTCTTAAAGAATCTGTACGACTGTCTCTTTTGTTTCCTTACATCTTAATTTTCTCATATCGCATTTTTGTTACTATTCGTTTCTTAAATCTAAACCTAAATTTACCAACAACAGGAACATGATCTGACGATATGTCAGCACCATAATGTTTGCTTATAAGAGCAAAAGTGTATAAGAGCCTATGTACTAAGTTGTAAGACTCTATCAGGACACAATTCCAGTAAGGTCCTGTCATGTCCAAATAAAACAACTTTCCAAAAATTCAATACTTTTTCCCGGAATGATAATTTTTGTCTTACTCCCCTATACAAAGGGACAACTTGCACTCTGGACACCGAGTTGTTACAGCTGTGGACTTTTTTTCACACAAGTTACACGTTTGCACATGCCAACGTGGTAAACTTTCCTTCAACAAAAAAAGTAGAAGAATATCAGTAGAAGAAGAAAGGATATTAACTCCAAATTCAAAAGGATTTTACCTTACACCAAGAGGAACCTATGTACTAAATTGTAAGACTCTATCATATGATTTCAATAAGGACCTGTCCAGCTCAAATAAAAAAAAATTACTAAAAATTCAATATTTTTCCTGGAATAATAATTCTTGCACCACTCCTCTAAACAGAGGGGCAACTTGCACTACGAACATTAAGTAGTTACAGCTGGGCACTTTTGTGCACAAGTTGCATGTTCGCACATACCAAGGTGGTAAATAACAAACCGATTGTTTTGTGTAACCATTTTTTTTTTAATTTCATATAATAATTTGTATATTATGGTCCTGGCTTCTGGTTTAAAAGTGATAGAAAACAGGAGAAAGGCCAGGAGTTCATCTTGCAACATTATTATTTAATACTTTTATCAATTCTCTTATTGGCTTGTGTAAATTATTATTGCCTGATGATTTAAATATTTATATGACTTCCTAATGAAAATGATTTAATAAGACCGGAATTTTATGGCAAACTAATGCATTACTAATAAGCTGTTATAAATTTTATACAAAAACTGGGAGTCTTTAGTATAATGAGTTCAGGTTTGAATATAAGAATATTATTATATTAATAATATTAATGCTACCAGGTGTTTTTCGGTACTGATTTATAAATAACGCCATGACTCAGTACAAAAGATTATCCACCAAGAACTAGCTGACAAACTGGGACTTCTCCAAACTGACGATCTTCATATACACATACTAGTTAAATACAACAAAAAGATCACGAAGTACAGAGATCTAGAAATACAAATGGAAAGTACCCAGACAGTACCTATTATTCTATCTACTACTGGTGTTATTCCCAAAACCCTTCTAGAGAAAATAAAACAGCTGGGTCTAAATGAACATCTCTATAAGGCCATGCAGAAAGCTGTACTCCTTGTGACATCAAGATGTGTATGAAAATTTTTGGGAGATACTAAAGCATACCAAGTCACCTAGGGCTCGATAACACGGACAGAGCCCTACCAGAGCTCAATCGTTTTGATACTGTAGGTATCTGGGATAAGTGAATTTTCTCCTTAGGGTACCTAAGATAAATGGATTTGTGTGATGGAGGTCGCAGTCAATACATCGATGTCAAAAGAAACCTTCATTTTCTTATATGAGATCGCACATACCAAGAATGTTTCACCTATTCACCCTCGCGACCTATCATCGCGGTTTACTGCGATGTCGATGTCAGAACAAAATAGTTTGTTTAAAATCGCGATCGAACGGTTGATCGCGTTGTAAATTACAAGTTTATTGGTGGTTTTAAAACATTTTGCCGGGTACACAGATCTTCTTCTTCTTCTTCGTCTAGCCATTTACGTCCACATCTGAACATAAGCCTCTTCAAGTCTTCCATTGTTTTTTATTGTACGCTACTTGTAGCCAATTTTTCCCGGCAGTCCTTTTCAGATCATCTGTCCATCTCATAGGAGGTCTGCCTCTGGGTCTTTTGTGTTGGTATGGTCTCCAGGTTAAAATTGATCTGTGCCATTTGTTTAGATCGCTCCTAGCTACATGTCCAGCTTATTCCCATTTCAACTTTAATGATTTTTGCACCACATCGGTGACTTTGGTTTTCTGTCTTATCCATGTGTTTGTTTTCTTGTCTTCTTTGTGTTCTTGTTTGTATATTCATATTCTTTTTTGTGATTGTCCATGTTTGTGCCGCAAAGTTAATATCGGAATAATGCATGCATCAAAAACTTTAGATCTAAGATGTAATTGAATTTGTTGATTTCTGAGTATATAGTTCAGTTTGCCGAATGCTGCCCAAGCTAACATTCTTCTTCTTTTTATTTCTTCAGTTTGAATTTCCCTATTTAGTATTATTTTTTGTCCTAAGTATATATATTCTTCAACTTTTTCTATAACTTTATCGTTTATTATTGTCACGGTGTCTTCGGAGTGCATGACTTTTGTTTTGTTTAAATTCATTTTCAGTCCTATTTTAGAAGATTCGGTATGTAGTTCTAAAAGCATGGTTTGCATTTCTTGTAGGTCAGTACCTATCAGGATTATGTCATCTGCAAATCGTAGATTACTGAGGTAGCGGCCATTGATGTTTATTCCCCTATATTTCCAATTTAGGTTTTTAAAAACGTCCTCCAAAACTAAGGTGAACAGTTTGGGTGATAAAGTATCTCCCTGTTTGACTCCCCTGTTTAATGGTACAGGGTTCGTGTGTTCATTTTCATTTAGGTAGTATGTAGCTGTAGCTTGGTTCATAGTTTCTTTTATTAAGTTAATATATCTGCTGTCTATTCTACAATTTTGCATTGCGTTTATTACGGCCGTGTGTTCTATGGTATCGAAAGCTTTTTCGTAGTCTACAAATGCTAGGAAAACTGGAAACTTGTATTCGTTACATTTTTCTATTAATATTTTTGTGGTTAACAGGTGATCGGAAGTTGAATAGCCTTTTCTAAAACCTGCCTGTTCATATGGTTGGTATTCATCTAATTTCCTTGTTAGTCGAGTAGTTATGACTTTGGTGAGTATTTTAAACAAGTGTGACAGTAGGCTAATGGGTCTGTAGTTTTCCAATTTTCGACTATCACCTTTCTTGTGTAATAAGATTACTTTAGAGTTGTTCCAGCTCTTAGGGACTTTGCCCTGATGTAAACAACTGTCCACAAGCTTAGTTACAATTGCAATTAGTTCCTTACCTCCTTCTAATATCATATCTGTGGTAATACTATCTTCTCCTGCAGCTTTATTTCTCTTCATGTTTTCCAATGCTGTAGTTACCTCTGAAATTGTTACTTTTGGCATTATTTCTGATCCAACATTTTTTATTAATTTCCGTGCTGGTCTCATCTCATCATCTTGTTGATGTGTTCTGTAAAGTTCTGTGTAAAATTCTTCTATTCGTGTCAGTATGTTTTCTCTAGTTGTGATTTCATTTTCGTCTTTTCCCATTAATGATATCATCTGACGTCGTCCTAGTGTCGGTCTGAGGCATTTCATACTCTTATTTTTTTCAATAGTTGTTGTCATATTCATCATACAGATAGTATGATGAATATACTGAAATGTATCCAGACTCGTTCACATATAAGCATAAAATCCGTCATGAGTGGTGTTTCTTAAGTTCTTTAAACAGGTGATGGTATTCTCATAGATACTGACTTTTTATTTATAGGATAAGCCGAAAGATGGCGATTTAAAGAATTACAAATGATGCCCTACTTTTCACTTAAAGACATGCATTCACTGTCGTCAATACTGTTGTTGATATACATAATTTTATAATGTAAAAAAGCTAACTTTCCTGGAACACATGTCAGTCACATCAGACATTCCAAAGAACACTGAAAGAAAGGTATCTTCGGTATGTTCTGCCTGTCATCGATGTAAACCTTGACCGCGACTGCGACCTCCACCACGCACATCCGTGTATCTTCAGCATGTCAGCAGATATTAAGACAAAAGCTTTAAAATAGTTGGGCTTGTCATTAGGATATTAAACAATTTTCAGGATATAAGTTTGAGATAGTTTAGATAGATAATAGTTTGGGATAATAAAGATCTAGGATCAAGACCAGTTGGTAATATTACAGAATCTGTTAAGTGTATGTCAAATTTTATTGATTATTTTAACTTATTTCAAAATAATACAATATCGAATGTTTTAGGAGGTTATTTAGATTTAATATTGTCAAATAATGTTGTAAATGTGAAATGTGTTGATTTTCCTTTGTTAAACTGTGATAAGTACCATCCAGCACTTTCTTTCTGTATTGACTGTGATAAAACTGAGTTCTTTGAATACAATTATTATTATTATGATTTTAATAGGGTTAATTATATTTTAATAAAACAATTTTTAGGTAATGTAAACTGGGACAACTTACTCGACAATATTTCAGATGTTAATAAAGCAATATCCTGTTTTTATGATATTTTATACTGTTGTATAGATTTATATTTACCAAAACAATAATGTAAAAACCCAAAATTTCCAAAATCATATTCAACTGAACTGAAAAATGCTATTCTGAGAAAAAAAGTAGCTCAGAAAAAATTCAAACAAACTAATAATTTTTCTGACTATAAATTATTCTCAGACATTCGTAGAGAATGCAAAGTCTTAGCTGAGCAATGTAAAAGTTAAACCATATAAAACTTTGGAACAAAACATGACTAATTCCAAAGAATTCTGGAATTATGTACAAAATAAAAATAAACATTATGACTTACCAAACAACATGACCTATGACAACAATGAGTCAAACAATCCATAAGAAATTTCAATTTTTTTTAAACAGCATTTCTCTAAGTCATATGTAGATAACAATAACTGTGATATTCCAAGCTTTGATTATAATAGAACAGTTAGTTTCAGCAGCTGTGATATTAGTCTAATAGATATTTTTAATAAGTTAGAAAAATTAAATCTAAAACTTAGATTTTAGTTACTTTGGTTTTATTACTGGCCCTGATGAAATTTCACTTTATTTTGTACATAAATGTCGTTTTGTTCTGTCTCCTGTATTACTAAAAATTTTTCGTTTTTCATTAAGTACTGGCACTTTCCCAGAAGAGTGGAAAAAAATTTATATTTCTCCTATTTTTAAGAATGGTAGTAAAACATGTATATTACAGGCCCATTTCCAAAATTTCTATTTGTTCAAAGATTTTTGAGTCAATTATTGCTTCAAAAATATTTTTTCCAATTAAAAGTTTAATTATTCCTGAACAACACGGCTTTATGCCAGGTAGGTCTGCAACCACAAATCTAGTGATCCTAGATGAATTCATTTTGGATGCCTTTGGCAAGGGGCCTCAGGTCGATGTGATCTATACCGACTTCTCAAAGGCATTCGATCAGGTTAATATCAGGATTTTTATAAAAAAACTAGAAGCACTAGGAATTCATGGATCCCTGCTTGAGTGGTTGGAGAGCTACCTGACAGACAGGCTTCAGGTTGTCAAAGTCAAGGACTGTCTTTCTGAAGAGATTTTGGTTATGTCTGGTGACCCACAGGGTGGTCATTTATCGACTATTCTTTTTATTTGTTTCATAAATGACGTTTTAGAAATCTTTGAAAATTGTGTTATTTTGTTGTATGCTGATGATTTGAAAATTTTTAGAATTATTAAGGATGTTAGAGACTGTGTAAAAATGCAAAAACATGTAAATAATTTCTCACAATTGTACAAAGAATGACCTTTCACTTAATATCGATAAATGTAAAATAGTGCGCTTTTTTAGAAACTTACAACCTATCTGTTTTAATTACTCTATAAATAATATATTTCTGGAACCAACAAATATTTTCAAAGATTTAGGTATATTTTTTGATCCTGCTTTATGTTTCAAAAATCACTAAAATTTATTTGTAATAAAGCTTTTAAATTACTTGTATTTTTGAAAAGAACCTTGTCATAATTCAATAACCTAGATTGTTTTAAAAGTGTGTATTGTTCTATGGTTAGATCAGTTCTGGAATATTCCAGCACTATGTGATCTCCTTTATATAAATGTCATATTGAAAGCATTAAGAAAGTTCCTAAAAAATTTCTGCACTTTGTAGGCTATAAATTAGGGATTTCTTCAGAAGATATAGTGTATTGTGATATTTTAAAATTACTTAATATACCAACATTAGAAAATCGTCGTTTAATACTAGACTTGGTTTTTATTTTCAAGATTGCAAACGGAATGATAGATTCGCCTCAAATTTTGCAGAGAATAGGTCTTAGGGTTCCTCAAAGGTGCACAAGATCTAAGGACGTTTTTCACTTAGAATTCCAACAAACAAATTATTGTCTAAATAGACCTATAAGATGAATGTGTCAATCTGAAAATGGCTTAGATGCAGACTTTTTTTCTGGCTCTCTGAATAGTTTTCGAAAAAATCTGAAAAAATCTTTTTAAAATACAATGTAGGCTGTCACTGTAAACTGTCATTTAGGTATTTATTCTATTTATTTGTCTTGTGTAAATTGTATGTAATTATTATTGAGTTCTAAAACTGTTAATATGATATAAATTATTTAATGATTGTAATTATTGTAATTGGTGTAACCGTAAATAAACTTTTTATTTATTTATTTATTTACTTATTTATTTATTTATTTAAATATTTTAAATATCTGTAGTATTGTTATATAAGGTCAGGTTTGGAATATGTCTTTTCAGTTTGATCTCCCAACTTTAATGTGCATATAGAGTTTAGAAAAAGTACAAAGAACATTCTTGAGATTTGTGAAGCCTAGTGAATAGGGTTTAAAATAGAAAACATTGACTATAATGCATTGCATACATTTATTTAAAACAATTAATGAAATTATCGAAAGTCCTGATTTTCTACAATTCATATGTCCAATAGGAGTACAGGTCAAATTAACCCTTTCGCTACGTGCCAAGTATCGGTTGCGCGTTGCTCATATACGGCGCCGGGAAAATTTTGCACTTCGCGATCGAGACGGCCACTCAGTAGTTTACATTCTTTATATTGAAGTGGTTGAATCGTTTTTCGTTTGTCGGTAGTTTGTTTATATTCGTTTTATCGAAGTAGTGGAATTTGTTTTCGTAAAACTTCAAAAAAACGGTATTCAGAAAGTACGGCGCTAGGGTGGGTGATGTGCTGCCGCGTATGTACGGCATCAGTATGGTGTATTTGTGGATCGTAACGTACATGAACGATACTAGTAAGCAAGATGGACAATGTAGAACGTACTATTACGATTATAGCTCTTCAAAGATGTAAATACTTAAAAATGTACGGTGACAGAATCTCAACAATGGAGATTAATTTGGACTTGATTTTCATATGATTAATTATGGTGTGAATAGACCTATCTTTAGAATGTATAGAGCTGCTGATACTTTCTGTAGTGAGTTACTGTTTTTCAATGACAGTATTTCTGCTTTTAAAGTCTTAGTGACTAATAAATTAATGCACGAAACAAGTAAAGTGATCTTGGCTGGTTGGTGCACTTTGTTTAAAGTTATTGTGGTATTTGAATAAAACAATTGTAATAATTCACATTTTTTAAGTTTGTTGGTCCATATGGTTGTTTTATTTTTAAATGAAGACCACTATTTTTGTGGAAATATGTATTCAGTTTCCATTTTAATATTATTAAAATGGAAACTGAAAATAAGGCTTTTATTTATTACAAACTAGAACTAGAGCATTAATTTTTTAACAAACTTGAAAAACTATCCTAAGTGACTTATCCAATTCTTTTATAAAATTTAATAATTTAATATTTCACCATCTATGTCTATGTCTGTGAAAACCAGATCCAGGGTATTATTAAATTTAAAATGTGTCAGTTGTGTTCCTTAATTATGTTTTTACACTGTCATACTACATT
Source organism: Diabrotica undecimpunctata (assembly GCF_040954645.1). Classification (NCBI taxonomy): domain Eukaryota; kingdom Metazoa; phylum Arthropoda; class Insecta; order Coleoptera; family Chrysomelidae; genus Diabrotica; species Diabrotica undecimpunctata. Next base: position 101,530,126 of record NC_092805.1, read on the forward strand.
TGATCCAAAACACTTTCAATGTTGTATTTTCATAAAAATGTTAATCTATAAATAATATAATTAGTAAATTTTATTGAAAACATATGGTTAACTTTGAGATCAACTCCACAAATTTTATAAATTAGAGACAAGTGCACAAAACTGTTTCAAATTTTTTTTTTTTGAGTGAGAATTTACTATCTTTAATGGGAATTAATTATAATTTCAGTTTAAAATACATTTCTTTTTACGTTTCGATTTCTACTTCAGAAATTGTTCTCAAAATACAATTTGTATTTTGAGAGGTATTTCGGAAACATCAAAATAAACATATTTTATATTTAAATTTACAGTGAAAATAGTAAATTTTATTGTCAAATAAATGTTATTGCCAACATACAAATATCCCATAGTAAACTGTACATACTTGTATGTACATATTGTATATGTACATACAAATATCCCATAGTTAACTCCATTTGCTTAGCTCGGGCATATTTTGACAGATTCATTGTCGGAAACCTACAACACAACAATTCCTACTTCTCAGTATTAATAGCTAAAGTATCCTACTATTGCATACTACTTTGTTTAAAAAAAGAAGAATTATTCTAAATAGTGGAAGTGTATACTAAACACGTGTATACTAAACACGCCTAATGGGCGCATTCTGTGAGAATGGTATTTGGAGAAGGCGATATAATTTCGAATTGTACGAGAAGAATAAAAAAATAGTAAATGGTAGAGATGTAATATCCTTCATAAAAATAGGTAGGCTTAGATGGGCTGGACATGTGTCAAGAGCAAATGAAAATTACCCACCCAGACGAACTCTATTATCGGTCCCAGTGGGAAATAGGAGTAGAGGCAGACCACGACTGAGATGGAGGGACGGTGTGGACGAGGACACAAGGAAAATCGGCGCGGCAAATTGGCAACGGTTGGCGATGAACAGAAACGACTGGCGAAATAGACTGGGGAAGGTCAAGGCTCAACTAGAGCTGTAGCACCACTGATGATGATGGTATACTAAACACATCAAATTTTGGGTAGTATATATTTAAAAAATATATTTTAGTTGTTAGAATTTAACATAAATATTTATTATATGGTGCAGATAAATAAATATTTATGGTCAGTAATTCGCAAAGTTCTATTTTATTTACTATTTAGTTTGTTTACTATTAATATTGGCTATGAGTATGTGTGCTTGGCTGTATAGTAATTTCCAGTCACTTTTAGTCTGTCAAAAGTAACTAACTTCGCAAAAAAATAATTACTAAATTCACTAGACAGTTCGGACTGGGAATAGAGAACCGAGTATAAGGTATTTTGTAAGTAGTAAAGTTTAAAAATGTTTGAAATACAAATTTATTAACTTTGACAATAATACACATTTAGGCACATTATCCTATTCTTTAGCCAAAATGATTCACCAATAAAAAAAACCTGTTTATTATTTGTTGTCTGAGTAAAACAAAATTATTGATTAAAACCTATCAACAAAGGAAAATTGGTTCCCAATATTAACATGTATAGTCTTATAAAGAACCAAATCACTCATTTAATGGCAAAATTAAATGTAGACTTCTACCACTGTATAATTATTATTACAATTTCCTTATTAAGCCTTTGTAATTTAAAGAAGTTATAAATCACTGCAGCACATAGATGATTAACTGCTTGTTAGGCAACATTCCACTGCATGTTTACCACAATTGTCTTCCTGTTAGTTCTTACAATTACTGAAAATATTTATTCCATTTTTTTTCCTTACTACTGAAACTTTGGCATTAAAAATGTTTCTTTAATAAATTTTGCTGATATAGTTTTTAATGCAGTTGTATTTAAGGCAACTAGAGGCAAATATGTATAAAACACAACATTTAAAAATTAGTGTGATTTTCTCCAATTTAAAGGGTGTCAATTCAAATTTTACAAAATATATCTACTTATACAATATTATATTGTTGAGATATTGGATGGTCAGCTGGAAAATATTAAAAACTTACCTTTTGTTGACCTAAATAATGTACTCAATTTATAATCATACTGCCTATTGTAAATGTCTCTAAAGACAGAGTTCCGTTTTGAATACATTGTACTAAGTCCTGATATCACTGTACTTCTGTTTAAAAATAGCCTACTTTTATGGACACTTTCTATCCGAAAATATATTTAAATAATACTCATATTTTTAACTAAAAGCAAAAGCATTGCTATAAAGTTCTATTTGATCTAAATCGTAAGTCATGTCTATTAATTTTGATTAATTTTGTGAGAAAAAATAAGGCAATTGGAATATACTATTATTTGCAACTACACTTTGACAGACACAAACGACATTGACAGTAAACAACTGATTAAAGAAAGAAAGAATGTGTGTTGAAGTCATAGACATATTAATAATTGAAGTATGGTTGTATGGTTGAAGTCCGGTCACCACCAACATAGAAAACTAGCGAAATTTACCGTACTATTATACTTATCGAGGGTAAATCACAGAGCAGGAAAAACAATAATTTTTTTTGTAAGTAAACTGTATTTTATTTTAATCACTCCGCGTCCGCGGTTAGTACTGCAATACAAACACTGAAAAAGATAAAATATTTAGACACAGAATATAAAACCACAGCAAAATATAAGTGATAAAAAGTGAATAATAAATTATGAATGCAAAAATAGTAAAAGGTAAAAGGTAAAAAAAAATGAAAAATAGAAAGTTGCATTAGAAATCGTGATGTTACGATGAAATTACCAGTCTTACTCAAAATTTTGTGGTTTGTAATTTAATTTCATAACACAAAATAAGAAAAAATCGTTTCTAATTCTGGAACAATAGTAAGTATCACATTTTTATATTGTGCCTAAATAAATAATAAATAAATAAAAGAACTTATTTATATAACAATATGGAGTGGTTCACTATATCAAATACTTCGGAGAAATCAGCATCTACCTGACACCGACCCTCAAAGGCTTTAACAATTTTGCTTTGGTGTATACCTATTAGAAAGTTAGGATGTTTCGAAAGAAACGTACTAAGGCGAATCTATGGAGCGGTGAATGATAACGAAGTGTGGAGAAGAGGGTACAACTTCGAACTTTATAATATACAAGGAACCAGAATAACCAGATATCGTAAAATATATTAAGATGGGACGACTGAGGTGCATAGGGCATGCGATGCAGATGGAACAAAATAACCGAATTAGAAAAACGCTTCTTGATAGGCCCATTGGTCAGAGAAGAAGAGGAAGACCCAGAACAAGGTCGCTTGATATCATCGATGAAGACATGAGAATACATGCTTGGCGGAGGAAGGCGATGGATAGGGCCGACTGGAGTCAAATTCTTGAGGAGGCTAGGACCCACGCAGTGTTGTAAAGCCAGAATGATGATGATACCAGCATATTAGTAAGTTTGTATGTTAAAGATAATGCTTTATTATTTATTTTTTGTTGTATTCAATCAATTGTTGAACTACAGTGTTTATTTGTCATTATGTCGCTATATTTGAACTATCTGTTGGAATAACTTGTTTTGTTTTTAACCGAACATAGGTTATGTTCTTTCTTTATAGAGTATGTGACAACATTTATTCAAAAATAGTAACTTCCATATATTTTATATTTTGGTATTCAGAACATCGTTTGTTTTTTCTTAACTTCCTGCGAGATCTAAGATTTCTTAACTTTCTTCTTTTATTTATTACAAAAATTGATGACGTCCTTCTTATATATGGTACTTTTACCATATTTATCTTATCTACCTATCTATTACCTAATTTGTTCTGTTAAACCAAGTACCAATTCTAAAAGCTAGTTTAGAACCCACGACTCGCTCTCCACCAGCCATTTAACTGCTCTTCGCAGTATATCTATTGGTGACCTTTCTAGCAACGTCAAAAAAGGGTTACACGTTGATATAAATTAGCTGAAGCAAAATAATAATTCAAGAAATATTTCACAGTTTAAAAAATCAAAAATTTGTACAATGATAATAAAATTCTTCCAACTTAAGTTTAACAGTCACAACAATTTTCAAATTTAAACGACAACTACGAGAAATATGATGAAAGGAAAATTATATTAAAAATGTGATCGTTCTATTTAGCAAACAAATTATTTTTATCATTAGTAAATAAAGGTCTAAAAACTTTTTTATACATCGGTATCAGACACGTTTATAACATGTTAAAGTAAGCAAAACACTTGGCGACAATCAAAACCATACTGTTAACTCTACACTAAAAAAGACAGCAGAGGGACCAGGTGGACGACTTTGGGACATCCATTAATATCACGAATAGTATAACTATGATCATGCTTATATTCTAATCTTATTCGAATTTATTGAGCTTGTTACGTGTTCTCATTTCCTTTGAAGTAGTGTCAGAAAGCTTACTTCTAGATTTTAAAACAAAACTACACAGCAGTGTGACCATATTTAGTAGAAAATTATTTTTTTATTAGATTTTGAACGTAAATTAACAATTTTTAGTATGGAAAAAATTTTTAGTAGATTCTAGTAGTTTTTACAGAGGGACATATATGAGAAAATTGTTACAATACATTAAAGAACCCACTGTTAAATAATATTTCAGTGTATATCATTTTTCGAGAGAAGTGTCGATAAAATAAATTACTGGTTTAATAACATTTTCCATTACCCTATCCAACTTCCACATTTTCTCTTCTATTTTCAATACATGGGCAATTAGCGTTCTTCAGTTCTCTTCGATATGAAAACAAGGGCACCATTTTGCAGAAAACCAGTATCGCTGCCAATATGGACGACAATTAGAAGCTGGCACTTTCTTGACGTTGCTCGCAATCCTATCGATTAACCTTCAACAAAGGCTTGTCGTGCATTTGTTACTGTTGTATCTTGCCAAACTTTCGCGGCTGTATATCTGGCGTTAACCCAAGTCTCGTCGAGGTAATCAATTTTTCGTTTTGCCGCACGATATTCCCGAATTGAGCGTAGGTAATTACGTCGACATGATATTATTTCTTCATTATCTGTTAAAATGGAATTCCGGCATCGTTTTATATATATCAAAAGTTAAGATCTCGTAATGCTTTTCGTAATAATTCACGGCTGATTTTAGGAAAATTATCGATTTTGCCTATTTTAGGAAATACAGATTTGAAATTTCTAGCCCTATTCTAAAAAAAAATAATGTACAGTTCTGCGGAGGATATTTTTTTAGGCTTCATCCAACTTAACATGGTGAACTTATACCATTGGTTATATCCATTTTTATTATAAAAACTAGAAAACGCCAGGTTTTTATTGTACCGAAAAGATACAATACATATACAATGTAAACGTGGATAAGTACCTAAATATTGCTCAGATTGTTCCAATTGTACATATACCTATAGTAACATGAAATTATAAATAATATTTAAATATAAATTATAATAATATATAATTATATTTTTATAATTTATAACATAAATTATAAAAATAAACAATAATTTAGAAAATAAAGCCACATGAAGGGGCTTAAAATATATAGGCCTTTACTTGCCCTTTTATGACTCATAATTTAATGTCATACAAGGTCACCTGGGTCACAGAATACTGTTACGATAAATATGACTCATACCCTAAGTTGTAAACATCTTTTTCTAACAAGTACTTTTTAATAGGTAATATCCACGGGTCCCTTCCTCTAAAACATGTCTGGCTTCCATGGAATTCGAGAAGGTTCAGGAAGGGTCACCGGCCGATTCTAGGGAACTCCAGATAACGGTTATTAAATTTATATAGAGAACATTTTATTGTAAACCGTTAGTCTAAAAAGAATAATTGTATCGAGTCGAGTTTGAATTGTAACGCGGGAAATAAATGTAGTAAATAAATTATATAAATTAGAATAGTGTCAGTGGAAAATAAATTAGTGTAAGATTATATATAAATTAAATAAATAAAGACTCTAATAAACTAAGTGTTAGAACATTTTATAATAAATAAAGTTAATAAATTAGATTTATAAAAATAGTTCAATAGGAATTCAATTGTTATTTGTTTTGTGCCTGGGTTGTCCTCTCTTTTCATCGCTTAAGAACCTTGAGTCATACAAAACATATAGACATATAACAATCAAACAAACAAACAGATCAATGCTACAGATCTTATATCTCCAACATTGAGGAATATATTCACTTAGACTCAAAACAATTTTAAATTTTAGAACCATATAAGCTCTTTGAATAAAAGCCACGGAATTCCAAATGTCATGCATTTTAATGACTAGTTAGCTGAATTTAGTGAGGAAATAGCAAACTTGTTTGCGAGCCATTTCTCTAGTATCTATCGCTTAGACAAAGTTAATTTAAGTAACTTCAATTTTAAAGTAAAAAATTCTGTTGACATTGCATTTATCCAATTTAAACTTTCTGAAGTCTTTGAGTCTATAAATGGTCTAAAGGATAAACTGAGTTTTGCCCCTGATAATATTCCTACATATTTCTAAAAAAGATGTGTCTACAGTCTATCCAAACCTTTACATGTATTATTTAATTTATCTTTTAGACTACACACCACACCACACCTATTATTATTTAATACTTAGTTTTCGTGTGTACTTGTATTATGTTAGCATATTTTATTTTTGTTAAATTTTGTAAAATGGGGACATCCCGTAAATAAATAAATAATATACACATTGTATGCTATTATATAAGTCTATGATACAAAATCGAGTAAAGATCGCCACATCCATTGCAAAATCGCATATTTTAAATTGTTTCTTACTCTGTGGCTCCTCTGGTTTTAAATTCTGTATCCGGATCTGTGTCAATATCAAATTTTAAATATATTCTAACTTTACTGCACTATGACTCCAAATGAAAAAGAAGTACTTAACCTAACCTACTATTTAATAACCTTAACCAAACTTTTTAAAAATGTCAGAAAAGGGCGACAGTGATGAGGACTTACCACAATTATCAGCAGAAACATTTGCTGCCCTACAAGAATTTTATAGAGAAGAAGAGGAAAGAGAACATAATATCAATTTACTAATCGATCAAAAAGATGTCACGCTTAAAGAAGATTGGGTAAAACGTCTTTAAATATAGTAAATTAACTTGAACTAACAGGAACTTTTAATTTTTAGCAACTTAGTCAATTTTGGTACAATCAGGATACTATTGATAGTCTAGTAAAATTGACATTAAAATCTGTTGGAGATAATGCAAAGATAGCTCTTATTTCCTGCCCTTCTTTATATAAAACTATGAAAAAAGTGGGAAAAGGCTGTGAAAGTAAGATTATATTTAAATTAAAGTTAATTTTGCTATGTCATACATCATATATTGAATTGATGGGCCATTGCTATAATAGATCATACCTGCAAACTTTCATATTTTAAGTTACAGTATAAGGGGATAGAATGTGTGCATACTTCTATTGGCTTTGTTGGCTAAGTCCACTATTTTTACCTGAAATTAATCAAGTAATATTCCTTGTAATTAGTAATTAAGTAATTACTACTTTAATGGGAATAAGACACAATTGAAGGATAAAATAAGTTTATTGATGTTTCAATTTCCACTTCAGAAATCGTTCTTGATTATTTAGGTTAAATTAAATTAGAATTTGTGCACAGTATACTTTAAAAGTACATACTTTGTGGAGTACCGGTTGAGTTATTAGCAACACTGTTTTATAAATTCCCTGTACCTCACCATTTGCTGATTCAACTGCCCGGAGCTCTGTTTGAATTTACTGCTTAGCAGAAAATTCAAACAGATTATGAAAAAGTACTATATGCACAGTGACATAATATAAGTGATAACATTAGCACAAATAAAAATTATCATAAACTAAAATTATATAAGTATCATTTAATATATAAATTATCTTTTCAGTTACGCTTTATGAATATGATAAAAGGTTCTCTGCATATGGAGCAGATTATTTATTCTATGACTACAAATCACCTTTAAGTATACCTCGAGACAAATCGGATTATTATGATATAGTGTTAGCTGATCCTCCATTCCTTTCTGATGAATGCCTCACAAAAACTGCTCTTACTATAAGATTCTTAACCAAAAGCAAAATAGTGCTATGTACAGGTAAGTAATGCAGTATGTATTAAATGGTTTAAAAAAATTAAAATTTCATCTTTTAGGTGCAGTAATGGAAGATTTACTTAAGAGACTTCTGGATTTAAGGAAAACCAGTTTTGAACCCAAGCATGAAAATAATCTAGCAAATGAATTCTGTTGTTTTACAAATTTTGATTTGGATTCACTTTTATAACATTTCATAAAATTAATGCTCAAATTGCAAAGCAAAGTTTATATATACAGGTATAGAAAAATAGATTTGTTAGTTTTTGATAACTTATTATTAACATTTATCAACACAATTACAAAATATGAAATACAAGTATTATGTAAATATGTGAGATTCTTTAGTTGATTCATATAGATAAGTTTATAGAAATTTGCTGATCATTGAAGATCTGTCCCAAATATTGTATGTGGACATACCCAAGCTTATAATAAACGAAAAAAAAAAAAACATTTTATTAAGTTTGAAAACAATATCTTGTTTTTATGTTAAATCAGTGACAAATATGTTAATATGTCTTTTTGGTAATACCTATAATTATATAACTTATGTTGCTACAATTTGCTTTCAATCAATATACAATTCACAAGGAAACTGAGTTCTGTAGCTGGCTGTATACCATGTATCACAAAAATTTATTTAAAAATTCCTTTATAAAAAGTATATATTTATTATATACCTTTATATATTAAGTATACTTATACATACACATATACTTAGTATATACCTTTTATAAAGGAATTTTTAAATAAATTTTTCAATATACCATTGTTTATATATTTCCTCAACAATGTCTTAACACAATGTTATACACAAACCAATGTTCTATGTCTAATAGAATTTTCTTTATTGCGTAAAAATATAAAAAAAGTGTCCAATATGGAACTTTTTAATTAAAATAGTCTAGATAAAATATTTCCATACCTGTATATAATTGATATTGCTACAGCATAGTTGTTATATTATTGTATAACTACACAGTTAAGTTACTTTTTGTGATTTAAAATATATAAAATATCACTGTTTCTAATATATTTTTATGTTTTACAAGATTACAATTTTTTAAATAAAACCCCAATTTAACTTTTCTAAATTTTATTTTGATGATATGTTTAGCATGAAATGTATTTGTATTTAAAAAATAAGCATACAGCAATTTCGAACATATTTGAATAGCAAAAGTTTTAACAATATATAAACATTTAGAAGTTTACAGTGCAACAAAGGCAGTTATGGATAAAGCCTGAATAAATGCTAAAAATACATTTACATTATAACAAAGTTATCATTTTAATTTGATAAAATATATCAATGCCGTGAAAATATCTTTCTATCTACTAAGCCAGATCTTGCAGCAACTCTAAATAATATTGATATAATTCATGATTTTAACTTTATATCTTTTAAAAATTGTAATAAAAATATAATTTCAATATTGAAGGTATGCTTAATAGAATAAAATATTTCTTTTTGTTCAATTATCCAAAAATGATTTATTATTAGTATATTGAGGAACATACACCATTAGAACCGCCTTTAATAAAAGAAGTACGGAACATGATAAAACATCAAAAAAAAACTCCAAGAAGTGGTGGTATATGTGCAGAATTTATCAAATGTGGGGGCGATAGTCTTACTAATCATATAGATTCAATCATAGTAAGGTTTGGAATGAGGAACAAATCCCGGAAGAGTGGTGTACAGGAATTGTTTGTCCATTCACAAATGTTGATCACAAAAAGGGTGATTTATTGGAATGCAGAAACTATAGGGGTGTAATTGTCACTGTTAACACAGTATACAAAATTTTTTTAAGTGTGCCTAAGTGGGTGTTCAGAGGCGCTTCTTGGCGAATATCAAAATGATTTTAGGTCTGATCGATCAGCAACAAACCAGATTTTTGTGCCGAGGCAATACTGAAAAAGCCAATATCGGTACCTACCACCTCTTCATACATTTAAATGATATGATAGTGTTCTAGGAAGGAAATTGTATTAAGTCATATGGACGAATTTTACATTCTCGATAAACAAATAAAGCTGGTAAGGGCTACAATGCGTAAAGTTGTTTGCAAAGTAGAAATACAGAGTGAAAAATCACAACCATTTGAAACGATGTCGGACTGCGGCAGGAAGACGCACTGACGTGCCTCCTTTTCAACAAAGTCTTAGAGACGCCAGAATTGGAAGCTATGCTTCCAATAAGGAAAATACCCAAATGATCATCAACAACACAACCAGAAGTATCGGACCCTCAATTCACTTTTAATAACTCTAGCTTTGAAGTGATGGGGACATTCACATAGTGGGGCTTCCTGATTATGTTACAGCCGCAGCCAGTGAGTAGACAAAGAGGTAGACCAAAACTAAGATGGAAGAAATGTGTAAATATAGATGCTAAAAAATAGGTGCAGCAAACTAGTAATTCATAGGGTTGACTGGCGAAATAGACTTAAGAAGGTCAATGCTCTTCTGTAGGGCTGTAGTATCAATGAACATAGTAAAATGCAATAGTATACGATTAGATCTTCGTTATTTTTTATAAATAAAAGCCAACGTCAAAAAATTACTATTTTCTGTCCTGGAATTTTTCAATATAATAAGTCTCGAGATTTGAATATCTTGGAACTATCGTGCTATGGAAAACTTACAAGAGAGCATTCGAAATCAGGCAAACAAAGTGTCTTACGTGTCAGGATGCCTGAGGAATATAATCTGGAGAAATAAAGGTAGGTCGGAAGGGAAAGTACGTATATATAAATCGTGTGTAAAACCGATAGTGACTTACGCAATAGAAACAAGAGTCGACACAGTGGAAAGCATAAGAATATTAAGGACATTAGACATGAGAACGTTGATAGATCTGTTAACGTTAAAAGATCTTTAGCATTCTTCAAAATACCCACATTTCGAAGGCTTCTTAGCATTCAGACCATTTAGGTTGCCAATAACCATAAGACTGGTGCCATAAGGTGATGAGTCCTCATTAATTACCAAAAAAAAATGCACTGCGAAGGAGTAAGTAGGAAATCGTTTAAGCAATCTAAAAATATTGATTAACTGTTGTGGAAAATAGTAGTATGAGATGACTGTGTTAGAAATATATCAAAGCTATGTTGAGTTTGTTGTATATATTTTTGCGGTTGATAAACATTGGCTTCATCAAGTATATAATATAAGTTAAATCTGTGTGCTGGCACACAAATCTGTCAATATCTAACCAAAATTTATTCTTTATTTAAAATCGCAAATCATTCAATATTTTTTTAATTTATATAATTACAGTAATTTTTACTGTCCTTTGTTGTATTAAAATTTAGAGTTACTATGTTGATCGAATCAAAGTACTAGGCATGTAGTATTTTGTGTAAATACTTATTTTAATATTTTGATTGAAATATCAGTTTCAAAAAATTATGAATTTGTTAAAAAAATTCATAATTCCTAAATTAACAAAAATTATTAATAAATATTTTTTTAATAATAAATAATAAGACATACAGATACAGTTATATTTATCATAAGCATATTGTGAAACCTTTTGAAAATTTTAAAAATAGTAAAATCGAACAATTAATTTTTTAAAGTTCCGTGTAGTAATAGAATTTATTGGTAAATATATTATGTTTCAAAAAACAAACAACTTTGCACTTACTCGAAATGCTTTGTTTATTTTCTTTAAATTTCTTTGAAGTTTTTTAAATGTTTTGTCTCAGCAGTTAGGAGCGTAAATGAATGATTTGTAGTAAAATAAACATTTTACATAAAATTTAGTTGATCAGGAGCTTTGTCAATATAGTCTATTATGTTTAGTAATACAGAACAGTTTGTCAGCTTACTTTGTAGTTAAAAGAAAATAATATAATTATTAAATTTAAAAAAAAACGAAGGGCGTCTATGGTAGTTTTGCAGGCGGGCATCTTATAACCTAAAACCGGGACTGCATCTTCGTCTATCTTCAGTACATTTATCTACCATAGGAAAATCTAACTTTCATAATAGAGGAAATATATCGTTCTTCGTATAAGCACAGTATAGATAACAACTGTTGTCTATACTGTGGTATAAGGTTAAACACAGACAGGGCGGTTTGCGCCGCGTCTGCGCCTGGTCGGCTGCCGCGCGGCTTAAAACACATTAGGCGGTTTAACAGTGGCAGTAGTTTTGCCATTGTATTCGGTGTTGTCAAATTTAGTCGAGTTTTGGACGTAAAATGGTATAATGATGTCTCTAGAATCATCTAGTGAAAGTGACGACGATTTGTTTTTCCTAATAAGTGCAAGTTTACTTCATATTAGATCAAAGAAGAAGAAGAAACGCAGGTATTGGATACATCCCATAGTAAATGAACGAAAAAATAAAGGAATGTTTTACACGTTAGTTAAAGAAATTAAAGATGACCCAGAAAATTTTTTAATTTTATCCGAATGTCTAAGCAATCTTTTCAAGAGCTATTCGAAATTATTAAAGAGTCATGTTCAAGAAATAACACCCATATGAAAGAAAGCATATCACCAGAAGAAAAACTAATAATAACACTAAGGTAAGTTAACTACGTAGTTCTCACATACTTTTTAAGTATCTTAAAAATACATTTGTAATTTTAACTCACTGACTGCGCATGTTTTGTGATTTTTATTATATATGCATTATTTATGTGTTTTGTTTATTTAGTTTCTCCCGTTTTTTGTATTTTTTTAAATGTTCTTCCCGTTTGTTGTATTTTTTAAATGCTTAAATGTTTCTCCCGTTTGTTGTATTTTTTTAAATAAAAAAAAATATAGGAAAAATACATTTTATAAAATAAATTTTTAATTTTAATTAATTTATCGATATCTATAGCTTCCATAATATATACAAAATTTGGTAAACACTCACAAAAGCAACCAAATAAAACCGCTGCAAAACAGTCACACGTCTGTGTTGAAGCCATCGAGAAAAAAGACAAGTTGAAGCATAGGCCGCGCGGCGAGCTGACGAACGACGGCTCGTCTGTGTTGCACAACATAAAGGTGGGTACACATATGCGAGCCAAACGGTATACGTACCGTACGCGTACATATCCTTGAAAAATATTCTACATCGTACTGATCGCATACTTATCTCGATCCATGGAAAGCGACAAACTAACAACGAACACACATGTGCGAAATGATTCATTTTATTTATAATTTGGGTACTGATTTATGTTTCTGTTTTTGCTTGTTTAACAAAAATAAAAATATGTACAATAATCAGTTTACTGTTTACTCACGTCTCTCTAGGAAGGAACACGTCATTCACACAATGTCGATTTGATGAGACAATAAAAATGTTCGCTGCGTCTAGTAAGCGCCGTCCAAACTGAAAGACGAGCTTCCTTTGAAGTCGTGGAATAAACCGCAACAATTTGGTTCGCGACGAGTCACGATGAAACAGTACGCAAGCGGTTTTTTCTGCCGTACACATTAACGAATATAGCGTTCGCATACCGTATGCATACCGTTTGGCTCGTATATGTGTACCGACCTTAAGTGCCATAGACGAGAGACCGCTTTCAACACCGACGCGGCGCAAACCGCCCTGTCTGTGTTTAACCTAATATCTTATACACTGTCCAAACGATGAGACTTGAAATCATTATGTTACATATTGGCGGCTTTGTAACAGCAGTGTATTTGCATAAAACTCTTGCTATTAAAGTATAATACATATATTTAACTATTTGTTTTGCTTCTGATGATCAATGCACAAAATATAATTTAAAAAAATACCAAAATAATGTTTTGGTGTTTTAGATTTCAGTATATATTAAAGATCTTCAAAAAATATCTAGATGCCAAACTAAAAATGATTGTAATTTCGTTTTAGTTGCCAACTACCTAGTATTCTATTTAGTATCTATATAAGCAACAGTAGGGAATAAATTATTAAAATAATCACATAATGAGATCTACAAGTTCTTTTCATATAATAAGTAGTAGAATATATTATATTCTACCACTTAAGTCGCAACACTTATAATAAGTTGAAATTTTAAATTTTTCATACTTTTGTGAAACTGACCGTTATTGTAAGCTCTGTGTGTTTTTGAATTTGTTTGAAGGCGCCCCTACAAATCAATACTTGGTCCCGCGACATAGACAACTCGTTCAAAAACATAGCATGCCTGAATTATCAAATTCGAAATTAACGTTTAACAGTGAGTACAAAAATTATTCTCTGTACGGTTTTTTATTTAAAGGTGCTAAAAATAATGCAAAAACATATATCTTTCTAGAGCTAAATTATTATGTTCTAATTAATTGGAAACATTCAAGTGCTGGCTGCCTTTAAATTAACAAATTAATGATTTAAAACCATTAGTATAACATTTATATAAATGAATTGATGTTGAATCCTAATGAATCGGTAACGAGAGCCTTACGCAAGAGTGAGCAAATTATGTCCACGACTGACCGTGTGCCTGCAAAAACCTACAAAGTTGTGCAAAAAATATTGTATGTGTATATTGAATTGGCATAGTATCTGGATAAATCCATGATTAACAAAGGGGTTTTTATTACATTCTTAATCAGTTGAAATAACCCAAACGGATTTTTAGGCCTGTAAGATTTTAACTGTTCAATTTTAAACTAAAATAAGTTTCTCTAAAAAATGTTTGTCGGGTTTTGCAGGTACAGCTACGTTATGTTATATGTTGTATACTATATTTTTTAAACAAAGTATTGAAAAAAACCTGATATTTCGTCTGTGATTACAACAGACATCGATGCGGCAACATCGTAGTTGTCTTCGGGACGAAGGCTGGTCGTTAACGTATTATTACCAAACATCGACCATAAAAGCCTACACTTAATAAAAAAAAACAAATTTTAGACTAGTTACCTTCGAAGTGTAACGTCCTTATGGGATGCAGTATTGCATTATGTACTTCTTACTAATGCGTGGATTATTCAACAAATACTTAGAAAAAGGTATTAAACAAACAATACATAGACGTACTAATGAAATATTTGTGGCCTCAACTAAAGGTGTTCCAAAATTTACGCGACATAAAATGAATAGAAAACACTGTTTTTTCTTTAGATTGTGATTTTTTTTATTGAATCATAAAGTGCATAGGATAGGGTTATATATGGAAGCGCACATCAGGCAAATAGCCTCCACAGCTTTACTGGCACAGCCGCACTCTTTTGTCGAAATTTTACATGATCATTTTGCATAAATGTGGCTAAATTTCGTTGATGTAGCGTTGAATTTCCTTCTTAAATGCACGGGTAGTTGTAGGCTTATTGGCGTAGACCTTTAGACTTCCAATAACCCTATAAAAATAAATCCAATGGTCTTAAATCACACGAGCTGGGGGCCAATTCTGATCATCGAAACGAGACAGGACACGATCTGGAAATGTCTTATGCAGGATGAATGATCAGGAAATTGTTTTACGGGCTGTATGGCATGTAGTACCATCCTATTGAAACCACATCAATATCATCAAAATTAGACAGAGAGAACTCTGTTATTATGTACCTATATCGAGCACCAGTAACAGTCACTGCTTGACCAGATTCATTTTTAAAGGAGTATGGTCCAATGATTCCTCCAGCCCAAAATCAGCACCAAACAGTGACTCGTGGATATATTTTCTTTTTAGACAGTCAGATGTGGGTTCTTAGAATTCCAAATGTGGCAATTTTGACGATTAACAAAGCCATCAAGGTGAAAATGTGCTTCATCGCTTAGGATGATTTTACTCAAAAAATCAGCACCCACTTGTTGATGTTCAATAATCCATTCAATGCTCTCTCTTCGCTGTGAATGGTTATTAAGCTTTAATTCTTATGTCAATTGAACTTTGCAAGTATGGATATGCAGATCTTTTGTCACTATACGCTCTAAAGAGCTTCTCGAAATATGCACTTCTTGTCCACGACTCCGAATTGATGTTCCTGGACTTTCACCAAAACTCTTACGCACTGCTTCGATATTGACATTGAAGCAGCTTGTTTTTAGACAACCAGTGTGTTTAGCAGCACCAATTGATACAGTTTCTAAGAATTTTTCAATTACTTCCTTTTCAAAAACTAATAGAACAGCTACTGCAATTTAAAAATCGCCGAATAGAGAGTTACTTGGTCAACATTTTGACAGTCTGAGAATTATGTCTTGAATGATCAGATACATCAGTTGGTTGCGAGCTTTGAACTTTATGAAGGCAATATAATGTCTACGCAGAAGTGATGAAGCATGTGTAAGACCACTGGCTCAAATCAACGTTTGTCACAATTAAGATATCAAATCTTATTAATCAGTGTGAAATTTCTTTCCGTGATTCACACCAGAATGACTAAACGGTGTAAAGAGATAATTGGTAGAACACAATTCGATTTTATTAAACGTTTAGTGATCAAAGTTCTTTTCTCGTTGAAAATCTTTGTTAAAAAGTTTTACGATAAAAGCTAATTGGTTTTATATATTAAATGAAGATTAAAAGAGATCAGTGTAGATGAAAAGGATATAGAAATCGTCTCATATCTACAGTGAAAGGATGGCAGAGGTACACATTAATAACGATCTGACGATGGCATCATTTGACGCCCTTAAAGAAGTTCGCCTGCATTGCATTCTCCCATCGATACTATTTAACATATACGTTGAAAACATTTTTAAAAATAAATTTAGAAAATGACACTAAAGATGTTAAAGTCAACGGTAAGCCTTATAAGGAGCTAACTCCGTTGTAGATCTGCAATATATTCCGAATAAAATAATATAAAGAAATCTAAAATGATAGTAATCAGCTGACATACTGCAATAGCTAACCTGAAGATAAACAGTAGAACAAAGTTTCGTTGTTTATATATCTAGGTTCAACAATTAATAATAAATAAGAAGAATATAAAAAATTAGGTAAAAACTCGGATGGGTGTAGCTTGTATCCGTCTTTCTTAGCCCTTGGAAGATTAGTGCGACGATATTTGATACGTGAATAATAAATAGACGACTGGGGAAATTAATCAGGAGTCAGATTCATTTCTCAACGCGACATACATGTATACGGAGGGACGTGTCCAATTCAACGCATCAAACAGAAAAGGAAACTCGATGAATACATTCGACGCATGCAGTCGCCGGGCAGGATGGGGATTTATTGATTTTGTTCAATTCACCAAATCGACGGGTTTTGGACGTTCAACACAGCTGTTCCTATAGGTTGGCAGTTATTCTCAGCTCAACGCACCGAGGAGAATGGCCAATAATGGATTTCTACTAGGTCTTTTATACTTCCAGTTGCCAGTTGACGGTATGAAAACATGTTCTGTTGAATACATAGGCATACTCTCGATGATAAGAGTATATTATCGTCACAAGCTAAAAAAACCTGGACGTTGTTAGAGAATTTAGATAGTAATACTAATAAACACATACCCTTAGACGATTACTGGTTAGTAAATGCTATATCTAGCAAGTAAGCAGAAATCTGATCATTAAAAGTAAGAACGCTGAAATGCATTGAAGCATTCGGGAGATTGCTAAACCTAACCTAACCTGATCACTAAAAGTAAGAACACTGGAATGAATTGAAGCATTCGGGACGAAGCCTATTACTCAGGCCCTTTATAAAGAAGAAGCAGGCCGCTTTTATATACCGCAAAACAAAGAAAAGTGTAACATTTGGGCTACTTGTTGAGAGGTTCATGATATTCTCATACTGTAAGATAAAATCGAGAGTAAGACGGACTTATATTTCCAAAATAATTTATATGAAGATAAATGCAGTACATTTGAAGTACATGAAGTATTTGCAGTGCAATGGTACTGCAAGTTGCTAGAAGCAACTAGAAAAAGGATCAGATGCATATGAAATAAAAACAATGTTAAAATGTATAGGACATGTTGTAAATTAAGTATCACGAAATCTGCACACGAGGAGATTGTAATAAAAGCAGAAGAATGTCAAAAGTTGCTAAAATGAACACTCTAAGTACCTTGACAAAAAAAAAATGAGATGGAATAAGAGTTTTTCTTTAAAAACACATTGATCTCTTACTATCTTTAGAAAATAAAAAATCAATTAAACGTGAAAATACGCTTTGCACTTAAAATTATGGAAAATACGCTTCTATTCAGTGACGACTTTGGAATTTATCACTTAGAAAATAAGAGCCGCAATATAATACAGTAAAACCTCGATATAACGGACTACTTGGGGGAGGGGGTGTCCGTTAAAGCTGAAAGTCCGTTATATGGTTAAAATAAATCAAAATACTTTTTTTTTTAAATATATATGTACCCTGTAATTAGATATATATATATATATATATATATATATATATATATATATATATATAGATATATATATATATATATATATATATATATATATATATATATATATATATTTCTAAAGTATTCAACTAGTGAATTCAGAGGTTTAATCGGTCATTCAGGTTGGCAAATAAAAAAAGAAGTCAACTACTTCATAAGTTTGTCGAAGACGTTTCGCTTTATATTTCTAAAGCTTCATCAGTTCTCTAAAACTCTAAAATATAACAAATGACATAGAGTTTATAAGAAATACAGATGTTTATAGTTCATAACTTACAACTCAATATGTAGTATATTATCGATGTTATCATATATCTACTGTACACTTTACTCAATATTTAAAACTAACTTAACCAAAAAAGAAAAAACAAAAAACAAAAAACAACACACAAACTTTGCCGAAAATAATGTTCATATTCGTAGATATGAATATTTAAAAAATTTTAAACGAACATTTGGCTTCATTTAGATGGTTCTCCGCTGAAGACCAACAAAGTTCTGATTTATTGCAATCTAGCAAACAACTTGACGCGATACCGAAAATTTTTTTATTTAAGGGCCATGTGTCACCAAATTCCAAGGTTTGAGACAATTATGAACTTCTACAGGGGACATTGCATAATTAGTTGGACGGGTGGAATTTGTATGGCGGAAATATTTTGATATATTATTTTTAATTTATGTTTTAATGAAACTTGGAAATAGGGGATGATTTTGTTATTATTTTGAATGGAAAATACGCCAACTTTTAACTGAAGAATAATTGGTATCATTTATTTGGTAAGATGAGAGAGTGGTAAACCTGGCTCAAATTGTCGATGTCGGTTCTTTTGTTTATTGCCGATGAGTTCTTGAGGATCTCACACATTTCAATAAAGGAGCGTTTCTGATGGTTGTTTTGTTTCGCCAGTATTTTGGTATTTGTGAAATCAATGTGATGTTTAGTGGAAATGGCGTGTTGTGCAAGGGCACAAGAGGGTTTGGAAAGTCTGATGTCACTTTTGTGTGAAGTTATACGCCCTAGAAGAGATCGACTAGTCTGGCCAATGTAGCAGGAGTTACATTCTGAACAGGGTATCTGATAGACAACATTAGTGTGCTCTAACGAGCTTAGTGGAGTTTTAGACTTGGAGAATAACTTTCCAATGGTTTTAGTATTTTTTAGGGATATTTTGACGGGTAAGTTTTTGAATAGTTTAGTAAGCTTGTTCGTAATTTGTGGGAAATAGGGAAGAGAAGCATATTTTGTGGCTGGTTTTGGGGTTAACGGGGAAATGTTCGTCTGTATGCTATTGGATATGGAGGCTAGTATTGCACCGTTACGTGCTTCCGAAATAGAATGACCATAGCTTTTAGAGAAAAGATATCTGTTGATGATGGATATGCGGTAAGAGTTATCAATGAGAATGGATTTGAGTAAATCCAAAGATTCCCTCTTGTACCGCGTATGGGTCAACGTGTGTACTCTAAAGCTAAGAGCTTGTACAAGGTTATGTTTGTATCTTATTGGGTGTGTAGAGTGGTAATTTAAGAACCGGTTGCTCGCCATGTCTTTCCTGTACCACGTAGTGCCCAATGTGTTACTATGTGTGCGTATGATTTGCATATCCAAAAACGGTATGCTGTTATCAACCTCCAATTCACAAGTAAATTGCAGGTGAGGATCAACGCTATTGAAGACTGATAAGGTGCTTAAAATCTTATCAGGTGGTGTTGCTAGGATCAGGTCGTCGACATAACGCTTTACAAAGGGAACCTGGAAATCTAACTTACTGATACTCTCATTGATAAGGTCATCTAGTACGAAATTAACCTTATCAATGAGAGTATCAGTAAGTTAGATTTCCCATGCTGCAGCAAAATTAAAAATTGTTGATTTTAAATTGTAAGACCTTAAGTTTTGCAAGGTACGTTGTGCTCTTGTATCTTCTGCATTAACTCCATCGTACAATACAACCATTACTTCGTTTAAAAACTTTCTGCGATATATTCGTTTGGCTGCCAAAATTATTCCCTGATCCATGGGTTAAATAAGCGATGGATTTTTTGGCAAAAACATACACCTGAAGTTTCCATCTTCTGAACGTAGAATATTTTCAGAGGGGTGAGCAGGAGCGTTGTCTAAAAGCAATAAACATTTTACCTCTTCTAATGGTATTCCCAATTTCTTCTCTTGAAATTTTCTCACTGAAGGTACAATTTCATTGAAAAACCAATTTTTGAAAATATCTGAGGTGAACCATGCCTTCTTAGAGCTATAGTATGAAAGGGGGATATGATGCATTATGTCTTTTACAACTCTAGGTTTGCGAGATTTGCCAACCACTACAGGTGTCAATCTACGCGATCCATCAGCGTTAGCACAAAGCAGTGCCAAGATCCTGTCCTTGCTGATTTTTCTTCCAGAATCCGATTTTTCATATTTGGAGGCTTGTGCGCTTTCAGGCAAAGTACGCGCCATAACAAACAAGTTTCGTTAACATTGTAAATCTGAGATTCTAATATTATTTCATTACTTACTTGCTATATTTGCTATTAATTTTTGCCTAAATGGTTCTGTTTTTTCTTTTGGTGCAGTTGAAGCTTGGCCGTAAATTCTTTTATTCGTGATTCCGTGCCTTTTACGAAAGCGCCAGAGCCATCCATCACTTGCTCTAAATGGTATGTCCATATGATTTGCTAATTTAATTGCAGCAAATTTCAATTCGACTGCTCGGACCAGGATCCCACTAGAACGTTGTTACCCATACCATTTTAAGATTGTTTTTCCAGTGAAGTTTCACAAGCCAATTTCATTCGTTTTCCAAGATGGCTATGCTCTCCTACATCACACATGAATGCAAATTTATTTATTTTGTATTTGTTTTTTTTTATGTCCGAAAGTTTGCTTTTTTATGCCATATTGATTACATATATGAGACGCATGTGTAATATTAACAGTATGTTTTTATTTTTTTTACATTTGACCGGATTTTTTGTCCGTTATATCCGAAGTCCGTTAAATAGAGGTCCGTTATATCGAGGTTTTACTGTATTCTTCTTCTTCTTCCTCTTTATAAGCAATTCTGCTTGTTCATTGGCGGATTGATACCTATATGGAAGGTTATCACTATATCTTTTGCGCGTCGTCCGATACTTCTTCTATCGATTGGTGATTTATCCCTTGCTATTTTGACCACACGGGTCTCCCCCGTTCTGTTTATGTGGTTAATCCATTCTTTTTTGCTGTTCAGTGTCCATTCTTTTATACACTCTACGTTAGATTTTCTTCTAATGTCTTCACTTCTCTGTCGTTTCTATTAGTATTTGCGTTGCGGTTGTGTCAGGTCTTGTTTCTGATGCATATGTAATTATTGATCTTACACTGCTTTTATAAATTCCTGTCAGTCTATTTGCTTTTTATACTTGATCTCTTACTTCGTTGTCCAAATCTCCATAGCTGGACAGTGATCTAACATCTAACACTGTTCATGAAAATTAATAAATTTAAAAAGAGACATAATTTTTAATGGTAATGCCATGCAAATATACAAATACTTGAAAAGTATGTGTTGCGATCAAAAAAATCGTCTTAAGTGGTGTAAAGAAGTCGTTAATGTTATATTTATAAAAAAATCATTTCAATTATCAGTCAAACCCATCGTCTAGATGATATATGTTTTAAGTGAACAAAAGCAAACAACTAAAAATCCGTACAGATGGAATGTCTTAGTATCTTTAATGTCTATACAAAAAATATCTATACGCTACAAATTGTGTGTGTGTATATACATAATTCCTTTGAGATGTTTTCGTACATAAAATCTATTCTAACACATTTTCTATTCCTTTATTGAAACAAAAAGTATATAATAATATTAAACACAACCACTTTTGGGTGGAACTAGTTATATTTTTGTTTCTAATTTAACGTCTAGTTCTCTAAACATTTATTCCATTGGTGTATTTTTAGAACTAGTGAAATACACGATCCTGGGTAGAAATAATTTTGCTTAAAATCAATTATTCCTGTAACCATTTAAGAATACTAAACACAAATAAAGAAACGTTACAGAACATATTAAAATTAATTGAGTAATTGACGTAACCAACATGGTTCCAAATCACATATTCAACAATTTATCAATTGGATTCGTTTTAAGCTTTTTTTTCTCAAATTATCTAAATCATCAGGCTTATGTCCACTGCTGGACATAGGCCTCCCTTAAACTCCTCCATTCTTTGCGATTTTGTGCTCTTTGTTGCCAATTTTTGGTGATACGCCTAATGTCGTCAGCCCAACGTGTAGGTGGTCTTCCTCTACTACGTTTGTCTGCTCTTGGCCTCCAATTTGTAATTTTGCTCGTCCATCGTGAGTCATGCATTCTCGTTACATGGCCTGCCCAGTTCCATTTTAGTTCCGTTATGTGTTCCACAACATCAACAATACTCGTCCTTCTTCGCAGATCTTCGTTTCTTATTCGGTCCCGCAACATCACTCCCAGCATAGACAGTTCCATTCGTCTCTGTGCCACTCTCAATTTCGAAGCCATAGTCTTGGTTAGAGTCATAGTTTCCGCCCCATAGGTCATGACCGGTAATGCGCATTGATCAAATACTTTTCTTTTGAGGCTAATTGGTATGTTGGCCCTAAGTGTGTCTCGCAGTTTCCCAAAAGCTGCCCACGCTAAAGTAATTCATCTTTGGATTTCGCAAGTTTGGTTATCCCTGCTGATTCTTATTTCATGACCCAAATATGTATATTTCTCCATTAGTTCTACCACTTTGTCTTGAATAGTTAAATGGTTATTGAGGACTATATTTGTCATAAACTTAGTTTTAGTAAAGTTCATTCTGAGGCCCACCTTCGAAGATGCAAAGTCCAATTCATTTAACATATCTGTGACTTCTCCTAAATTATCTGTGATAATGACAATGTCATCTGCGAAACGGAGTTAGTTAAGCTTTTCGCCGTCTATTGTTACTCCTCTTTGGTCCCAATTGACCATCTTAAAGGTATACTCTAATGCCGTTATGAATAATTTCGGTGACAATGTATCTCCTTGCCTTATTCCACGTTTTATTTTTATTGGTCGGGTTTTATCGTGTATCTTAACAGTCATAGTGGCATTTTTGTAACTATTGTAAATAAGTTCACTATACCTATGGTCAATCCTGCTGTCGTTCATTGCTTCTATTAGGTTATCTATTTCGATCGTATCAAACGCTTTATGAAAATCTATGAAAGTGAGAACAAGAGGTTTGTTGTATTCTATAGATTTTTCAATGAGTGCCTTTACTGTATGGTGGTGATCATTGGTACCATAATTTGATCAGAATCCTGCCTGCTCCCTCGGTTCGTAGAAATCTAATTTTTCTCCAATCTTGATGTCACTAACTTAGTGAAGAGCTTGTATATTTGGTTCAACAGGCTAATAGATCTACAATTTTCTAGGTCCATTATATCTTCTTTTTTATGCAAAAGGATGGTTACAGCATTGTTTCATTCTTTGGGCACATCTCTTTGGTGCAAACATAGATTAAACAGTTTCCTTAATTCTGGCATTAGTTCGGAACCTTGGTTCATGATCTTCTTTGAAATGGCTGTTTGTATTCCTGTTTGATCTTCTCGTCTACTTTCATATAATTAATTCCTCGTAAAACTCTTCGACGACCTGTATTAACCCGTCTCTACGTGATATTATTGCCTTAAATCTCTCCAGATTGCCTTCGAAACAGTTTTATTCATTTGTTTTAGAGTGTGGCTGTCTGCATTCTTATCGCATCTCATATGTCTTCTTTGATCCAGCAGCGTTTCAGTATATGGACATATTTTACTATCTGATTTTCTTTTACGACAGTGGACTCGGTGACTTTCTTGTAAGGCGTCTATGATGCAATTATTCAAGTCGTTAAGATCGTTCCGGAGGTTTCATGCAGTAGTAGCTTATTATTGATATGTGCCTGATATTGGTTGATATCTAATGGGGCTGTCCAGATACCATGAGATTTATTTTTAATCATTATGTTCTCTTTTTATGTTGACTTGTACTTTCGCTCGTATCATTCTGTGGTCACTGCTTGTGGTGAACATGTTGAGTACTGTTACATCTTTAATTATTTGTTTTTTGTCACTTATGATATAGTCGATTTCGTTCCTTGTTATTACGAAATTATTTGAATATACTTTAAATAAGATTAACCGTTAACTAAAAGTTGAATTTATGTAATTGCATATTTAAAAAAAAGAATCTAACTTGGGTAACACTGAATCCTATGTCGGATAATTGGTTCACCATCATTGTGATTCCGTTCTGCAAAGGTTCCACTGTGGTTTGACGGACGGAAGAAAATATTTCCGACTGTTCATCCAATTAGTTATTTTCCTTTTAGTAGTAAAGGTTCGTAAACTTTTGGACTTCATATTTCTATTTATATAGCCTCTCTTATTGTTTTCGTTTTGTAGTGTTCTCATTTTCTCATGGCGCCGTCTCCTTTCGAAGGTTGTCGATCCAAATGGCAATTGTAGCTTTGGAAACTGATGTGCGAAAGAAGTACCTCAACATTAGTAACTCTTTGTACCCATGGAATTCTCAACATTCGTCTGTATATGTATGTACATCTCAAAGGCATCTATTCTTTTTTCTATTTCAGAGTCCATTGTCCAACTTTCACAGCCCTACAGTAAGACAGAAAAAACGTAACATCTGATCATTCGGATTCTAAGCTGTAGACTAAGGTCTGATCTTGTAAAAAATGTTTTATGCTCATGAATGTTTTCCTTGCTTGTTCGATTCTTGATAGGATTTCTTTTTTTGGATTACACTGACTATTAATATTTGCTCCCAAATATTTTATGGAATTTACCTGTTCTATTATTTGACCCTTGGCATACACCTGTACGTTTATTGGTGTCTTTGAAAATACTAAAGTTTTAGTTTTGGAAACGTTTAGATGTAAACCGAACATTTCGCTGTGGTGAACTACCGCATTTATTATATTTTGTAGTTCTTGTGCGTTGCTTGCTATTAAGACGGTATCATCAGTATATCTGATGTTTGTAGTGTTAGATGGCGGAAATATGTTTCCAAGGGCTGAGACTTATATTCTATCCCGTGGTATGTATAAGTGTTAAGGAGGTTCATGAAACTTGTTTATATCTTAGATTTAGTCTGAAATCGTCTAGTCTGGCAGAAATTTGAATGGTTTGTCCTATATAATTTTGATTACAAGTTCTACAGGATATACTGTAAACTGGATTTTCCAATGGAAAGATGTCCTTTGCCGTTTTTAGCGTCAATTTAATCTCTACAGCACAATAAAAAGATCCCGTAGAGTAAATGAACTTCACTAGAAATGTTAGCATATACCAGAGAAATATTATGTAGTAGATATGCCTTCTAAGAATATTTTCTTAAATAGTCATGAAGGTATCAATATACCTTCCATCAAATACTTGCATGAAGTGCAAGTGCAAGTGAAAATTATAATTCGAATTAATAATAACTATCACAGAAAGTAATTTAAATAAAAATCATTCCTTTTTCCTGCCAATCGTGGTTTTTTACTAGTTCTACGCATTGGTAAATACTCTACCTACATAAATAATGAATTTTTAATAATAATTCCTTGTTTCATCAAATCTCTGTCTTCACGAGAAAAATTTACAGTCTTATACAGTTTTAACATAGTTAACAGTTTCTCTGCAACCTAGTAAAACTTCAAAATTATTTCTCGCAGAAATTAAAATTGCTTTTTATTGTTTTATTTTAAAGGAAAACACTACACCCTGTAGCAAGACATACCAAGTATTCAATAAAATTTAAATAAATATTTACTGTCCGATTTTTCGTATCTTGTATTAACAATTCATAATATTTTTTAAACAACATTTATCTAACATGCATATCGATATTCTAAACATCGTTGGAGATAAATTTAACAGCAGTAGAAATAATTATATGGGTGGAAACAAAGGACAGTAAATTAACCGCCAAAAAATTCACTTATTTTACTAAACTAAAGGCACAGAGTTGTTTCTTAGACACGGAATCTATTTTGGGTGATATATTTCAAAGTATTTAGTATATATTAGTTACGAATTTTATCAAGACCTATTTAAACTAGAGATATTCATTTCTCTTACTGATTAAAAATGAAATATTTTAATGCTGTAAAAATCCGAGTTTCTATGGTCTATTAGTTTGTTTGATATAAGTTTTTTAATTTTTTGTTGGACGATCAACGAAACAGAACACACTGGGAAAACAAATAGTCATTTTGAACGTCGCCTATGTAGAATTTTGTAAAGTTACAAAATAAAACTGTTTTTTCATGAAAATTATACAAAGGCCAGTTAAACCAAATAACGGTCATTATTTTTCCTCTCGATTTTTGTTGATTTTAATAGATTCATTGCGTGGGCCCAAAGCGATTATAGATTTTGAATAAAGGTCGTTACAGTAAATGAAAGTACAGTCCTCTTCATCGTCATGAGAAATCTTCATAGGAAAATCTTCTTCGTCATTTTCTTCAAATAATTTTTTGGTGGCTTTGCTTTTTTTCTGTGTTGGGGGAGCTTTGGACGTATTTTCAGATTTTATTTCCAACATATTAGGAGTACAAGTTAACACCAACGAGCTCTGTCGAATTTTTGGCTTACGTTTTCCTTGGCCACTAATAAAACATCCTTTGGCACCGGAGAAAGCAGTTCAATAGGAACAGCAAGAGCAGAAGACGATGGACGTTCATTGGTAGCAGCAGCAGTTAAAACAACTTTTAGACCGGAGTTTGTTGTTGGAACCTGAGATGTATTTTCAGCTTGTGAGTCGGTAACGGTCGTTATTTGAGTTGCATTATTTTCTTCAGATATCGTATCATGTGACCATGGCTGAACGAAAGGTAACGCAGCAGCCACAGCGACCGAAGACGTATTATTTGTCACAGGAACTGAATCACTACTTGTTGTAAACGTTGTGTCAAAACCTATTCAGAGGCTTTTCATTGGAGTTGTCTTCCAACGGTATGTTTGACGATTTGAATTTTATATAAAACTTTATGGAGTACACTCATGTATATCGGTTCAATTCAAAAGTCTTTGCTAACTGCGGTAATATGTTTGGTTTTATTTCATTTTAATTAAACTATATGACGTACTTTCATACCTATCATAATTTATTTTTTATGTTTTGTTCTATTTTTTAATTTGAGTTTATCCTCAAATCTTAGCATGTTTTAGGACTAATGCAATGTTCAAATTAGACAAGATACTGAATTATTAATGGGTTATATCACCCTTTAAAATTAAAAAAGTAAAATTAGAATTTCTTGGCGGTAAACAGATACTTATAAATATTTCTATACATTAAAGCTAACCAAATCTTAGATTGCATGGACATTTCGCCGATTATTACTAAAAGTTTATCACATATTTATTTAATTTATTATAACCATACCAGCAAAAATGAATGCAGCAACATATTTTCCATTAATTGACTAATTTCGAAAATTCATGAGACTGAATCACAATGAAGCAACCAATTTAATGCATGGTATAGTCTTTTCTGCATATTTATGTATGATTTTTTTATAAACTATTTTTATAGGCCCATTCACACATTATATGTATAAAATAGGTAAAAACTGTTATATTGGATATTTTTCATATATTTAATTTAAATAGGGGGATGTGATATCTATATTAAACGTATAAATTTATAAACGGATTATAAATGAAATAAAATCACATTCCAGTAAAAAAATAATCAATAAATTAAAAATAAACAAACAAAATCATTATTTAGTTGTCACTTGATACCTCGTGGTATCTGCAATTAATATAAGTTTTATATTGATTTTAACTTAACAATTTTATGTCCAAAAGACAGAATCGCATCCCTCTATGCATATTATACTTCAAAATAATTTAAATTCTGAAATTTTGAAATTTATTTAGCCTTAAATGGTATCAATTTCCATCACGTGGTGATACTTTGCAACTAGAGCACACCGAGTGTATAGCAAATACTATTTATGGCAATGTGCGCGGAATAACGCATTTTCGCTTGGCGTGACCGATCTCTTAGTATTTTCTACTATTCAGACTCAGAGGGATTGTGAAAAACGTGTTAGGACTGAAGCGGCAGAAGTAGAAATTTTAGGTCATGTTACACTACTGTACGCTGTACTGAAACATTACAAATTTCATCCCTACAAAATACACTTGGTACAGGAAATAAGAAGATGATCCCGACAGGCGACTAGTTTTGTGAGATTATGACTGATTGATGATTTTATGATAAAATAAATAATAGTCTAAACTTTCTATTTAATATTTGTTTTTCGAATGAATGTACTAGGTGACAATTGGGAGCCGGATGTTTTTAGAACGCATAGTACGAAGCTTGAGGAGATGAGAGTGGGACAAGCGCGGCGTTAGTACCTCTGTAGTAGTGTGCCATTTCAGTAAACATGGAGCAGTGGACAGTAGAACATCGCATGTTTGCATACGATACGTTTATCCGAAATCAAGAATCAGTGATCATTATGCAGCGGCTTTTTCGCACTCACTTTAATATTGGTACGTGTGGAGCGGTTCCATCTCGCAACACAATCTTAAGATGGATAAAGAATTTTAGAACAGGCAGTGCCATGAAACAAAAGCAACAAGGTCCGAATAGAACAGTAAGAACTCCTATAGACATACAGCGAGTGAGGGATGTCGTCGTCAGAAGCCCTACACGGTCCGCCCGAAAACATGCAATTGAGCTAAACATTAATCGGAAATCATTTAGAAAAATGTTGTATAAGGACCTAAAATTTCACCCCTACAAAAATTGCAGATTGTCCAGAAATTAATGGAAAGAGATGTTGAACAACGTGAGGATTTCGCTACGAGAATGTAAATTCTTTTGGAGGATAACTTAGGTCAGCATCTTCTAATGAGCGACGAAGATCATTTCGATTTGGACGGAACCGTCAATAAACAGAATTACAGGTACTGAGCTCCTGAAAACCCACGAAATCTCCATGAGCTTCCTTTACATTCTCAAAAAGTCACAGTGTGGTGTGCCATTGGCCGAATGGCATAATGTGTGGTTTCAGCAGATGATGCCACGGCACATACTGCCCATGCTTAAATGAATATTCTCCGCAACCTGTTCCCAGGAGAGCTCATTTCACGTTTCGGAGATATGCCGTGGCCTCCAAGGTCTTCAGACCTGTCAATTTGTGATTTTTTCTATGGCGCTATTTAAAGAGTCGTATATATGCTAAAAAGCCTCGTAATTTGATCGAATTGAATAACGCAATTCGCCAGGAAATCCTGACTATTGATCGAGCGATGTTAGAGCGTTGTTATGGAGGATTTCATAAAGAGCATCGAAAACTGCATCCAACGTTATGGTCACTATGTTGATGACATTATTTGCCATACTTAATTAGATTGTAAATGGCATAATATAAGCTTAATTTTGATGTTAATAAAATGTAAATTTCTTGTGTACAATTTAGTTCTAAATCGTCCTATTGGTAATTGTCACCCTGTACTTTTTTTCTAAATGGTATTGTAAATCGACACAATTGCCGTTATTGGGCTGATGGAAATCCTAAAGTTTCCACGAAACGTATACCCTGCAGCCGTTGAAATTAAACGTATGGGCAATAATTTATGAGGATCGTATTATTGGGCCAAATATAATCAAAAATGATAACATGTACTCAGAAGATGATTTGTTTCTCCAAAAAGACGGCGCACCTCCCCACTATAACATAAACGCAAGGCGATACCCTAATGAACGGTTTCCCAAGCAATGGATTAGACGAAGAGCTTTTATTGAAGGCCAGCAATATCCACCTACTTAAACCCCTGGACTTCTTACTTCTTACTTATTGCTTTTGTAAAAAGCAATATTTATAATACCATTCCTGTTTCATTGGAAGAACTAAGGTGATCAATAGTGCATAAATGTAGTCTAGTAACCCTTTAAATGCTTCAAAATGTCCGAGTATTCATATTTTTTATTTGACAGCAGCGTTTTCCCGTAAAGCAATACAAATTTAAAATAACTAAATTTAGAGCAGACATTTTTTGATTTATTTTTTTATTTGAATGAACCGTGGTTAATGAGAGTCATGCCCTTATAACGCTCCTTTCTAACACTAAGAATTTGGACGTATAATTGTTTGAACGCACAATGGCATTCCAATAGTGGTTCGAACAATCGCATGGTACCTTTCACATTACACGGCGGTTTGGACGTTCAACTGCTACTACAACATGTGGCGACGTGCCGTGATTAGGGCCCAGTAGCATACGTGTCTTAATGCATGCTTTCACATTATACAGCGATCCAGGAAGGTACTTTGCTGTGTGGTTTGGTGTATTATTTTTATTTACATTTTGTGCTTTGTGAAGTAGGTGCATAATATGTTGTCTGAGATTGATAGTGAAATATGAATAACACTGGTTCAAGCGAGACCTGTTCTTTGGGACAAAACAATAGAAAGAGATTATTTAAGTCCATAGTTTTTTGAATCCAACTCACCGATGCCTCCGCCTCCGTAATTTTTCCAAATAAATAAGTAAATGACTCTTTCCTATAGTGTGGTTCATTTATTTTGATATTATAGTTATTTTTATGGTTATGTTGTACATTATAGTTATGTATGTACTTTCGTATTGGTCTTTTCTTTGTTTCATTTATCGTAATTTTCTTTGTACCTTTTATAAATCCAAGAATCTGGATTTTCGATATAAATATTAAATTTCTACATTGAAACCATTGAAACAACGAATTACAATTAACTTATTACAGAACATTTAAACTGCCTTAAAGTAACAGCCAGCATTTCCACTGGTTAAATACAGTATCTCATTTTTGTATTTTGACGCCGAATTACTTCTTTCAGCCCACCATACAGTTGGTCAAATGATGAGACTGCCATACAGAAATAATTGAAGAATTTTTTTTTCAACCTTCCTTAAATCTGTAAATAATCTGGCAAACATCCTAACATCATATCTGTTTGCGCTAATAGGATGGATCCAATGAATTCGGTCAATGTACACTACACGACTACACCTTTTATTTTATAAGGTTAACGACTCGATGAAGACTGAAAGACGGCGGTAGTGACGTCTTATATGAAAGGACGATCAATTCTCAACGTACGTCAAAACCACCGAACGTCAAAATTCTTAATGTGTGAAGTAGGGAGCGTTACACATTCTCGCAGTTCTTTAAAAGTGGAAGATCGGCGTTTTTTGAAGATTTATTTGCAGGTTTAAAGTTGCAATTTGAATCAAAGCATGCTAAGGCAATTAGACCGTTAATTACCATAAATTTATGTGTACACATAATGTTTTCGAAAACTGATTTGAATAAATGAGACACATTCTACCCTCAGATTCGCTAATAGGCACTAAAAAACGAAGCTGCCACTACATATTGGTAAAAAAACTACCAAACATAGCGTAGTTGAAAAGTGACCTTCAAAATTTACCAGATTTATTGAAGCTTGAATTAATCCTATGAAATTTGTATAAACATCGTTATAAAAAAAATATGTTGTGGATAATATGAAAAAATCTTCTAGTATCACATTTCTTAAGCATTGCTTACATTTTAGTGAGCTTTTACATTCAGTTTATTTTATTTCCAATAATCAAGATCATTTTACATTTTATACAGTTTAACACGGAATTATTTAAAGTTAAAATAGCACGTCCACGTATTTCTGAGAATTTGTACTTTTAAATTTGATTCTACTACCCTCTCATACTGACCGTAACTACATAAGCTTCAAAACACAATGGCAGTACCTCATCATCTCGTCAAGCTTGTTGACAATTTATTTTGTACACATCTGAATCAGTTAAAATGGGACTAGAAGATAGTCTGAGAGAATGTTTCTAGATACATAAAGGAGTATAACAAGGCTGCATTCTTTCCAAAGCCACGAATTGGAATAGAGGAATATGCATTTCACCCTCCTAGGTAAAACGGTATAAAAATATAAAAATAAAAATAGCCATTATAAATGCCAACCTCCGTAGGGATACGGCACTCTAAGAAGAAGAAGGTAAAACGGAAGAAGAAATTGACGAATGAATATCAAAGGTGAGCAAAATAAGCAATAAAGCGGGTTTACAAATCAACACATCAAAGAGTAAAATGAATTAGTAGATCAAAAGAAAGATATCCGCTCTGGCAAGTGTTGGTTGCAATTGAGAGGCGTGAAGAAATTTATATACGTAGGTTTAAAACTCACCAACAACAGTAATTGTGAGAAATAAATACGAATAATAATCGCTATGGGTAAAACTGACGTCGCCAAACTCCGGACATTATGGAAAGGTCACGACGGAATCTCCAAAAAGACAAAAATGATGCTTTCAGGACACTTATATTTCCTGAATCCATTTCCACATTATGAAATATCTTGTCCATATTTTTCGATTCTACTTACGTAAAAAAGTTAAAATCAAATTTACTGTGCTCAATAATTTCAAAGTTTCAAAATTTCATTACTATTATTTACATACATTTATATTTATACTAACCAGCATATTCTCAATTAAAACAAACGCCATATTTAAGTTCAAAATCAGCTAAATAACTCCTTTCCCGTTTCTTCCAGAGTTTTGTTTGTCAGCCTCTCGATTTCGCCCAGTAGAAACTGTGTATCAGTATCTATTTCAGAAAGTGGAGGACTGCCCTCAGCTTGTATCGAATTTTGTACGTTGTCCCATTCTAGTGAGTTGGCTGAAGAAACTCTTGACCAGTCAGAGTCGCTTGCGTTGGCGTTCATTTCGGAATTATGGGTATGTGATGTAGTCGGACAGCAAGATATGTCCTCTGGTAGTGCCGTCCTAAAATGTTATACTAGTTAGCCAACAAGTTTAATAATTATATCATATAACTAAATTTAATAATAATAATAGTCTCCCTTTACAAAACGCTAGTGCGGCTTTGGGATTATAGCAGGGTAGTCTGCTATCTCTTGGGCCTACGGTATACAAGGAAGATAACTGGGCCAGCGCTGCGTGACAGTCAGACACTCTACCGTCTAAGCTATCTGGCCCACTATATAACTAAATTTAATAGTCAGTAATGGATAACGTATTAAACTTATTGGAGATTCGGTAAGATAGTTTCGAAACAAATTCAGATTTCTGCTTTAATCTGGAGCCTTCTAAAAATTGCAAGGCATGGCCAAACGATGATAAAGATGTTAATAGAGACATGGGGAATCTAAAATTTGCATTCCACGACATGTCTATTCATCTAAGCAGAAATCCTAACGAATTTGTTTCTCGTACTCATACAGAGTAGATCCGAAGAAAATGAAAAAGACAGAAAAGATTTTATTTCACGTTCAAAGCGTCTATGTATCTATTGATACGTATTTCGCTTTAATAAAGCTCATCAGAATAGTTATTCATAGCCGTTCTTAACGTGAAAAATAAAATTCTCTGTCTTATTAGAAGTAACAATAACATGACTTCGTTATGGACGCAATAGCGACATCTGATAGAAAAATCGGTAAGATAGTTTCGAAACAAATTCAGATTTCTGCTTTAATCTGGAGCCTTCTAAAAATTGCAAGGCATGGCCAAACGATGATAAAGATGTTAATAGAGACATGGGGAATCTAAAATTTGCATTCCACGACATGTCTATTCATCTAAGCAGAAATCCTAACGAATTTGTTTCTCGTACTCATACAGAGTAGATCCGAAGAAAATGAAAAAGACAGAAAAGATTTTATTTCACGTTCAAAGCGTCTATGTATCTATTGATACGTATTTCGCTTTAATAAAGCTCATCAGAATAGTTATTCATAGCCGTTCTTAACGTGAAAAATAAAATTCTCTGTCTTATTAGAAGTAACAATAACATGACTTCGTTATGGACGCAATAGCGACATCTGATAGAAAAATCGGTAAGATAGTTTCGAAACAAATTCAGATTTCTGCTTTAATCTGGAGCCTTCTAAAAATTGCAAGGCATGGCCAAACGATGATAAAGATGTTAATAGAGACATGGGGAATCTAAAATTTGCATTCCACGACATGTCTATTCATCTAAGCAGAAATCCTAACGAATTTGTTTCTCGTACTCATACAGAGTAGATCCGAAGAAAATGAAAAAGACAGAAAAGATTTTATTTCACGTTCAAAGCGTCTATGTATCTATTGATACGTATTTCGCTTTAATAAAGCTCATCAGAATAGTTATTCATAGCCGTTCTTAACGTGAAAAATAAAATTCTCTGTCTTATTAGAAGTAACAATAACATGACTTCGTTATGGACGCAATAGCGACATCTGATAGAAAAATCGGTAAGATAGTTTCGAAACAAATTCAGATTTCTGCTTTAATCTGGAGCCTTCTAAAAATTGCAAGGCATGGCCAAACGATGATAAAGATGTTAATAGAGACATGGGGAATCTAAAATTTGCATTCCACGACATGTCTATTCATCTAAGCAGAAATCCTAACGAATTTGTTTCTCGTACTCATACAGAGTAGATCCGAAGAAAATGAAAAAGACAGAAAAGATTTTATTTCACGTTCAAAGCGTCTATGTATCTATTGATACGTATTTCGCTTTAATAAAGCTCATCAGAATAGTTATTCATAGCCGTTCTTAACGTGAAAAATAAAATTCTCTGTCTTATTAGAAGTAACAATAACATGACTTCGTTATGGACGCAATAGCGACATCTGATAGAAAAATCGGTAAGATAGTTTCGAAACAAATTCAGATTTCTGCTTTAATCTGGAGCCTTCTAAAAATTGCAAGGCATGGCCAAACGATGATAAAGATGTTAATAGAGACATGGGGAATCTAAAATTTGCATTCCACGACATGTCTATTCATCTAAGCAGAAATCCTAACGAATTTGTTTCTCGTACTCATACAGAGTAGATCCGAAGAAAATGAAAAAGACAGAAAAGATTTTATTTCACGTTCAAAGCGTCTATGTATCTATTGATACGTATTTCGCTTTAATAAAGCTCATCAGAATAGTTATTCATAGCCGTTCATAGGCGTCCATAACGAAGTCATGTTATTGTTACTTCTAATAAGACAGAGAATTTTATTTTTCACGTTAAGAACTTCTGTTGTAAACCGGTCGAACTGCAGCCAGTTTGTAACGTTATAAACGTCACATGTTTGTTATTTTTCTTTTAATAATTATTTTATTTCAACTTATTTTGATTTTATTCATTTATTAATTTCTTTTACTTTACTATTTTTATTTTAAAAATAGTTGGCGCCCAATTCTTCAATCAACTAAATCATGGAAATAAAGACTAAAGAAATGGAACGTATAAATTTCTATGCCTCACTTCAGTCGACAAACGTTATGTTATTTGTTAGTTGGCAACTCTTCTCTGTCATTACCACAATTCTGTAGAGGTGAATTATATATATTTTCATACTGTCTTTTGCTTATTTAAACTGGTGCTTCGATTGAAAATTCATTTTGTATTATTAAATTTTCTCTGGGGTAGATTAGATTAGATCTGGTTTCCCTTCAGAGCGAATAAATCTTTCTTCTCTGGGGTAAGTTATATTTAATATTTAACCAATATCTGTCTTTTTATAATTTATTTTTAACCACGCCACGTTTTATTTTTCAATGTATTATTCCCATATGCAGTTAGTATCTTTAATATAACTTAACTAATTTGTTTAATGATAATTATGTTCATTTTATTCTTGCCAATTTGCTATTTGTTATTTAATATTGTAATTATTTTCAATTTTTATATGGCAAAAAAATATTTTAAAACACATGCAGTGGCTAACACAAGGTTAATTTTTCTAGTTTTTTGGCCTAATTTTTTTCCACGATTTTGGGTGAAAAATTCCGCAGCACATGTCGACCATGTCCATCTACTTGAAGTCAACATCTGAAGTCATACTTAAGTATCGTTTAAAAGTCTTGATGGAAAGCTTATAAGCAATATTTGTTTTATTTAATTTTAATTTAATATTAAAATTTGCGATTGTTATATTTATTTATGTACAATAAATATGATTAGTTAATATATTAGTTTATTTGTCCTAGCCAAACTCATTTTTTCATATTTTCTTCTGAGATAAGACATTCTCACACCTGATAGACTGAGCTAAACCAGGCCCAACAATTGGCTACCAAAGAAAGTTGTAAGTTTTATTGTTCTACATTGGCTCCCAAGTTTCGGAGGTAGTTATTACCCATTGGCACCCACCGTTTTTCATCTTCATTTACATCTTCCATTTAGTCATGATACCCATACCAGGATTCTGAGAACCCCAACTAGTAAAGGTCTAGACTCTAGAGCATGGGTACCAGATGTAGTCGTACTCGATAGTCTCCGAAATTTCTCCGTATTTGCCATCTCCGATGTAATGACTCGCAGTTATGCAAGAGATGGTTGACTATTTTAGGTCCTCTGTTACATATTATGCAGCTTAACACTAATCTACTTTTGAGTCGTGAATCTATTTTCGTCACATCCGCGACATTCGTCACGCTCTGCGAGACATGGCGTTAATGTCATCAGTATGGGTAGCCAGTTGTACTGATTTATTTATCAAATATAGTAGAAATCCTCAATTTAGAAGAGTGATATCATAGTTTAAACGCCGAATATCCTCAAATTTAAATGTACACAGCGGCCCTCGAAAACTGCCTGTTTTCTCGATTGCAATTTGCGTTTCCTCATAAGAAATTACAGAATATATAAAGTAGTATATTTATTTGTGCTTCTCTATAGTAGACTTGACCAGAAGTTGTCGTACAGTGTAGCCAATTCTTGTTCACAAGTAGTAATTATGGTCATACAAAACCTGTATTCTTCCACGCAGCGATTATTACCGTCATAAAAATACCAAAAAACATGATTTTTTCAATAGTAAAAATTAAGCACAAAATTGTAATGAAATAAATTTTATTTATATGTTCCGTTTCGTTACGTATTTAAATTTATAAAATAAAAATCGATATTTTAAAACATTATTTTTCAATCGTTTGGCAATGTTGGAATTAGCGAGGAAACTCCGTTTTACAATTCGGATCCAGACATGCAGTAAAACTAGTTTTTATTATTTTTTTGCCGAAGAAATGGTTCACATTGGTGTTTCTATGGGTAGTGCATGTGTTTTTGTGAGTATATTTTATGTGATAAGTTTGTAAACTTATTGTTGTCAATACTGTTTTATCAATACTGTATTGTAGTATTATTGATAAAACGTGTTATTGATAATAAGAGTGTTAAAGTTTGTCGTTTTATAGTAAATATTTAGTTATATTCTTATACAGAATTGTTGAAATTATTGTATATATAGTATATATCCAGATTATTGAAATACAATGGACGAAAAACCGAGTTGTTCCAAGAGAAGACAGCAAAATTCTGATGTTGATTCCAAAAATGAAAAGCCGCAAAAGAGACGGAAAATGTTAACGTCCGAAGAGAAGGTAATGATACGAAACGTTTATGAAGGAATTGTCGGCAGAAAAATGGCATTAAACGTTAGCCAAGCGGTCGACATTTGTAGCAGTTTAACAAAAGTATCCGTTAGCTGTATTTATCGTGTACTTAAAAATACATCGGAAAATAAAAAGCAAGAAAAAGGTAAAACTAGAGGTAGGAAAAGCATTGTTTTGGATGACGAGACAAGGAATATTATACGTCGAAAAATTCATTCATTTTATTTTCGGAGTGAAATTCCAACACTGAAAAAAATTTCTCAAGAGCTCGAAAACGATGACTCTTTACCCAAGATATCTCGTAGGGTCTTAATCAGGACCATGCACGAAATGAACTTTCGATATGTAAAATGCAACAGAAAAAGTATGCTATTAGAAAAAAATTAAATTATTCTGTGGAGAAGAAAATATTTAGAAGAAATACGAAAAATTCGCAGCACTGGATGCAAAATATATTATTTGGATGAAACCTGGATTAACGAAGGTCATACAGTTGGAAAAGTTTGGCAAGATTTAAATGTAAAAAGTAAACGCGAAGCATTTATAGAAGGCTGGTCTACAGGATTAAAAGCTCCATCAGGAAAGGGACGGCGTTTAATCATCACCCATATAGGAAGTGATACAGGGTTCCTTGATGATGGTTTGCTTCAATTTGAGTCAAAAAAACAGGTGATTATCATGAAGAAATTACTTCTGAAGTATTTGAGCGCTGGTTTAAGAGAATCTTACCAAAATTGGAATCTGGGTCTGTGGTTGTTATGGACAATGCGCCATATCATAGCCGCAGACTAGAACAATTACCGACGACGGCATGGCGGAAAGGGAGAATTCAAGAATGGCTTACAGAAAAGGGGATTGCATACGAAGAATCAATGCTCAAAATTCAACTACTTGACATTGCACGGTTAAGGAAAAGTGAATATCTTAAATATGTTGTGGATGAAACTGCAAAAGATTATGGTGTTAAAGTTCTGCGTCTATCACCTTATCATTGCGAACTTAATCCCATTGAACTTATCTGGGCGCAAGTGAAAGGAGAAGTAGCACGCAATAACAAAACGTTCAAATTAAACGAAGTTAAGGAACTTTTGATTCAAGCAATCCTCCATGTAACTCCAGAGAAATGGGCTAAATGTATAGGCCACATAATTAAAGAAGAATATCGTATGTGGGAACTTAACACTCATGTCGAAGTTTTACTAGAGCCAATTATAATTACACCAGGTGAAGATAATGACAGCGATAGCAGCACTGCATCTTCAGATTTAGACAGCGAATAATATTATTAGTAGGAACAGTTTAGTAGGAACATCAGCATAAAAAAACCAAAAACAAAAAAAACGAGAAGAACATAGTAAGTGTGTATAGTGTTTGTGTTTAAATAGAATAGAACAGTGTTTTGTTACATCCAAAATTATTTTTATTTTGTTTCTATAGAATTTTATTTTGTTTTATAGGATTTTATTTTGTTTTGTTTTATACTGTTTAAGTGTTTTGTTTATTTTATTTAATGGGAAAATATGGCTCTTGGCGAACACCCATTTAAAAAAAAGTAACGCGCCACAAGACATACCTCTCGGGTGGTGTGGAAACTGTCTTAAAATTTGTTTTAAAAACATTTTATTGTGTAACTCTTTAAGGGCGGGTCACGTCAAAAGACGTTTTAGCGTAACTTCCGCGGCAACCGGGTGGCATCAGTAAGCTTTCTGCAAAATTACTTGTTTTTTATAGCTTTTTGTTTGTGGCATTCTGTATTTTTAGGAGACTGTATGGAATAAGCCACAAAATATTTATTTATAGGTTTAATTTACTGATGTTTCGATCTCTATATAAAGACATCGTTTTCAAATATACAAGTGATAGTAATATTTATTTTTCTATGCTTTTTACTTGCCGTTCTGTATATTTGGAAATAATGTTGGGAATAAGTAACAATATATTTAATTGAAATGTTTAATTTACTGACGTTTCGATCTCTATATAAAGGGATCGTTTTCAAATATACAAATGATAGCAATATTTATTTTTTTTGTGGCTTTTTGCTTGTGGCATTCCGTATTTTTAGGGAGAATGTTGGAAATAAGCCACAATACATCTATTTACATGTTTATTTTACTGACGTTTCGATCTCTATTACAGAGACCGTTTTTAAAGTTAAGAAAAAAAAAGAAAATAATATAAGAATATATAAATATATAATAATAAACAAATAAAATAAATATAACTATAATTTATATCTTTGAAAACGGTCTTTGGATATAGAGATTGAAACTTCAGTAAAAACCTGCAGATAAATATATTGTGGCCTATTTTGAACAATAATATTTAAACAATATAATATAATTAACGTTGAAATAAAAGTGAGTGAACCCCACTGGATTTTCATACGTCTTTCCCCACTTCTACGCCTTCAAACGATGACTCACTCTCCCAAATAGTGAAATTAGAGTTTAGAATAGAATATTTATCAAATCTGACATTCGGCTGCCTTAAAACGTATTCCAGATCCAGGACTTTTGCTAGTCAGATATACTTCGAGCGCTGTTGAAGCATTGTAAGATGTTATATAAATGGCTTCTCTTAATTGATTCAGAAACCTGTTTAAAATCAATGAAAGTATTATAAACGCCAATGTCTTGTTCCCAAGATTTATTTAGAATTTGTTTTAGGGTGACGAGCTGGTGGACTGTCGACCTTCGTTTCCGAAAGACGGTTTGGTATTCTCCCATATTTTCAGTCAAAGTTTGAAACAGCTTCTTGAGAATGGATCTAAAGATTTTGTAAGCACAACATTTTTTAATCTCTGCGATTTTCTCTCCGTTCCATATCTTGTTTACCAGTGCATGCATGTGTACTGTTAGGTGTTCGCCTAAATTGAACAGTTCGAAGGTAAGATATTCGATACCAGGCAAATTGTCGTGTCTTAGCGTCCGTATTGCTTGCTTGGAATATTCACGAGCCAAGAATCCTATCTCGTCATTCCCTTCCTCCATATGTCGTAATTCCAGCCGATCTTGGAAATCAGTTTTCCAAACCTATTTTACTTTTTGTTGGTTCTTTTTACTTTTTAAGTTGTTTTTGTTGGTTCGTTAGTTAACTATGCTTCTTGGTTTCTACACAAACTTGTTCGGAGCTTTTACCTTTTAAATGTCAAAGATATTTATAAGCCTCTCTTAGATATCGTTTGAAGTTAGTTTGATAGTTTAAAACTTCAGATCCATTTTCTGTATCTTATCATTTTCTAATTATTTCAAAAAGTCAAAAATAACAAAATTACATTAGAAATATTAAGAACAAAGATATAAAGGAGTAATAAAATTGGATGTTAAGCATATCACGCTTAGTTAATTAGCTACTACCAATGTCTAAGTATGATAAATATGAAAAGAAAAACATCAAAATGGAAAAAAAACTTAATCGCAATAAAACCTGAACAATAAGAAAAATATAAAAATTCTAAATCAATAGTATGAAAATTAAAACACTTAACAAAATTAATATTAGGCAGAACTGCCAGCCATGAGGTGACGTGGGATTACATTACTAGAAGTTACCATTCATTGCAATTCATTCAATCATATTCATCAACTTGGCTGGTGCCTAATTGACATAATATTTATAGAAGGACAATTTAGATCTTTTAGGACTTTAATATTAGTGATAGATCAAAAACGATCGTTTAATCATTTTTTAATCATTTAACAAGGAAAATAATGAAAGAAAACCTAGAGCAAGATAGATCATTAAAAACGAAAATAGTCTTTGTCAGCCTCACAATAAAAGACAGAAAGGTTCAAGTTTATATACTGAAGTTGGTAAGTATATTAGAATGTAATGAAGGACTACTTACCATGAGCTACCAGATGGATCGTGAATCATAGATGCAGGTAAAGTTTCATGCTCCCATTCCAAATCTAGACTGCTGGCTGGAGTGGAAGTTGCAGTTCGTTGTAATAAAGCACGTGCGTCCAGACATTGGAGTTGAATATCTCGACTGGTACATGACCTTTAAACAATAATAATTCCGATTATATATATTCACACAAAAACAAATCATTTCCTGTAGAAATACAACGTCTGTTTAAGAGCATATTCATTAGCGTTAAGCCGTAAGTGTTAGTCGATTTCACTTGTGATTTGTGTATTTTGTGTAAATCTTTATTATTTTAAAAAATGAGTTGAAAAAGAATTAAAAAAATGAAAACGAATTTGTCAGGAATATCTTTTAGATGAAGATAATGAATGAAAGTGATGAGTTTCTTTAGAGGAGTTGTGATAGTTCTTTAGACAATGAATCAATTAAAAAAAGTAACACTTATAAATCAACCCACTACTTCCAGCCAATCACGAAATATATCTGATATTGGAATAAAAACAAACAACAATGATGGTATTGAAAGAAATTTCAAGATTTCAGATTCAATTTCAAAAAAATATAAAGAAGAAATTGAAGATGAGGGTAAAGAAAGTGCACACATTAATAATAATGAAAGTTTATGGTGAAAAGACACGAGCGGACAATACCTAAAATTATTTGATTTCACTGAGAAAAAAAAACGGAAATAAGAACTTTAAGAGTAAAATATTTGAAACAGATAAAATATTTCAGAAGGCAAAATTGACGAATAGTTTATTTAGATGAAACATATATACACAGCGGACATACTTCCTCGAAAAATAGGACAGACGATTCGATAAAAGGTTTATGTTCTCATATTTCTAAAGGCCAAAGGCTTACTGTTCACGTTGGACGAGAAATGG
Source organism: Diabrotica undecimpunctata (assembly GCF_040954645.1). Taxonomy (NCBI): domain Eukaryota; kingdom Metazoa; phylum Arthropoda; class Insecta; order Coleoptera; family Chrysomelidae; genus Diabrotica; species Diabrotica undecimpunctata. Next base: position 101,572,744 of record NC_092805.1, read on the forward strand.
GTTTTATTAAAAATAGTTTGTTGATATTCAAATCAGGGACTACATTTGGAGATTATCATTCCGAAACGAATTCGGTAAATTAAGAAAATGGTTAAGAGAGAAGTTAATACCCAACGTACCACCTAATTCAGTAATAGTTTGTGATAATGCTAGTTATCACAATGTACTGATAAATCGAACGCCCAATTCCAATTGTTTGAAGAATGAAATGATTAAATGGTTGACACAAAACAACATACCTTTTACTCCAACGAGTTTAAAACCAGAATTATATGAACTCATTAAATTTCATAAGGACGGATATAGATATATAACATATGCATTTGATCAGTTGTGTGGAAAATACGCTTTTTGATTACCCCCGTATCACCCAGACTTGAACCCAATCGAATTAATTTGGGTAACGGTTAAGAATAATGTCAAAGGAATGTCACATTTAAACTTAAGGACGTAAGAAAATTAGCAGAAGAAGAATTTAATAAAATCAGTATTGAAGAATGAAAAAAAAACGGTGCAATCATGTTATAAAGATAGAAGGTGAATATTTTGAAAGAGAAATATAAACTGATTTATATTCGCAAATTAATCCTATCATCATTAATCTTGGAGACTATTCGAGTGACTGACTATGAGCCTTCTTCTGACGAAGACATATGAATATTATTAGTATCAATGTTAATAAAAGTAAATAATTTAGGTTATTATATTCTAAGAGATAATTATTAATTTTTTAAGTTGTGTTGTAATATATTTAACTAAAAGATATATAACTCTGTATTAGTTTATCTAAATAGTCCTTGAAAATATCATTTCGGTATTTTTTATAAAAATACCACACAACAGCCCAGTAACTTTTAAGTTAAGTTAGAAAATATTCTTTTTTCCAAATGAATGAATAAGATAAGTACGGTTTAAGTAGAGCTAAAAAATAAAATTATTGTAATAATTTTGGTTGAAAATATATTACCTGAAAATAATGATTTTTAGTTTTATTCTATAGCATTACCCATTTATTTCCTGTCTCATAATATCCACGCCAGTTTCACAATGTTCTAAGTAACCTGTGTACCAATTGTATCTACCGGTGGGCGTGCTCGAAGTATCTTAAATGCGCGCCCTTGGTTCTTCATATATGATGACTACTGTACCAGCATGAAAAATGTCAGAAAGTGGCTGGTAGAAATAATATTCTCAGAAAACTCACCAATACCAGACGGATGGCCCGACCGGCCATCTTCAAACCATTGCCTGTGCGCTTTACTATTTTTTCCAATTCCTTGATCTGACCAAGGCACATCTCCCCAATTGAGGGCTTTATTCTTGATAGGACAAGCTTCCTTATAACAGTTTATTGTTGTATGATTCAACCAGTTTAAGGCTATTTCGAGTTGCTCTATGGTTTCAATCATATAATTAAGTTGATATCCAGTACCTTCTTGCTGGTTGTGGTAATAAATGTGGGTTTATTACCTTTGTTAAATATGTCTACATTACAAGAAGACAAATACTCTAATAGGTAGTTACCTTGATTGTTTTTCTGTGCGGCCCCATACAGTATTGTGGGAATTTGTGTCACATCCTATAATAAGTTGTATGTTCTTTTTGTTGCACATGCTGATGAGTTTCTTAACTTCCTCTAATCAAGGATTATCTTCGTTATCAGGAAAGTAAGCAATGGTGTGTAATGAATGTGTGAAAGATCAACTTACACGAGTTCCTTGATAGCCTTTTAACAAGTCCTTTGTAATAAGCAAGCTAGATCCAACTTTTGAATTGTTGCTGTTGGAAAAACATAAAAGTTTTATGGCAGCCACTTGACAGATTCTTGGGATCTTTCTTTGGTATCTTATAATCCTTGCAAGTCTGCTTGTTATTTGATGCTTTACTGGTGGCTTTGTCAACTCTTCTTACCATCCTCTTCAATTCTTAGTATCAATTATTATGTGCCTCTAAGAATCTGTGTGTTAAATTGTTGAGAATGTTATGAAGATAAGTCACAGGAATCTCAGAATGAGGAATGTAATAATTGTCCTCTGCAAGTATAAGTAAGATAAGTGCATTTTCTCAAATAAGTGTGCCATTTGCAACCATCGTGTGCTTCCTGGAATCTCTCAATTTATTCAAATCAATTGCAATGCAAATGCAATTTTCGGTGCACTGTGGAGAGTTTTTAAATTTCATGGTGTTGAGAGCTACATCACATTTATATGTAGACCATCTTCTAAACGATTATAACGAGATGACTGACTAAATGCTCCAGCTGTGATAAAAAGTTTATGGGAAAATGTATGTCTCTAAAAATCTTCGGGTCGATTTTTATTTTAAAAAATTATAATTTTATTTTATATAAATGCAGAAAGGCAAGTATACGCCCACATGTGGCTACCACTGGCAACATCACTTTCGATACAGCTCTTTGGGCATTAATGTATTAATATATTAAAATAGTGCTAAATCTGTGAATAAAAAAATAAAGTGACAAAGCAAGAATTGAAGAAAAATAAGAGCAGACCATATTTTTGAAAACTCAATATTTCATTATTCATTTATTGGCTTTCTTCTCTGAGATGTGAGGATGGAACGATTAATATAAAATAAACAATTACTGAATATATATTCTTACCCTGTAGATGGAAGTCTCTGTGATTCTGATAATCTACTGTAACCTGAAGGAACCTGAGCATTCCGAAGGCCATCAACCAATTGCAGTACTGGTCTCTAGTAAATAAATTAAAAATAAAGTATCGTTTAGTATCACATGAATTATCAAAAATATATAACACAACATGCTATTACCTTTTTGTTTGTTCTCTTTTTAAATAATTGCGAGAAAAAACTTCTGAATGGAGGAAGCATGAAAATTAATTCAAATTGTTAAAACATTAACACACACCAGATGAGCCAAAACAAACAACAATGAAATCATAGCATTTATATTTGTCAGCATGTTGTACCTACACATTTTTCATTACATTAGTTCTTTGCGTATCAGTCACAATCTACATAAAGTATGTCTCTTGACAAAAATTTTCTTTGGATAGTTATGGACATATGTATGGGTTTTAGAGAAAATGGTTGGATCATAAAGAATATATCAATAATAATATTAAAAATAATTTTAGAATCTTATATCAGAATATTGTCAAAAATTATCTTTTTCTGTAGTGATATGTGATTATTTTTCACAAGGACTGCTGCTCTAAGATATAATGTACTGACAAGCCAAAAGAGATATGTTGATATTAGTGCCTAGGTCTTATGCATTTTTAAATAACTTGCTGTGTACCTAGATTATTATTTACATGCATAGATTTTGATGTCCTTAATTTTGGCCCGAGGTCTTCTAAAACTAAATAAAATGTTAATTATTACCTTTTTTCTTCATGGTTTGAAGATGTATTCTGAAACAATAAAAGATCAGTGAAACTATAAGTTTAAGAGCTTGTAGTGAAAATTTATTTTAACTAATTTAAATTTGAAATGTTTAATGAAATATTTATGTTATTTAGTACAGTTAAATGCCACTGTTCAGCAATATGATCTTTATTAAGTTTATGTCCTCCTAGGAGGGCACTGTGATTGAAAGGGTTAACGTGTAAATAATATATGGACAAATACATTGATTTTATATCTAGAGTGTTCAATGCAATGTATGACAATTTAATGAGCAAATATTATTGATAAAATGAGTTGGAATTGATATCATAAATAACTAAAGCAACTCAATTAGTTTGACCACTTTTATTATTATAAAGATAATGCTTTTAACTGTAGTTAAAGAGATAAAAATACTGGTTGTATATATAACAGAGAAAACTCAAAAATGAATGTATCAAGCAGAACATAGAAACATGGATTAAAATTAGAAAACATTGTCACCTATAGTTGTGTGGCAGAATCAGTGTAAATAAATAAAAATAACAATAAACACAACTTTTTCCATTACATTACCTCTTCGACAAGAAATGCAAAATCAACAGCTGTACTTTCGTTGTCAAGTATATTAAAATTTCTAAGGGCTCTTGCAGCACTGGACTGATGAGGTAGACAGCTGTTAAAACAATTTCCCATTGTTGTAGCAGCCCTAAAGGGACTGCGCTGATATCAAACCCCATAGGGCTTTAAAAATTTAAATGAATCTCTGATTGTTGTCTCGATGAGGGACAACTTTTGATTGCTTTATAATATGTTGTTTCATGAAAATATTTCTAAGTCACTACTACAATTAAATATAGAATATTAATTGTTGCAGAAAAATGACTTATTTTACTCTGAAAATATTGAAATCAAAATATTGGCACACACTGACAGATTTTATGACAGGTATAAAAAATATCGATATCTTTTAGAAATGTCTTTTCTAATGAATAGGTATTTAATAAAATTATATTTATTTCGTGCAGTCTATACATTTAAAGCACCAGACATTTAAGGAGATATGCCAATATTCATTTTTGAAATGTTTTTATAAACGTCAACGTCATTAATTTTCCACTGTCATTTTTGAAATGTCACTTGGTGTCACTCTTCTGCATTCTTCATTTAAGAGTATATTTAACGGTGGGTGGTTATTAAGGGTTTCGGCTGCTAAACTGTGGTTTCGACTTTCGACAAGGTTTATTTTGTCAAATTCAAGTTAACCCTCACCTGGTGTGATGAGTATTTTGTGCGTAAAACGGCATTCTGACCTCCCTGAGACCGCGTATGTAACAATTTAAAAACATGAATTATTGAAGAAGATTAGTTAGTTTTTCATTTTTAGTACACTAGTACACAAATATAATTAACCATAATATACAACACAAAAATTTCTTAGAATTTTAATATTCAGCTGCTAACCCAATGAACCTTCTTTAAGGAAAGTTAAATCACAAAGAAGACGATTCTTACGTAGTAGTAGGTTGCTATATGATTTAGTGAGCTGGTAAAATTCCTCCCCGTAGAGGCGAATAAAATGTTCGGAAAGATTTCCGTGGTTAGTACAATTAAAATAACGCCACCGTCATCCTAAACACTTCTTCTTACATTAATAAACTCTCAAATCTCGTTAATACTCCAGACTACAAACCAATTCCTAATAATCCAACAACCTATCTGGAGAAAACAACAAAAGTCATTATCAATAAAACCTCTCTTAATGTTGACATAAAACAATTTCTAATTCCTCGTGAAAAGTCTTCCAGAACACCTCGAATATATGGCCTTCCCAAAATTCACAAACCCGATATTCCTCTATCTCTATGTCCCATTGTCAGTGCATACAACTGCCCTACACAACAATTGGGCAAGTATTTGGTCAAAACCCTACAACCTTTCGCCGAAAATGCTTCATTCTTCGTCAGTCATTCTTCGTATTACCTTCAGACATTCTAGTAACTTTCGATAATGTCTCACTCTTTACAAACATCCCTATAGATGAAACTCTAAACATTTTGGAAACTAAATAAAGTATCCAACAAGACCACTTATCTCTCATTAAACATTGTATGTCCAACACCTATTTCACATTCCAAAATCAATTCTACAGACAAATAAATGGAGCCCCAATGGGCTTCCTTTTATCTCCAGTAATCGCCAATATCTTTATGGAAGATTTCGAAACCCGAGCACTATCCACATCAATGCTCACGCCCACATGTTGGCTATGATATGTTGACGATACATTCGTCATTTGGCCCCATGGCAGGGATGCTTTGGTGTCTTTTCAAACCCATCTGAATGGTATACATCCTAGTATCCAGTTCACGATGGAGATGGAAACTGATTCATTCTACCGTTTCTCGACGTTATCATAAAGAAAAACCAATCCCAAGGTTTTCATCACTCTGTTTATCGAAAACCTACCCATACCAATCGTTACTTGCATGCCAACTCTCACCATCCACCTTCACAAATTAATTCAGTCATTAATACCCTTGTCTCCAGATCCATACGCCTTTCCGATGATGCAAGTAGACCCGCTGAGCTCTCTTGTATGAACGTTTACAAAAATCTTCAAAATGATACTGAAAATAGTTGTAAAGGCAGTATTATAAGAAAAGCGGCCTTTCTAACAGGAATTCCGTATTCTACTATGCGCGACATCGTGAAAAGTGGTGTTAAAAAGAGAAAAACAAGATCGGATGCTGGAAAACCTAAACAAATTAATATCGTGACTACTAAATGTTTAAGGAATTTGGTTTACGAGGAATACAAAAAAAATGTAATACCAACAATTGATATTATGTACACCAAGCTTGTTGCGATGGGAAGAAGCTGCCCTAAAACCACTTTACGTAGACGGCTGAAAAAACTTGGGTTCAAATACAAAATTGTTGATAAACGGGTGGCTATTATGGAAAGTAAGAGGATAGTATACTGGCGTTTAGATTATTTAAAAAAAATTCAAGAATATCGAGACCAACAGCGGACTATATATTATTTAGACGAGACATGGTATGACACGCATGATACCGCTAGTAAAGGTTCGACTGATGGTTCACTTGGGTGCCAGTTGAAAGGAGTACCTCCGAATAAAGGTTCTCGGATGATTATTGTGCTCTGTAAATCTGAAAATGGTTGAGTGCCAAATGGGTTAATGCTTTGCGGAAAAAAAAAGAAAAATGTAGTGTAGATTATCATCAGAATATGAATTCTACTATATTCGAAGAGTGGTTTAAAAATACACTACTTCCCAATATAACACCGGGCAGTGTGATAGTTATGGATAATGCTAGCTGCCACTCAAGGCTTCTCAAAAAAAAAAAATTCCTAATAGTTCGTCTTCAAAACAGGAACAAAAAGATTTCCTCTCAGAAAATGATTTGTATTTTGAAGACAACTATAATAAGAAACAGTTACTTGAAGTGCTTCGTACTAAAACTTATAAGAAACAATATATACTGGACACTATTGCAATACAACATGGCCATAATGTTTTGAGGTTACCACCTTATTTTTGCATATTCAATCCTATCGAACTTATTTGGGGACAAGTAAAAAAACGGATTCGGGGGAAAAATAGTTTTTCAAAATTTGATATTGTTCTGAAGCTATTTTCTTGTGGCATTTTAAATTAATTACTATTTAAATGGGAATAAGCCACAATTAAAGGTTAAAATACGTTTATTGACGTTTCAATTTCCACTTCGGAAATGGCATTTTAAAGTAATGACTATTTAAATGGGAATAAGCCACAATTAAAGGTTAAAGTACGTTTATTGACGTTTCAATTTCCACTTCGGAAATTGTTCTCAAAATACAAACATACTAATGTTTGTATTAAATTGTAATTACTATTTAAATGGGAATAAGCCACAATTAAAGGTTAAAGTACGTTTATTGACGTTTCAATTTCCACTTCGGAAATCGTTCTCAAAATACAAACATACTAATGTTTGTAATTTAAAAATAATGTATCTTTAATATTTTTTAACACAAATAGAGCTAACTTAAAGAGCAAAAAAGTTAAGCGCAAATTTATGCCACACATGTAGCATATGTGGCGCCCTCTATTAGTTATATTAAAGCATGTATAAAATTATAATTTATCCTACTCAAAAGCATCCAACTGTAAATTTTTGTCCAAAAATATTTACAGACGTAAAAGTTATAGTGAAAAATAAAATTTTAAATTTCCAGTTTAACACCCTGTATCTTTCTTAATATCAACATTTTATTAAAACAAGTTGGCTTGGATCGTAATATTTTAAAGTGTAGAATCTACGGTTTCTGTTTGTACAATTACTTAAGGACCACCCTGTATATATATATATATATATATATATATATATATATATACATATATATATATATATATATATATATATATATATATACATATATATATATATATATATATATATATATATATATATATATATATATATATATATATATATATATATATACTAAGATAAAAAGTGTGGGCATATCTCCCAATAAGGAAAAAAAACAAAATAGGTATAAAAGGTGGAAGGCAACCATAAATACGTATTTCTGACTATTTGGTCGTCATCAGTATGGTACAGTTAAGTTAGAATATAAGGAAAACTTTTATATGCAAAGTAAAATTTAATGACACGTCTCGCAAAATAGGACAAATGCACTTCTGCACGTTGTTTGATTGGATGTGTCATATGCTAGGATTCTGCTAGTTGTTTATTTTGCATTCAGCCAAAGGCCTTCTTCAGGTCAATAAAGCAAATTTACCTTATAGTGTGTATTATCATTCATAGTGTCATGTGATATCTCGTATGTCGCTTTATATAACGAAGATGCTCTTTTGGTTGTCCCCTTTTTGTTTTTTCTATTTTAATATATTCATTATATCCAGCCCTTTCATTTGCTATTTTGCATGTTAGGATTCGATCAGTTGTTTATTTTGTAATCAGCCAGAGGCCTTCTTTAAGTCAATAAATCTAAATTCGTCTTACAGTAAATCTATTTTTATTCATGGTACCCTATGATATTCTGTATTTTGCTATACTTTCATTCATAATGAAGATACTGTGTAGTGCCCTTTTGGTAGTCGCGTGTTTCTTTTTTCTATCTTAATATATTCGTTATATACTCCTTTCATTTGCTATGTCACATGTTAGGATTCGATCAATTGTTTATTTTGTACTCAGCCAAAGGCCTTCTTTACGTAAATAAATCAAAATTTGTCTTATTTAATATATTTTCATCCATAGTGTCCTAGGATATCTCGTGTGTAACTATACGTTCATTAATAATGAAGAAACTATGTAGTGCTCTTTAGGTAGTCGCCTTGTTTGTTTTTTCTATCTTAATACATTCGTTACACCCTCCCCTTTATTTAGCGAATTACACGCTCCAATCAGACCAATAACAACGGAGATATGAAGTAATGCCCTTTTGGTAATGCCGCCATGTGTTTTTTCATTAATAAAGTGTTCCCAAAAATCAAAACTGGATGAGTGAAACAACAATTTTAGCAGCAAAGAACAAGAATATAGATGACAATAATTCAAAACAAAATCGTTAGTCCACTGTATTTTTTTCAAATCTATTGACTGTGTAACAAACGAACACGTATGCTTGGCTTAACACTGCACAATTTACAATTAAAGGTTGACTAGGGCGTTATCATAATTAGAAATCTGAACGAGACGTATTTGGTGGTTAAAACTCAAAGGAAATATAGTACACGCGACGATTCTCAAAGGAAAATTTAAGGAGATAATAGAGGTAAATGAGGAAGTTCTCATTCCGGGAATTCATATAATATTAACCGATATGGCATTCGAATTAAATATCTGATTGGTTTTGCATTTGCCATAACGATAAACAAATGACAAGGCCAATCCTTAATGTTTGTGGAATAAATATAGAATATAATTGTCTCTCATAGTAAATTGTACGTAATATGTTTTTCATAAACTATCCAGTTTGTTCATTCTCGCGTCTGACAGCACAACGAAAAATATAGTATATCACAAGATTCTTGGTTAGATTAACCACCCTTCCACTCGACCTAAGAGGTCTATTGTGGCTCATCTCTAGATTAAAGTTGTCCCTTCAGCCCAGTCTTTTTAAGTCTATTATGGCCTTTATATTTAGGTGACATTTCTACGAAGTTGTAGGGCTTGAGTTGATAATGCTCAAATGTATTGAGCCTTATCCTTTCCAACCCTGGCCAGTTGCACAGGACGTGTTCCGCCGTCTCTTCATCAGCCTGACAGAATCAGCTATTCGCACTTTCTGTCAGTCAGATTTTGTTATGTGTACCTTGAGGCGACAGTGTCCTGTTAGGAGACCTACGATAATTTGCAGATCATTCCTATTCATATTTAGGAGATCTTTGGATCTCTTCTTCGAAAGTTCATGTCTAAAAGCCTTCTAATGTTTGAGACACATTTGTTCATACTAGTGGTTACGTTTCATCCGTTCCACCCAGTCCGATATTGTTCTTGTGGCTGTGCTTCTTGCTATGCCAACGAAAGGTTCCGGGCCTATGACTGTTTCTTTTGTCTCTCCCGTGGCAAGTAGGTCCGCTTTTTCGTTCCCTTTAATTTCAGCATGTCCAGGCACCGATGCCAGGCACCCACAGTACAGTTCTAAACTAATTCGGAATAAGTTTTTAAGATCTGTCCCTGCAGGCACATCTCTTAGCATAAAGGATACTTCCGTTAAGATAGGCAAAATGCTCTCAATCCCAGAATTAAATTTTTTACGTTCTATGATCTTTTTACATTGCAATCAATTTAAAACTTTCAAAAAAATCACACGCATAGTTGAAGCTTTCACAAAACTTGTGTATTTTTATGGTATTTTTATAGACCCATAGTTTGACTATACATAACCTAAAAATGCATTTTCTTCTTATTTTAAAACGAGAGTCATAAAAATTTAAACATATATGATTAAATATTATTATTAATTGAATGACATTTATAACTTATTTACATTGACAGATATTCTTTTAATTTTTTTACTTCTCATTTAATGTCTACATTTTAGTTATTTTTCATGCAGTTTTTAATTTAAAACTGCTTAGAATAAATATATGATGGCTAGAAACTAATAGATCGAGAGTAGTGAATTGACGGGAAGAACCGCTTTCTTGTGGCGCTAGTTCCATGAAGCTCGCCTCGGCATTTTACTATAGAGATAAAAGACGCTTATTGGGATAGGGAGAGGGGGTAGAGGGTTAAAATTGCGCTAAACCTTATTTTTTATCCCTTAGAACGTAAAAAATTGAATTCTAGGAGTGAGGACATTTTGTCTATCTTTACGGGAGATCCAACTCCAACTCCTTCATCGGTTTTAGAGCCGTCTGTATATCAGCATTGATCTGCCATTATGATATTCGCTTTATTCGACTCCGATTCGCCCCTTCCTGAAAAGAGGGCGATAAACGGCTTTTCGAATTTATATTTAGATTGTATGCATCTGGTACCATTTTCATCTCTCCAACACTGGGTGATTTTTAATTATCTCTCCAGATTTTATCCTAGTGTCCTTTTGCCCTGCTTCCTGGTGGATTATCCGCCTTTTGTATGCTCCTAGTTAAAAAAAAAAGAATAAAAATACATATTTGACGTGCTGTACTTTATTATTTTTACGAAATAATATAAAAAATATCTTGATTTTAACAAAACAAATGCTTACAATGATTTAAGATGACATAAATGCTATTACATACTAATAAAAACAAATTATATAAAAAACATGAGAGTTGTACTGTAGTCGAGAACAAATTAAAATAATAAAAATAAACGAAACTGTGTATTTACAATTAAATTTTTATTCAAAGAAATACATTATTTTGAAAATATATTAAATTTTGTTTGTTGTTTACTACAGTGAACGAGGAAAGATAAAATATCATCGTTACTTTCCTCGACACTTGTTTTAGACAGACAATCAAAAAACAAATTTCCAAAATTATATCTATAACCGAAGTAAAAATATATAAATAGTAATATCTATTCACTTTTAAACATTTCGACAAGAGTCTAAATATTTAAAACCTCTATTAATTTTACTGAGTGAAGACCTCCAGTCAGATACCTCGTAACACTCACACACAACACATTGATAGATTCTAAGTATTTCTAAGACATATAAAACTTTATAAACTCCTCTATATCATTAAACAGTGCAAATAAAGTACAGAACTGAGCTTCACGCAGTATGAATTTTGCTTTTCCAACAGTTATCTTGCTTTGCAATATAATATTCTTAATACTCCACATGATGTTAGCATTTTAAATAATAAAAATAAAGAAAGAAGCAAATCTATCAGCAGACAGAATGTAACATATAAACAATAAACTTTGAACAGTCACGCCTCTTCTGTATCGGTTATTGGTGAAATGAATATTAATCAGTATAAACCGATATTATATCAAAGAGAATATATATACATTTTTCCTCTGAAGTCTGTTGCACGTCATCAATGAGATTTCTGCGTCGTCACAGCACAACCCACTGTTATTATTATGGCTTTAAGCTGATATTCCGAAAGTGCACCAACGTTCACAATAGTAGAAAATATAATGACGATTTTTTCGATAATTTTATAATTATTTTGACTTCATATTCCCAGTAAAATAAAATTTATAGAGCTGTTTTAAGATTAGGACTCGAAAAACAATAATTTACATTAATATCACATTAAATGTTAACTACTATTTACAGAGCTGCGATATGTATTTATATTAAAGATTTGTGTAATATAAACAAACCTAAAATTATGACAATAAGTAGTTATTTTTAGTATTTCTACTACAAAATGCCTAATTTGGTAAATTAAAAAAGGTTTTCGGTGAATAATTACTGAACTCTGTATGGCAATAATTTTCCTCTAAACAGAATGATGAAATGGACTTGTAAATGGGTTTGTAAATCAATGCTTTCAAAACAAAAACCATTGTATTCAATAGAACTCACCAAGAAGAAATTATGACCAAAATAAATGCCACCTCGAAACGACTTTTTCCATTAGCTCAGCTCCAGACAGAAAAATTTGCCATACTAGCTGGCAACTTTAATCGAGAAGTTACTTAAGAAAATGAGGATAATAAAATCGTTTAATATGTTGGAAGGTTATTTATTTGATATTCTTAAGAATGCAAACAGAATAAATAAAAATTAATTTAATAACATAGTATTTATAATTTATAATGGTCTTCTTCTTGAAGTACCTTCTCCTATCGGAGGTTGGCTACCATCACAGCAATCTTTACTTTGTTGGCTGCAGCTCTGAACAACTGTATTGAACTGCACCAATACCACTCCCTTAAATTTCGCAACCAGGAAATCCTCCTACGTCCCACATTTCTCTTTCCCTAGATTATAATGGTATACTGTTTAAATCGTTATGAATATTTTGTCAACTAGTAGTTTGTTTTGTATTTAAGTTTAATAATATAAATTCTTGATTGTAATTGATTACTTTTTATCGATGCAACTTTTCCTAGTGTCGAAACAGATGAATTAAAAATAATTTTCACTATTTCATAATTCCATACATTCTCTACTACCCCGACAATACAATAAAGCTATACGGAAATGACAACGTGTAATCTAATGACGTGCAATGGATTCATGAGAAAAATAACTTTCAAATGATTAGCAATGAAAGTGATTACTCTTTCAAACAATACTCAAAAATCAGGTTACCTATGAGACAATTACTGTTCATGTTAGCATGCTATCTCACAAAATTCGGTGACAAATATATTTTATAATTAGGTGAACATTGAAGTATAAAACGTTCACAAGAAAACTCATCATCTAAGACATTTTTATTGCGACGCAAAATTTTAAGAGAAAAAAAAGACACCAATAAAAATATAGATAGGCTCTTTAATTATTGTACGTTAAGTTAAGAGAAGTAGTTAATGCATTTCAGTAACAAAATACATGTTTAAATTCACAGATTTACCACAAGAAAAAATTATATAACATTTTATGTAGTTCATCACAAAAACAACATAACTTAGTCATTTCTGCAAATTTGTATATAATCCATGTATTTTGTGATTGAAAGAAAAATCTGATGTTAAGTATTTCAGTTCTGTACATCCAGACCACACATGTACGCTCATAACCAAACATTGATTTATTTTTTGCCGTGAGAAACTGATGTAGTCGTACAAATGACGGCAAAGCCAGCAGAAACCACTGACCAGAACAATAATGTTGCTTCCAAATGGTTAACGATATATCTGATGAAATCTAAGGCTTGTGTCCACAGAGGATTCACGTTACCTTTTGAAGTTAAAGGTAGTAGACTTCTGGCTTTCAGGTAGTCGGTTAGGAAAGGAGAGTCCAAGGAAACGACTGGCAAATATTCGGAAATTTTTTCTCTTGTCCACCAAGCTCTTTGACTCCTAAAAAACAATAATAGAAACATTATAAACGCTAGCATATTTTTATATATTTCCGTTTAAAATATACTTTATAATAATTCGCTTGACATTTTGTAATTGTACATTATTTCGTGATTTATAGGTCATGGTTTGAAATTATTTCTTCCTGACGTTTTGTATACCACTGTGTCAAACCTGGTCAAAGACGATACCGCAACGGTAGTAACTAGCATATGTTGAAATAATTAAATGTTTTAAATGTATTAATCTTAACCGGAGTTACCTAGAGTAACCTGTTAACGTACCGAATTATTACTCTGGAAAAACGGATAATGTTCATGAAAATGGTATTGCTATAACTTTCAAAGAGCAACTTGAAAACCTGGTTCATAAACTTGTTCCTGTTTCAGACCGAATAGTGATGATAACTGTTAAAAGTAAGATTAATATAAACTTAATACAGTACAGCCCAAAATAAACAGTAATGAAACTGAAACATAGGTGTCTCTTTGTGCGCGCTGTCAAACCCAAAGTAACTAGTTTAGACCTGTCAAGTAATGCTTAAACAATTAATTAGTAAGGCCTAGTTGTTAAAAATGGTGTTAAGTACAGAGGAGAAAGTGACTCTGATGCAGCATTATTTTCGCTCATACACAATAGGCCGACGTAATGGTGCAAGTCTGCGTTGAGTGATCAATTCACACAACGGTTTAATAAATGTTCTTCAAGTAATGCTGTAATTTTGAAGGTTATTGAAAAGTTCGAAATACGGGTAATGTATTGTGTCAACGAAAAGGACGTCCCTGAGTCCCAGGACAGTTAACAACAACAATAACCATGAATGTGTTTTAAAGTGAATCTTGGAAAATCCGAAAGCCAGCCAGTCAAGGACAGTGTTGCATCTTACTTAAAAAAACTTCCTTGCAAAGAATCCTGAGGGAACTGGGTGCATTTTCGTATGTGATACAGGTACACCAACAATTACATCCTCGAGATTATCGCAGTAGAGCGGAAAATTGCGCCAGAATTCTTGTGTTACATTGTGAAAATCCTGAATTTTTCAAAAATATATGGTTTTTAGACGAAGTACATTTTCATTTGTCAGGCCACGTAAATCGTCGCACAAATCGATTTCTGGGCTGACCAGATGGAGTTCAAGAAGTTCGTTTACGTAGTGCAAAAGTTAGTGTTTGGTGTGCAGTTTCGGGACACGAAATCATTGGTTCATACTTTATCGAAGAAAATGGTAGGCAAGTCACACTTAAGTAATTTCAACACGCTTTGTCTTGATACTACGTGTCAATTCTGTCGTGCACGCAATTTTTCCAGCAGGACGGGACAACTTGCCATACTGCTGTCGCAATTCGTCAATTTCTTCAGGGACATTTTTCAAGCAGATTCATTTTAAGATTTCACATTCTCCAGACATCACATCACCAGGCGCATACATTTAGGGGATAGCTTAAACTGCTGTTTTTAAACGGGCACCACAAATCACCGATGAATTAAAGTATGCCGTTAGAGGCTTCTTCGCGGACCTGAGATAATTCTTATTCCATAACATGACGAGAAACTGGGAACATCGGTATAAAGTCCGTCTCAAGTGAGGAAGTGTACATTTCTAACATGTAATAAAGTGTCAATATGCTGGTATCTGATCGGCCTATGGTGGAGCAGTACGGCAAGAGATAAGGGCTTGCGGCTAGGTGATACTCCTCCATAGATCCCTACCGGAAGGGCGTGGAACGCCTAAATACCGGGTATATATATATATAATAAAGTGTCAATAATATGTATTTCTTAAAACAATAAAATAATTACAAGTTTAGTACCGTTTATTTTGGGCTGTAACTGAAACACAAAATACAAGAATTTTGTGTAACAATACATCAACACTAAAGTAAGAGAAGACATAACTCCCGAAATATTACTGGAGGATTCTGTCTTAGGGGCATAAATTAAAGGGGTAATAGACTGGTGGAGTTCTGTCAGGTGGAAAACTACTTTTTTACTAGCAACTTATCTTTTAAATGACCAAAAAGATGTCTCTATACGTGGATATCACTGAAAGATGGCTATGGTATTGTAATGCGTAACCAAATCAATTATAGTTATGGACGCGACAACAATATCAGGAACTATAAGAATTGCAACGAAAACTACATTAAAGCCTTATTTAAAGATGCTCGAGAATCACTACCTAACTTAAGTTGAAAGACCATCAACCTTAAAGGTTAAGTGAAACTATACCAAACCTACACCAAAAACAATAAAGCCAGTGGACCTGATCAACATACAGTAAATGACTAAAATTAATCTCAAATGACAATATAAAAAAACTCACAGTACTATTCAATCAGTGAAATTTCATCAGACTGGTTAAAATCATGAGTGGTTGTGGTTGTCTTTTTAAAGACAAATTATATGCTCCAATTTTTCTGAAGGGTATTCTCAAGTTACAGTTAATTTTATGTAATCCAACGATTTATCTTTCAATATAGTCGTCCCAAGCACGCACCTCGAAAATTCTGACAATACTTTAAATTCACCTACCTTAAAATGGATAATATATGTCTAAACTGTAAATATGAATGAGGTAGATAAAATTAAATTATGAGAAGAAATAACAAAACAAAAATTTTTTTTCCGAAGTGGTAATCGAAACGACAAAATAAACAGTTTTTGAAATTGTTGTCTTGTGGCATTAAAATATTATTTTTAACCGAAATTACAGAAAAGATTAATCTGAAAGTAAGCCTCACAGCCCTAAATGAAATAGAGGCAGCGATAGCAACACTGAACAATACTCTAAAAGAGGCTACTAATTAGGCAACACCAATATTAAATACAGAAAACAAGACGTACAGAAAAAAGAAAATCCGGAGCGATATGGCACCGAACACATGTCCCTGCAGATAAAACTAAATTAAACAAAATAACTAACCAACTAAAAGCTAAAATTAAAGCTGATCAAGAAAGATCATTCATGGATTACCTCACTAGATTAACTGATATGAGAACTCTATCTGGAAACCTATCCGACACCCAAAAAACCTAAAACTCAAGTAGATACCTTCAATCCGCAACGAAATCGATCACAATTCTCAGTGGACCAGAAGCGATGAAGAAAAGCTTGGCTATTTGCAGCCAAACTACTCACGCCAAACACTCCTATACCAAATGATAAAGTAATAAGTTATCAGTTAAAGAAGTACAAGAAAAAATAAAGTACTTAAATATTCGAAGGTGTGGACAAAGTAACTCAAAAAATGCTAAAGGAATTGCCAAGAGAGGGAATAACTCTTGTTACATACATATTTAATGTTATTTAAGACTCAACTACTAAAATGCTGAAACTTGCAGAAATAATACCCAATCTGAACCTTGACAAAAATTCAAATAATGTTACATCATATCGACCAATAAGTTTACTACCTGTTATACTTGAAACACCACAATACTCTGAAAGACTGCTGTTACAAGAATAAATTCTGATCCTGATACTCAAAAATGGATACCAACTCACCAGTTTGGCTTTAGTGAGAAACACTCACTAAAGTGAGTGTTTAACAAATCCACAGAATTATTCATAATATAAACCAAGGATTAGAAGACAAACAGTTTTGCACCACCGTTTTGGTGTAGAAGACAAACAGTTTTAGATGTCAGTCAAGCTTTGACAAGGTTTGAAACACAGGATTATTATTTAAGATAATAAATATCTTCCTATCACATATTTCAAATTATTAAGATCTTATCTAAGTGACAGGGATTTTAGAACAAAATTCAATGAACATACATCAGACAGTTTTCTCATCAAATCCGGTATAAAATAAGGAAGTATTATTTGCCCACTTCTATATGTACTATACACAAAAAGCTTCTTTTCTTCAGTTTTTACATAATTTTGCAAGAACTGTCATAATCTAATGTCAGATTTTCCCCTCGAAAAAATGTTTACTTCTTAGATCATATTCTTAAATTTTTCGTTGCTTTTTATGTAGTTTATTTGATTTTGAACTATTATTATATATCTTCTTGAGTATATGCTAGAGACTGCGGGTGTTGCTAATTTAGAGAGATTAAAAAAGTATTTATTATGCAAAGATTATGCTCGGTGTTGAATTATACAAATTTGCCTTGTCTTTCGTTTCCCTCGTTTACTTCGGTTATTATTTACTTCGGTTAAGATTCTAAGAACTTATAATAATAATTTAGATTCCCTCAGTTATTCAAAATCATCTCATTATACCTCGAGTTCTTAGACCATTACTTAAAAGAACAAAAAACCTACTTAGGCTTAAAACTTACCTTTGATTCCAACCTGTATATTGATATTTATATACAAGAGCTCTTAGATATTTGGGTGGTACATTACGATACGGCGAATCTCTAAAATCTATGAGGGCAAGAACGGCAGGTTTGTGAGCCAGGATTCTATGGGCGAATGACATCAACCACGGTTGTTGATCGTAACTCACATAAGCTGCGGTCGCTAAGTGCCAGTCCAGCTGTGGCGAATGAGGAGCTAAAACAAGAAAAAATACATATATGAAAAGGTATGTTTCTAAAACTATTTGCATGAGTTCTAAGCTTTTGTCAAATATTTCGTTGGGAATAAACCACCTTTTAAAGTTTTAAATATTTCACATTTACTAGGTATAATACGATATGTTTTATGTAAATATTGTTTCGGCAATCAATATTCTTTTAAATCCAATAAAAAAAAAACAGTCAAATTCAAATAAATTTGAGGAAAATTTTAAGAAGTTGTTTATAGCATACGCAATAAAATAATATTCGTAACAGGCATATTTTTAACTAGAATTACACAGGCCGACAAGTCTGAGACCCAGAAAACAGAGTATACTTTTCCGAAGGTTTTTGAATAGGGATCTGAGCTCTAAATTGCCGAATTGGTTGTGTTTTGAGATATCCTAATCTAAAAGTGCAAAAATAGAGTTTTTTTTGCATAGACATATAATAAAAGATAGGCTCATCGCTACAATACCAGTCCGTTTCCCCAGTGCGACAGAGAAAACTGATGCAAAGCAGTACCTGCATCCCTTTCTAATTTGCCAGGTTTATCGACCACGTGACCTAAATGAGGTCACGTAGTCGATTAGACAGAGATGCAGGGACTGCTTTGCGTCAGTTTTCTCTGTAGCACTTGGAGAACACGAATGTATTGCAGCAGTCAGTCTATCTTGTATTATATGTCTCATTCAGCAGCCTAGTTTTTGAAAAGTTTTTAGCATTGTTGATACGATTGTTTTGTATTCTGCATCTCAATGATTTCCTAGAAAATCATTTAAAACAAACCCATGCTTCTTTTTATGTCAGTGTCACAGTTTTCTCAAAATTTTCATCTCTCATTAGCTTTCTAATGTCAAGGCCTACAAAAACAGTAGGGGTGGTTTGTAGTGGTTAATAGGTTTAGAGCTGTTCTGTTTCGATCATTAAACGCAATTACTGTTTGTGATTTTATTTTGCCCATTTGTGGGGAGATTTCTAGGGGTTGGTAGAGTTTGGGGTGTTTGGTTTGAGATCGTTGGATTTGGGGTTTTATTGATTTGGGTTTCCAGGTTTGAGGTTGTTGGAATACGTTTTATGAATTTGGGATTTCTAAATTTAGATTTTCTTTTATACTATATAAACATATGGTTTTTAGGTTTTTTTAAAACTAAGAATGAGATAGCTCAGCTAAAAAAGAAGCTATCCGAGTAAACTAAATGCCATTTAAAATATTGAGAACTGTACTTTAAGCTGGTTGTAACAGTTTCTGGGAGAAAAATTGTACATATGACGATGTTACAGAACCTCAAAAATTACCAAAAAACAACTATTTTTGCACTTTTAGCTTTTAGGTTAGGATATCTCAGAAACCAGAGCCAAATTGGTCAATTTCGAGCTCAGATTCGGACTCAGCGCACAAAAACCTTCCAAAAACTATATTCTGATCTCTGGGTTCGAATATTGGTAAAATTTTGTGAGCCTGTAAAAATAAATACAAGTGGACAAAATGTTCTCTATCTGTTAATTAATTAATCTAACGATTAATGAACATACATTACGATAACATACAGTTGTAGTAATCTGAAAACTGCATATAACGCGTAATTAGAGCGAAAAGAACAGAAGGTTGTTTTTAAAACCCATCAAATTTGAAAAAACTGGTTGTGTCAAGAAATGTATAAAATGCACGGATAGTGATGTAGATGAAAATCAAGCAGTTCGTGCAATTAATGAATAACGGGAACAACGTGAAATTGCCGTATGTAGTCTAGCTGAAATCAATTTTCCTTGTATCAGCACCCTAATTTCAAGAGAAACTGGTATTAGTGCTAGAATTGTATGAAATATTTTAAAAAGAAACAAGTACCATTGCTACAAATTGCAAAAAACTCTACAAAAATTGCAAAAACAGGAAATTTTCCCTGCCGATTATGAACGACGATTATGATAGTGTTTTGTGAGGACATGATGGAACTTACTAATCGTGACGAAGATTTCATGAAAAAAATCTTACATGAGTCTTCATTTTTTCTTTAACTTGCCATCACAATCCATATGTTACCGTAGTGAAACTTTACAGAAAATAGGCACATAAGTGTTCCTTACAAAACACAATACACTCAAAAAGTCAACGTCTGGGCTGGTATTTCAGGTGACAACGCAATTGGCCCTTTTTTCATTGTAGCCACTTTGTGTCGTCGTAAATACCTAAATCTCCTGAGAAATCACATAATTCCAGCAGATCGAGCATAACCTATTACTATTGATGCAAATTTGTTGCAACAAGACAGCTCTCCAGCTCACAATACATGGGAGCTGTTAGATTTTTTAAACATTACATGTCCAGATAGTTATTAGTACAAAAGGTACCATAAAAATGCCATCACACTCTCCTGATCTTGCATTGTTGGACTTTTTCGTATGGAGTTATGTGAAGCAACAAATTTACCGACATTAGTATGAACGTACCGGAAATTTGGACAAATTACGTCAAAAAATCATTCAGGCTTTTTAGAGCATAACTCCCGAAATATTGTCGAACACCCGAAGGCAATTATATGTATAATGGATTGGGCTACTGCTTGGCTGAACGTGGTGGACTTTTTGAAAAAGTTTAAAAAAGTTTTAATTAAAATTATAAAATTGTTATTTTTTAGAATATATTTTTTTAATTTATGCCGTTAAGAATTTATTATGTTATTTTTATGAATTGAGATTAAAGAAACTGTTGATTTAATCTAAGATATGAAGCTGCTTTTAAATCTTATAATCACATCATTAAAATATTTCCCCAGACCACATAAAAAATAAACTTTCTTTCGGCAACAATGAAGAGACAAGACTGCCCATAGTGCTTACAGGTCTATCACTGACATATGGATATCTGTTATTCTCTGACATACATCTGCATTTTTCAATGTTTTGCTTTATTTGACAATCTTGGATTAATTGATTATCTTCAGAAAAAACTTTTAACATATTCTAAACAATTTTTTTAAATTCCAATGTCAATTGGATCTGCCTACTTATAAACGTAACTGTCTCCATTATATACAAAAATTTCCCGCAAAAGACAAATTCATAATGTAATTAAATAATATTCCGAGTACGTTTATTCTAATTACGGAGTCATTACAATAGGCAATTATATGGATCTAATAAGAATTATAATTATAATAATAAATATCTTTTTTCGGAATATCACTGGTCAGCCAAAATAATAACACCTATTATATAAATAATCCGCCAGTCGATTTGAATTTCACTGTAAAGCAATAGTAATATCCTAATAATAAATAAAACTTCGAAAACAAAACTAAACAGTCAGAACTTTCCGTCTCCAAACAGTTAGTAATGGAGTCAACTCACTAGGTAACAATATTGATGAAATAGACAAACAATTTTTAAGCATTTCATATAAAAAAATCTATCAAATAATAAATATCAAATCAAGACTTACCAACAAACGGTAATGAAGCATTCGGGTTTCCTGGTTTGTATAAAAAGTTATATTCTTTCCAGGGCCCATCAACGTTATCGGCCCCTTCAAACACAATTTCTCTTCGTCCATTACCTGCGGGAAATTTGGTGAAGGGGCTGCTATAAGGATTAACGACATGTAACTTGTGTAACCTGTTGTATATAGTACGGATGTTTGGATCCACAGTGGAATTTGAGACTGGGCGTAAAGATGCCAATGGTACCTGTAACATATTTCTTTAAATTATTTTTATCTATATAATACAATTTTGTAGATTTAAGTCTTTTATCTAATTATATTTGCTAAACCAAAATTAACAAAATTTGTTATAAAGAGATGTATACGTTTTTGATATTTTATTTATAAAATAAATACTCACTGTGCTTGATAAGAAAATAGCAACAGCAATACTAGAGTAAAATACTGTTGACAGAATGGCTAATACTTTATTTCCTGAGCCATGGTTGTCAAAGAGAATTTGTGAGAGAGCGTATAGAACTGTCACAGCCAAGGAAACCAATCCAAAATATATGGTATAAATAAGTGCTTGTCCAATATATTTCTCGAACTGTGCCTTTGTAAATCCTGAAATATATTAAAATATTACTATTTATAGTCTTACAGAAATAACTAAAATCACTATATGGGCCAACTTGAGGAATGACAGGCACCTATACACACCAAGATATGTTACTGCATAGAATTATTTCTTTTTATTAACCTAACCTGCTCAAAGTAAAATTTGTATGTTTGCAAAAGTGGCGATTATTTAAAAAAATTTGAAAATTTGTAAATCTTGTCTCCGGTGAAATTAATAAACGTATGAAAATGTGTTAGCAACTTGGTGCAAGTTTCCATGTTTATTAATTGTTCTAACTATTGCGCAATATGGTGTAATATTGCGTAGTTAGCCGGTACGCTCTTATTGTGGCATTGTCTTGAAGAGACAATGCCTTTATGGTTTTATTGGTGGTGGAAATAAAACACAGTCTTTCTAAGAAGAAAAAAACTCAGCTTCAGAGTCTTAGAAAGTTTGCAGAGCCCTTCGAGCAAAGTGCTCTAGGGAGCTACCCTACACGGGTAAAACCATGTACTAGACACTAGTGACTCTACTGACTTGAGATCCGAAAATGTCCTATATTTAAAGATAAATTAACTTTTATATGAAACCTTTTCATTTCTCAACCAATTAAGTTTAATTATAAGTTCCAGAAGGAAGGGCGATGCACATCGAGGTGCGTGATTGGTGGCACCTGACGACAATCTGATGATTTAGCACTTGTCCCTTTACCAAATTTTCCATATTTATATCACAACGTTACAACACTGCACAAAAGTAATGTGATCTGTGAATTCAGGGAGGATGAAGCTTTCCCAACTTTTTCAAACTTTGCCACTGCACACCCAGAACTCGCGTCTCTTCACTATCTTGGGCTAGTGTACATGTATTAGAAATATTGCATGTTTGAGTAATGAAATTAACATAATATAAGATAATAAACTACTAACCTCTTTCACATTACAATGACTACTTAATAATCAAAATTGTTACTTTTAACCAAAACTAATATAAATTAAAATAAACGTTCATTCTCAAAGCGACACCACTATGTGCATATAACATATGACAGCAATAATACAACGTGTTAATGGAGTTATTCACATGTCATTTCTTTTATAATCTGAAGACAAACATATTTCCAATGCCAACTGCAAATATTCAAATTACTTATTGCCTGTGACAACTAAGTAGCACTGAAGATTCTGAAGTCTACAACTTATAAGTTCGTAACATCGTGGAACTGCAAAAAGTTCCTTAAACACCTGGCTAAGCGCAACAAAGTTACTTTGTTATGCGTCCCATGACACAAAGAAATTGTTGTTAATCAAAATTCTTAGAGACTTGTCAAAGGAGCATAAAATATAGTCCATTTGATTTTCTTCTGTTGATCATGGCATTAAACATGTTACTTTATGTTTCTTTTTTGTATGAAGTTTAAAACAGGACAGAAATATTAAATACAATTTATAACTTAGATATCTTGTTGACTGCTCAAACTTATGAATTTTTTTATATGTGTAACATTATTAGTGATTCGATCTTACGCAGACACAGAATTTGTCAGATTTAATAAGCCATACGGATTGATTTACTTACCAATATTGGACTCCACTTGACCATTGTTCAGTTTCAAATTGAAGAGAACAATCGATCCATATATAATACCTATAATAATCACAAAAGATGCTACTTTTCCCAATATTGACCACTTGCCCGAAGACCTCTTCTTATAGAAACATTGATCGTCCAGGAGTACTAATAATAGGGTCAGCACGAGTATATTGGCAAATCCGAAATTACCAGTTAGAATGACGCATATTTGTAAGAATAACTGAAAAATAAGGTTTATGATTAATAATATTTACAATATATAGTACATATAAATATGTTTCAATAATACTTTAAAGCAGCTAAAAATTCATTAATTTTAGGTGCTTTTCTAGCTTCGTATTTGTTCAGATCAAAGAAATGGATACGCGCTTTGCCACAATATATGTTTCGATATCTCTTTTCAATCTTGACCCCCTGGATGGAGCGTAGTGGTCGTCATGATATCGTGTATGGTCCGTCTCCATAGATTTCTGTCTCTGGTCATTTCCATTGCATCATGGATAGGTCTTCTGCAACTTCCTGTGATCTGGTCAATCCATCTCGGAGGTCTTCCTCATGGTCTTCGGCCTTCTACCTTCTCTTGAATGATTAGTTTGGATTTTTCTGAAGAGTCTCTTGTAGATCTTCAGTTCTTTTAGAATATAATTATTTGTTCTACGGTAGGTCCATGGAATTCGCAACTTTCTTCTCCAGTAGAACATTTCATTGGTGTCTATATTTCTCCTTTCTGATTGCCTTACTGTCCAAGTTCGCATCCATATGTCAATACTGGAAATATTAATGAGTTAAACAATCTCATTTTTAGGGTTCTTGAAATACTGGGCTCTTTCCATTGGTCATCATTCCAATAGCGATCTTGGCTAGATCACATCTACGTTTTATCTCCTCCTGAAGCGTCCCTGTGTTTGTGATCAATGATCCCAGAAACAAGAATGAGTTTTGATATATTTGCATCTTTTAGATAATGGTAGGCTGAAGACAAACTGGAATAAATAAACGCAAGCCACCTACCCATGTTTCCCCTACGTAGATACCATCGGCAACCAATATACCAAGAACTACAACGAAAAGATGATCACTTTAACCACGCTTAAAAAATTAAGAGCACGTCTAAACAC
The DNA here is from genome assembly GCF_040954645.1 of Diabrotica undecimpunctata. Taxonomy (NCBI): domain Eukaryota; kingdom Metazoa; phylum Arthropoda; class Insecta; order Coleoptera; family Chrysomelidae; genus Diabrotica; species Diabrotica undecimpunctata. Next base: position 101,597,851 of record NC_092805.1, read on the forward strand.
CAAACAGTAGGTAATTTGGAAGAGATGAGAAATTGATGGAAGCAGAAACACGCTTAGAGAAATAAGTAAATTTAAAATGATCTGTAAAATCGAAACAATGAAAAATAATGTCGGTCTAAAAATAAAATACGTCCAAATAACCATCCAAAATCAAGTGGTAGAATTGACAGAAAAGTACATATATCTCGGTCATGAAATCAAAATAAACAAGGATAATCAGACCTATATGCTCTTAAAGAGACATCTTTAAGAGCAACATCCCGATAGCTATGAAACGGAAGACATTTGAACAATGCGTTCTATTATGACATACGGAGCAGAAACCCTCACTCTCACAAAAACAATAGCACTAAAAATGCGAGTGGCACAAAGACGCATGGAAAGATCGATTCTCGGCGTGACAAAAAAAGACAAAATAAGGAACCAAGACCTAAGGAAAAGAACAGGTATCACTGATGTCGTCGAACGTATAGCTAAGCTGAAATGGAATTGAGCAGATCACATAGCGAGATGTACCAGAAAACTAATTGACTGGCGCCCAAGAGAGACAAACGCAGCAGAGGACGACCATCAACACGCCGGATTGACGGCATTAAACCAATATCCAAGAAATGACAACAAGACGCACAGAACAGTGAAGAGTGACGAAAAATGGGAGAGACCTATGTACAGCAGTGAAGATGATGAACAAACTAAAACAATAAAAATTTTCTTTAGGTAATATTCCTAACGATACAGTGTACGATTTGACTAATCTAGAAGGACAGTAGGTATTTAAATTATATTGTTAAAACTACGTTCAAACCTGAACCCTTTTCAGATAGACGATTGGCCGCTCAGTGTGACCGTTAACGTTAACGCGTGTGCATGTCTCTTGGTGTTCTGTGTGATTTTAAGTGCTTTTTTATGGTGGATTCGACAACTAGAAGTATTTATCCATTTAATATATAAAATCTAGACAAATATATTTTTGTAAATATATAATACTCAATGAAATGTCGGTCAGATATCCAAGCGGGACAGGCGGTCGACTCTTATTTCACTTCACTGCTGAAATGCTATAGTGGATGTGCGTTTGGACCCCTTGCTCGGTATAGAGAAAAATAAAAAGGCTAACGTTAAACCATTTTCATTTTAATACACTTTTATAATAAAATTACTATTTCTTGTAATTTTGTGCGATTAAAAGCAGTTATCAACTTTGTGAAGTTGAGTTTTAATGATTTGGTTATGGATCAAGAACAAGAGAAGCGGTTAAAGGAGCTCTTAAAAAATGAATGCGAAAAAATTCAAGTGAAATGGGTTTGGAAGCAAGGACGCAAAGAGCATAGAGAAACGATTTTAGTCTCACAGAAGAGAAACTCTAACCATGATGGTCGACCTATCAATTACAGAAATGTAAAAAAACTACAACGGAGCTCTAAAAAAAGTAGAGTTCGTGTAACCTTTCTGATAAGGTCTAGTGTTGTATTGTTAGGTCACGCAAGCGCTCCTAACATGACTTAACGACCATTTACGTAGCAGTGACCGACGGTTTTACGTGCCCTCCGAAGCAAGGGGCAGCTATAAAATTAGAAATTGAAAATTTTGTCAGTGTCGGGAATATAACCCTGCAGCCGATTAGTATATCCTAAAACCAATCAAGAAACCACCAGTTTGAACAAGAATTCACGAATATAGAACTACAGGTTCGAAAGTAGGAATTTATGCACTCCCAGTAGATGAAGTAAAACGTCAAAAAAAACCAAAAGTCTCAAACATTGATGGACTCCCAGCAGAGTCGTTTAACATGGCGAACAACGGAAAACCTATACCAGGCACAATATAGTTTGTAGAATTTGCTCAGAGGAAGAAATGTCAGAAGTGTTTCTAACATGCTTATTTATTTTATTATTATTCTAATAAACAATATTTTCCAGTGTTCACGTTAAAATCATAAATTTTATTTTATTTTTTACGGTTTTATTTTTAAACTTACCTGTGCTAAGAATGCAAAATGTCTGGCGCATCTCACAGGTACGAAAAACAAGAAAGGTAAAATAATCTCAGCAACGTTGACGAAAACTTGTGTGAGCTTCAGCTGCCACTCAGGAAGGGCATATGCATACCAAGACAGAGGCGTAGGTAATGGTAATACTTCATAAACACGAGATATACCTGAAAAGGATACAAAATTCTAATCCAGGTTTATGTATAAACAGTATTAGGTACATATAAGCTATGCATTCCTTTTGGTTGACGGTATAATATGAGAGTTAATATTTTAATTTCGAGATAGAAGAGAACAAAAATATTTAGAACTAAAAAATTCTTAATTGTTTTTCAAAATATTCACCGTTATATTCTTCTTTTGCAAGTAAGTAACCCAAGCATGACACATCAATTCCACGTCTTCAGGGGTTGAAAACTTCTGTGTTTGTTGTGCTGTATGAAATCTTGCATGTATCATATACAGAACTATTTAAAACAAAAGTTTATTTTTGAAATTATTGTATAGTCGTTTATAGATTAGTATTTACAAATGGAAAGTTTTTAATGAAAATTAATGAATATAAACTCCCATTATTCATGACTATTCTTCTTTTTCAATGAAAGAAGTCTTCAACTGTTGAGTTTATTTGGGCTATTAATTGTGAGAAGTAGGAATTTTTGTGTTGTATGTTTCCGACAATGAATCAGTCAAAATATTCCCAAGCTGTGTGAACAGTCTACACCAAATTTAATATTGAATCTAAAATTCTTTTGCACCAAGTGACACAAGCTTGCTTTTGATATATTATATATTCAGGGATTCTACAGTATTCACTGCCTTCCCTCGCTCAACCTTTTCTATCTCTCTCTGTTGTCCCATTCTCCATCGTTTAGGCCTCTCTTACTCATGGCGTCGTCTACTTCGTTCCTCCAGGATTTTCGGGGTCGTCCTCTTTTCCTCCTTCCTATGGGGCTCCATTCGGTTATTCTCTTTATCCATCTGCTGTCGCTAGTTCTTCTTACATGTCCATACCACTTTAGTCTTTTTTGTTCTATATATGTTAATATGTCTGTTTCTATTGATGTTCTTTGCTTTATTTCGTCATTACTTCTCCTATCCATTCTTGTTACTCTGCAGCATCTTCGCAGGCATTCCATCTCTGTTGCTACTATCTTACTGCTGTTTTCCTTGCTTATGATCCAATTTTCAGCCCCATATGTCATAATACTTCGCAATAATGTTTTATAAATCTGTGTTTTTGTCTTCATATTTAGGTGTCTATCCCACCATACTGAGTTAAGTTGTCGGATTGCTGTTCTTGTTTGTCCTAATCTTTTTGTAATTTCTTCCTCTGTTGTTGCCTTTTTCATGATTATAAACCCCAAGTATTTGAATTTATCCTTTCCTTTGATTGTTACGTTGTCATCAATCTGTAGATCTTCTATGTCTTCTTCACTTGTAGATAGGTACTCTGTTTTCGCGAGGTTAATATCTAGGCAAGCCTTGGTATATATTCTTGTAGTTTCTTTATCATGTAGCTGAGGCCGTCTTGGTCTTGTGCAATCACTACTTGATCGTCTGCAAAGCTTAACGTATATAGGTATTCGTTCCGTATCGGTACTCCCATGCCTTCACATTTTCTTTTCCATGTAGTCAAGGCTTTCTCTAAGTATATTTTGAATAAGGTTGGATATGTGAAACAACCCTGCAGGAGCCCTTTTGTTGTGGTGAAGTCTCCTATGATTCTTGTTCCCATTTTAATGGACATTTATTTTCTTTATACAGATCTTTTGTAGCTTCTATGAGTTCCAACTGTATTACTAATTGGTACATTGCCTCCCATAGTTCTGACCTTGGTACAGAGTCATACGCTTGCTTTTGAACTTCAGTTATAGCATTATACTTATAGCATTAATGTTTTTGATGTTTTCAGTAGATCTTACTGGTATTGATGATTTAAATCCATGTTTTTTCGATTACTGTTTATTGTAAAATGATGCTATAATTGAATAGCTCAATATTCTTATATTTTTTTTATATATTTATATATATTTTATTTACTTTTCATTGACAGCACAAATGTCAAACGTGGCGAATTTGTATGTCAATTATCTGATAACTACAGTGTTGCCACATCCCGAAATTAAAGCACCAATTCTCGTATATAACGTAGCACAAACATTATATTTATAATTGTAAGTACTATATCTATAAGCGAATATATCCCTAAACACTGTTTGTACAAGGTGTTTCCCTTATATTATGTATTATATACAGGAGATATCACATGAATCTGTAGCTTTTTATCTATCTTTCCCTTACTAGTGAAGTAATTTCTTCCCAGTATTCGTATATTCTAGTGCGTTCAGGAAGCATAGGATTTGTTATGCTTTAGTATTACATGTGTCAAATCAAGCGCAATAAAAAAGAGCTCTGGAATTTCTTAAGATATGAAAGAGAAGATGTATAAAGGTGTCAAGTTCTTCAAAAATCTGTAAACTGTATTCTGAATTGTTTTAATCACTGGAACTTAAGTGAATAGGCTGGTGATTTCTTAAACTAGCTGTTGTTGCGGTTGTAATCTATTTCTACTAGTTTTTGCAGAAAATTTGTGTTCTTTATAAAAGTGTTCACAATCTGTGTCAATTGAAGGAAGTTATACAGTCTGTTGCAAGGAGAACCCATGCTGCTGCAAGTTGGACCGAGGGGTACGTTGGCTTTCTGTATTTTTGGTCTTCACATAGGTGTGATTTACTGCTGTAAGGAGGTGTTGCTGTTGTTTTTTGGTAGCTGTCAGATACTCCTTAAATTTAGATAATGTCCTGTTCATTTTATTCTCCATGGATCTGGTTGGGTTCTTTTATAGCTTTGTGTATGGTCCATCTGTGACTAATTCTTGAATTTCCTCCTGGTATTGAATTTTGTCCAGGGTTATGGTTAAATTACCCTTGTTTCCAGCTAATATTATTATGGACTCATCTTAATAGGAGCCGAGATAGCCTCTTTTTTTAATTCCCAGCCACTTTGCTCATAACAATCAAGAAAGGAAATGGGCGGCAATCGATACTCAATTACCTATATTTTCAATAAACGTTTGTCTTATATTTAAAAAAACACGCTTTTTTTCATCAAAAATGAATAATAACCTGTGAAGTTACGGCATAGTCATGGTTGTGGGGGTAAATCTCGCTCCGGCTGAGGCGACGCGCAAGAAAATTGAATTGGTACTTCAAATCAGCGGAGCTGTGAAAGATTTTTTAATAGCTCGGTGAAAAATTAACCGATTTCGATATTTTTTATTTTTGAATTATTGAAAATATCCTAGTGATTGAAAAAACATGTGAATTTTTGTAAGATAACATAATTAAAAAAAAAAAAAAAATTGAAATTGGTTAATTTTTCATTAACATTACAAATTTTTCCGAACTCCGCTGATTTGAAGTTCCGAGTTTAATTTTCTTAAAAAAAGAAGCTATCTCGGCTGCTATGGTCATATAGGTTGTGGTTATATTTTATAAAGTTACGTATCTTGGGCTTTGCAACAATCCGAATTAAAAAGTGCGTATTTTATCCCTTCAATAATCGAATACAAGGCATGCATCTACGCCTCCCTTAAACCCTACGAAATCAATGCCACCATGGCTACCTAAAGAAAAATTCTCAGATTCTGTATGAGGAAGAGCAGGCTCTATCCATCAGCACATATATACATTCTGACAAATATAACACCTATTAAGGACAGAACCCTATCCCTCAGCAGGAGGTATATCCTTCGAATCATAACAGGCTCGAATAACAGAGCAAAGCAAATATTAAAGACCTCTTGCAATCGTCGAGGGCAAATACTCACCAGGTTTCCTCAAATAAAAGTTCCGTTCCCTCCAGCTAAACATTCTTCATTAAATATCGCAGCTAACAACTACACGCCAAAAATGCTGATTAAGAGCCGTTCCTATTGTATGGCTGGTAACCCCTGAAGTACCTCCTTCGACATCTTTGGCATAGCTCACCTAAATTCCTCTTGTGCGCTTCTTAATATATTCACATCGTCCACATATACGCCACCTTCTGATCCCCAGCTCCTTAGTAGTCCAGTACTTCTCCACACTTAGCATCATTCATCACGTTTTATCATACCTCCATTACTCCGAAAAAAAAGAGTACCCTTCCTTGAAGAAGCGAAAAGCTTAAACAAGGTTAAAACTCTGGTTTCCCTTCAAAGTCTCATAAATAACCCCCGCATTTTTTCACCCACACCATGTTTTATAATGCACAAACCATACTAGTTGGTAAGGACTACATAACTTAAGTAAAGAAACAATTAAAGAATACGATATATATCAAACACACTGATGTTTATAGTAACGCGTCAACAAACAGCCTGTTTTAATATATTTATATTTGTTATAATGTATATTTGCAACTGCTTTTAAAAAATAAATCAGTTTTTTTTTATTACCTTTTAGGTTCCACCATACAGGATCTCCATTGATGAACTTCTGTGTACCTGACATGAACAGAATCCGGAATAAGAGCCATTTGACCAGCCATAATGATATTAGGTCTTTGGGGCATCCTTTTGAACCCCTGCGACGTCCTGGCAATAGTGGAGCCACAAAAATAGCTAAAAATCCTGTTTCTAGAAGCAGTTCATCACTAAAAGGAGGAATAAATACCTTTTTAATATCAGGGGATAAATTAGGAAAGATACATACATTAAAGATACTTAAACAGAAATTGTATTATGTGTTGATGTTTTAGATCTTATATGTAGATTGTAATAGACAAAAATATATTATATGTAATAAAAAATTTATCAAAAACTAAAAGAAATACTATTTCAAAATTATAATGGTTAAGAGCACAGCAGAATAAATTAAAACATTGTGCGAATCTCAATTTGACAAACAAGGAACCAAAAAAAAATAGAATCACGGAAAGCCAAATTCTATTAACACAAGATCACCGTACAAGATCGAGGCCAATTAAGTCACCCTTCAGTTTGGAAAACATAACTGCTAAATAACTTTAGGTTATATTGTTTGGCACATTTTTAAATTTTTTTTTTTTGAAAACGGTTTCCGGAGTGGAGAAACATCAAATAACAATTATAAAATATAAATTTCATTGCAATCAATTGTGGCTTAAACCTATATAAACTTAATATCTAACGGTTTGGTTAGAAACGTTCCTATTTAACCAAACTTTCGGATCATTGTAAGGAATCATAAAACATGTATTGTAAACAACATGTAAGCAGCTTATAAAAGAGACAAAAAAAAAAAGACAATAAGCGGGAAAGGATTATGACAATAGAATCAAGCGGAATAATAATAATAGTAATAATGTTTATCAGCATATCAGCTTATCAGCATTAATTAATCACAATATTTCTAATCCGCAGAAAATATCATCTTTCCTAGCCCAGGGAACAACTTATATAATACCAAAAGACCAAAATAACACCCAATATACAACCAAGTATCGCCCAATTACTTGTCTTCCTGTATAAATAACTCTGTATAAATTGGTGACATCCTGTGCAGCCTGGCGTATCTACCAACACTGTGCTCTAAACAATATCATAGAGCCTCAACAGAAAGGGTGCGCTAAGGGTTCCATGGGCTGCAAAGAACAACTTTTCATCGACTCTGTCATTTCTAACCAAGCATATAGCAAAAAAAGGAATCTCTTTACTACTTTCATCGACTACATGAAAGCGTTTGATTCGGTGCCGCATGAATGGCTTATAGATATATTAAAAATATATAAAGTCGATGATAACATCATGACCTTTTTAAAACATATATCAGATAATGATTATCAAATTAAATGGACAACCATTCGACATCAATATAATACAAATATACACACCGACAGCAGATAACCCAGACGAAGATCTTGAGATTTTCTATTCCGATATTGATCAAAGATCAAAAACACATAAAATCAGACGACATCAACATATTTATGGGAAATTGGAATGCCAAAGTAGGAGCAGAAAAAGTCGAATCGATCATCGGCCCATGTGGTTTAGGAACCAGGAACGAACGAGGCACACGCTTTGTTGAATTTTGCCAAGAGAACAACCTGGTGGTTCTTAACACATGGTTTAAATTACCTAAAAGACGTCTATATACTATATATTGTGAGGAACCAAATCGACTACATTACAATTAACAAAAGGTTCCGTAATGGTATTCTAAATGTAAAAACGTACCCAAGCTGTGACATAAATTCAGACCACAATCCTGTAGTCGCAACTATCCGATTAAAACTTAAAAGAGTGGACAAGGCTAAACCCACTCAGAGAATAGCATGGAGTAGTGCTGTAACAGAAGTATGAAGACATGGTAGACACTCAGTTAGAGTCTAAGACAATAGCTTCCACTAACGAGAAGACAATAAAAGAAAACATTGAAGACATGTGGGGGAAAATTAAAAATACTGTCTTGGAGGCAGCAGACCAAAGTATACAGAAAGAAAACCGTAAACATAGAAAACCATGGATGACAAACGAAATATTACAAATTATGGAGAAGAGACGGATGGTAAAAAACAAAAACCTAACAAGATTCAAAGAACTCAACAGGGAAATTGAGAAAAAAATAAATGTAACTAAGGAAGAGTGGATGAAAGAAAAATGTAAAGAGGTAGAAGATTTGCAAATGAAACATAAAGATAGAGAACTACACAGAAAGGTTAAAGAAGTAGCTGGAATATGGAAACCCAAACACTTATCGATTGTAACAAACAAGAAAAACCAAATGGAATTAGACTCTGAAAAACAGAAAGAAATATGGGAGCAATATCTTAAAGATTTTTTTTGGGTATCAGAGAACAGAAGAGCCCCCCACAAATAGAAACAGATGAAAAATTAAACATTCTCACCGAAGAAGTTTTGCAGGCAATAAAAGACGCAAAGAACAACAAGGCACCCGGCGAAGACTTAATAACAGCCGAACATTTTAAACACCTAAGTGATAATGCTGTCAGGAAATTAACATACCTCTGCAACATTATATATGAACATGGCATAACACCGCATGACTGGCAACATCCACATATATAGCTCTTCCTAAAAAACAAATAGCAATGGAATGTGAAGACCATCGAACTGTATCCATAATGAGTCATGCCGCTAAGATTTTTATGCGAATAATTTATAACCGAATTCACAATAAGTGTGAAGAATACCTGAGTCGTTCTCAATATGGTTTTAGAAAGGTTACAGGCACTAGAGAAGCAATTATGGGATTGACACTGATGGCAGAAAGGTACCTTGAGGTTCAAAAACGGCTGTATGTGTGCTTTGTCGATTATAGAAAGGCCTTCGACCGCATCAAACACGGAAAATTGATTAAGGTGCTAAAAGAAGTAGAAGAAGAACAGAAGACCAACTAAAAATATTGATGAACATATTATCATAAGAAAGTCACAGGCTGGGCTTGGACATTAACTTTTCCAAAACCAAAATTCTGGTATTCCATAAAAACCCCCATGAACAAGTTACACCTAAATAAATGGTATCCCAAAGCTCCATATACCTGGACAGAGAACTAAATAGTCAACTAGACCACTCAAAAGAAATTATAAGACGCATTGAAATAGCAAGATGTGGTTTCATGAATATGCGTAAAATGTTATGTAACCCCAAGCTATCAGTCTCAATAAGATTGAGAACACTAAAGTGTTATGTGTGGTCTCTATTACTATATGGCTGTGAGACATGGACATTAAAACAGTATGACGTCAACAAATTAAATTCATTTGAAATGTGGATGTACCGCCGAATGCTAAGAATAAGCTGGACCAGCAGAACTACGAATGAAGAAGTACTGAGAGCAATGAACACACGCCCTCCTCTGGTCAATACTATCAAAATTAGAAAGACGTCATATCTAGGACACATAATGCGCCATAGGGAATTTGAGCAGCTCCAGGTAATATTAGAAGGCAACATTGAAGGTATAGGACAAAAGAAAAAATCTTGGCTACGAAACATCAGAGATTGGACCCACATAAGAGGAAATGAATTAATTCATCAAGCCCAGAACAGAGAGAAATTTGCCATATTGATCGCCAACCTCAACAGAGAATGCACTTGGAGGAGGAATGTCAGATTGGAAGACAAAAATTCACCTTCAAATACCTGGTGAAAGCAATATCGAAACTGAAAATATTGCAATCAACCGAGGCCTATTTCAAGGAGACTCGTTGAGCCCACTGTGGTTTTCTCTAGCTATGAATCCCCTATCCCAGCTACTGAACCAACTGACACAGGTTTTAGCATCAAAAATAACACTACTGTCGTGGCAAAGCTTAATCATCTATTGTATATGGATGATTTAAAACTATTAGCTTCCACTCGAAGCCACCTGGATCCTGGATCAGATAGAAAATTTCTCTAATGATATTAGTATGCACTTTGCTTTTGACAAGTGCCGTGTCTTAAATATAATCAAAGGAAAGGTTCAGCCTGGCGGATTCGATTTGCAAAACGGCCAGAACATCGAGGCCATGACCGCGGTATTTAGGAGGACGAGGACTTATAGATATAAGTGAGCAACAAGAAAAACAAATTACTAATTTAAGAATTTATTTTCAGGTGCAGGTTGAGACATCTACTCTACATCGCGCGATTTGTACAGTAGATGATACAACACCGATCAAACTGAAGGAACCAGAAATGCGCATAAACCATTTTACTAATGACGAAAAAATGCGCACATGGATGTGTAAACCTCTGCACGGGCGACATCCCAATGAGGTCAGTCAAGACCATGTCGACAATATAGCGTCGAACTATTACTCGCAAGAGAGTACTACAGAGAGACTACTACAAAGACCCTCAGGTCCAAAATGACAAATACCGATATGGATGTCAACTCAAGAAACCATGCAACATCTTACCGCGGGCTGCCAGGTATTTGCTGCAACTGAAAGCACAAGGAAAGGCACGACTCAGTAGGAAAGATCCTTCATCAAGAGATAGCCATCAAACTGGGATTTCTCCAAACAAAACATCTCCCATATTATCAATACGTTCCTGAAAGTATACTTAAGAATGACAACTACAAGCTATACTGGGACCGCACTATGCTCACAGACCAAACAGTGGCACATAATAGACCAGATCGAATACTAGTTAATAAACTTAAGAGACAAACAACACTAATTGATGTGGCGATACCTTACAACAATAATCTTCGTGTTAAACAGAACGAAAAGATCGCCAACTACAGGGATCTGGAAATTCAAATACGAAGACAGTGGAGAATGGAAAGTACCCAGACAATACCTATTATTCTTATTCTGTCTACTACTGGTGTCATTCCGAAGAACCTCCTAGAAAACATAAAAAAAGCTAGGTCTGAATGAACATCTCTACAATACCATGCAGAAAGTGTTACTACTCTCAACGTCCAGATGTGTACGAAAATTTTTGGGAGATCAGCATACCAAGTCACCTAGGGCTCGATAACACGGAAAGAGTCCCATCAGAGCTCAATCCTTTTGATACCCTAGGTATCTGGGATGAGTGAATGTTCCCCTTAGAGGGATTGTGAGCCGTATGGCTAAATGTTTATTATAAGCTTACATTATAATATAGATTACAAGAAGCAAAAAGGATATGAAATACTAAATAAACATAAAAACTCATGGAAGTACTACAGTTGCCATAGAAGTAGCACCTCTTGTGCGTGAGACTTAAAAATATATATTCAAACAAAAAAATATTTAACAAATGTATAAATATAAATAGTTATGTATTTACTATGCGCACCTACAAAAATACATTAATTTTAATTTTAACCTTATATGTGACACAAATGTAAGTACACAAATGTGAGTACATGATATTAACTGCTGTAAATTCAAGAAATGTTGTGGTTGGTAATCAGACTATTTAAATATTTATTATTTATTACTATTGTCCATTAATCAGTTTATAAAATTGTGTATAATTCATACATTCAAGCAAATTTTAAAAAATTTTAAACTTCACTTTGTCATCCTGTCAATATATATTTAGGTATACATTTTGCATTCCTATATATTACGAAACAGAAAAATAATACTCATTTAAAGGTTACTTTTCGGTTGCATTCAGTCACTTGATAGTTTCTGGAACTTATAAATATAAATAACATTTGATATATTTAAATTACGGGTATCAAATACTCACAAGGTTGATTATTGTAAGTTAGATTGATATTAGTAGTGATTTTAAAATATAATCATTTTATATCATCCAATTACAAATATTATGTATGTACAAATACAATAAATTAAATTAAACATTGTATTTTTACCCTTGATATAATGGGTTATATATATATATATATATATATATATATATATATATATATATATATATATATATATATATATATATATATATAGTAAACTCTTAAATATTGGGGAAATCTGCAAGAAATACTCTAATGTGTATCAATTGTTTCGCCGAACGTTTTCGCCAAAGAGAATTAATTTGGCTTCTTCAGGGCTGAAAGAGAATAAATTATAATTAGCTACCATATATCATCTATTAAAACATTATTGATCTTACCGTAACTTAGAATTGTAGAGTTAGAATATTAAAAAACTTTGCTAGTAACATAGTGGTGTTTTTTGTTACTATGTGCAAAAAAAAAGTTTTTTTATAATGATTGAAATGTATGGTAGCTTCGAACTTGACACGCAAAGGCTTACCCAAGGTTAATCGAAAAACCCAATGCAACTACATTTAAAAGGAGGTAATTCTTTGAATTGTCGGCAATAACTAAATTTTTGATTTTTAAATAGTTAAAAGTGAGGTTCTGTTTAAGCCAGAACGCAAGCGCTGACAACTTCAGTAGGTCGTATGAATCTTTATGTCGTTAAGGTTCATTGGTAAAAAAGGAATGAATTTAAATCCCAGTAAAGGGAAATATTATTTTGATTTTCTTTATTTAATTATATTATATTGTTCATGTATTATTGAATCTTATTGAGACGTATCTAAGAAAAGCAAGGGAATGTTATATATTTTTTGTTAATGAAAATTAATTATAAAGGTATGTTAGTTGTTAATGGATATATCAGTCAAGTTAGTTATCTGTGATATAGTATTATTCTTGGTATCTGATTTAAGTAACAGGTGGTATATATCGCTTAGATTCTTGATGTCACTCTTAACATTTTAAGCGTTTGAAATAAAAACGCGAAATAAAAACGATCTTTTATATATATATATATATATATATATATATATATATATATATATATATATATATATATATATATATATATATATATAATGAGCGAGTGTTCTAAAGCTAGCGCCGTTTCTCGCATCCTAATTTCTTCCAGCGTTTTCTGTTGAATCAATCTTCAGTTTTTAAATTTTTGGCGGTAATTGCACCTTCGACATCTTCTCTCCAGGATAATCTTGGTCTATCTCATTTTCTACTAGTGGACGGCTGGACGGAGTCCATTTTTCTATCTTTTTTAGCCATCTATTTTTAAGCATTCTCTGTAGGTGTCCATACAAGTTTAGTATTTTGGTTTTTTATTTTTAAATTTTTAACTCAAAATGTTTTTGTAGGCAAAAACAAAAACTCCAATTCTATCTAGATTCAATATATCTTTCTCGGAATAACTAATATAGTACAATGTTAATTTATTTTTCCAACTTCCTTGTTTTTCCAGTCTTGCCTTTGATTTTATAATAGTATCACGATACACAAATACCGGTATGCTATTGCGCACGCTAGCTCTATCTCTCTCGCACTATGTGACGTCACGTGCGAAGCAAAGTTTCTATTAGAACACTAACGCTTGCCCTGTTAGTCCGTTAATATTAAATATATAGGCAGTCATATATATATATATATATATATATATATATATATATATATATATATATATATATATATATATATATATATATATATATATATAAGCATGATTATTTGGCACTTTATATTATAAGACGTGTAGTGTACAATGTTTTTATTTTTTCTTGGGTATAGGTTTTCTGATTATTGAAAAATAAAAAAACTTTTTTCGACGCTTCGCTACATAAAGTGTGTTCCAAAATCGTGTATTTTGAACAAAGTGTATAGAATGATTAAATATTAAAAACACTTTCTGAATCACTTAATTAACATTTAAAATTAGAGACAATTGTTTTAAATGAATGTGTTACAAAATATCTTCGAAAGTTGACTTGCATTGTCCAACATTAGCTTAATTTACAATGTTTCAGTAATGAATCCGGCCGGCAATTCATAATAAAGATTTATTGAATATTTTATAAATTATTAAAGTTTATTTCTTAAAGTTAACAAACTTTGAGATATCTTTTATAGTTACTGAAACTAATCTGTCTGTTCATTTCTCTTAATCTTATATATGTGCGTGTCCTACTGAGACATAGGAGTACCTCAAATAGTATCGTGGTATTCTCAAGCTAAAGTTTTCTGTGCCAGCTGTTGAAAGATTTTAGGTTTTTTTGATAAACAGCTTACATGGATTGTACTAAACAGTGTAACTTCCCACAATTCTTAGTTTAGGTAAAAAAGAGAACCTCTAGAGACTATCTGTAGCCAATCAGGTTCCATGTATGTCTCATAAGTTTTTGTAGGGTCAAATGTAAACAATATTTATGTTTGAATTTGTATGCAACAAAACCAGCAACATACATCAAAGAGTCCCGATGAATTTTTTCTTTCACCTCATAATTGTCTGCGACTTTCAAAAAGTCATCGTCAATTATATGATCCTCCTCCAAGTAGTGAGCTTCTATAAATGTGTTACGATAAATAATGACGTGTCATATAACTCAAAACTGTAAACATATTTATTGCTAATATCTTTTCTGTTCTAGTTATTTCGGCGCTCAGTTGAAAGACCTGTTTACCTGAATTATGATGAGTCACCCGCGATTTGAAATTTCCAGAAGCAGGCCGAATAAAACCAGTATGAACGACCTTCTGGGCTCTTCGATGGGGAATCGCGGCGATTCCGGAATTAGCGGCATTTTATATTTAAAGAGGAATTTTGTTGTAAACAGAACAGTTAGTTTTTGAACATCGCGTCGAGTTTTTAAAATGTAACGCACGTAGATAAATTATATAATTATTAAGTGTAAGATAAATTTAATATCTTCTGACGCCAAAATATCGCTTGGCAATTGAGGACTTTTTATTGAGCTGTTACTTACGCAGGATTCACTAGTTTCAATAGTATTGCGACATTCTGTAAAGATGGCCGCCGAATGTTTTCGTAAAATATACCACCTTAATCTATATTTAAAATCTATTGGCGAAGGATGATCATTTGCACCACTCATTCCTCGAATATAAAAAAAGTTCTCTAGCACGTCTGGATTCAACCTTGAAGGTAAAATATAGTCAACGTTGTATTTTATAAGCAATATCCCTTTTTGAAATGGAATAAGTCCTTTATGTTTACCAACCCGCATTTACATTTCGTGTTGGAGAATTGGCAACGAACTTACATCGAGAATTTAATAGATCAAACCAATCATTAAATAGCTGAACAATTACAGCAGCTTCTTTCCAACAACTATCTTTTGACATACGTCCATTTTCTCGAACATAACTAATAGCTTTTGCTACAGAATTTGACAATAATTGAAGTGCAGGTCTCACTCTTTGTCTCATAGAGCCTTTTAAACAGAGATGATGTAGTGTCAATTTATGCGCAATTGTCAATTCTGAAGTTGATATATTTAGTAGCGCTTCAAAGTAATCCTTGTTGATTATTTTATTGTCAATAATAAAACCATGATCAATTACATGATTTCGGGCAAGATTAATCAAATGTGGAGGATCTGCAAAAACAAAAATATTTAAAGACTTATCACAGGGGTGATTAATTTGTAATTCATCTACCGCACGATGAACAAATACATCTACCGGGACAGGGAATCCTACATCTCGAAAACCCTGTAGGTACTTGTAGAACACCGGGGGATTTTAGTTCTCCTCCTGAAATGTTTCTCCCTGCCTGTTGGGGCAGTACCTTCGATCTGGTTCGAGTGATAATAAATAATTAAAATGTGTTACCTTACGTTGGCGATCACAATTCTCGGATTACACTTAAAAACACTTACGAATTGAAAAACTTTATTTTGCACTATGATACAAACATTCTGTGGTGAAAATGAGCGAGTTATTTTTAATAACAAATATATATAATTATATGACCGATGTTGACTCTAATAAGGTTGAGAAGGGAATGTGTCTACGTGATAATCTCGCAATTCTGTGCAAAGAATATAAGCGACATCCATCGTGCACTCTCGGGCACAACTCGACCCAAAACCAAAAGTAGTTGTTCGTTCTGAAAAAAGGGTGCTCGTCATTTGGACCATAATTTTAGGCTGCGCTACGCAACATAGTCCCCCCTTGATGTGAACGCATCAAAAAAAAATATTTATGTACAATTTGAAGAAAGGTATAACTAAACTAACAAACTATTAAAATTCTTGAAGGTGAGTCATAGGAAGAGGACACAGTTTAGCAATAGAGCGAACGTATAACCCTTCAGGAGTTCTGACCTTAACAACTCTTACCTTGTTGTCCTTTCCCGGATATGTCTCAACTACCCGTGCTATAGGCCATTTGAGAGGAGGCGAGTTTTCGTCCTTAAGCAAGACGAGATCACCAGGCTTTATGCCTACCTGAGGAGTGAACCATTTAGGTCTATTTTGAAGCCTATTAAGATAATCGCGGGTCCAAACCTTCCACATATGCTGCTGAATTCTTGTGCATTTATTCCACATAGACAATTTATTTTCTTGAATATCAGAGATATCTGATTCAGGATAAGAGATTAAGGAAGGAGTCAATAAGGAAGTGTCCGGGAGTAAGAAAGGAAAAATCGGACGGGTCATCTGAGAGCGCGCAGATAGGGCGTGAATTGAGCACTGCTTCAATCTGCGAAAGTACAGTGGATAGTTCTTCGAAACTAAAATTGGAGTTACCCATTATTCTTACGAGATGATATTTGAAGCTCTTTATGGCAGCTTCCCAAATACCAGCGTGGTGTGGTGAGCGTGGAGGGATAAACTTCCATTGAATTTGACATGAAGTAGCGAAAGAGCGAATAGATTCAGAGGTATCACCTTTGAGAAGCAACTCATAAAGTTCTTTCAATTGATTTTTCGCACCTAACAAGTTTGTGCCATTATCGCTGAAAATGATACTCGGATTACCCCTTCGGGCGATAAACCTTTTCAAAGTCAATAAGAACGCTTCAGTAGAAAGACTGGAAATTAATTCCACATGCACAGCGCGAGTAGCTAAACATACAAACACTGCCATATAGACCTTAGTAAGTGGAGCTCTCTTGAGTTTAGAGGTCTTGATTGGAAATGGACCACCAAAATCAACTCCAACGTTTATAAATGGACGTGCAATTTGAACTCTTTCCATCGGGAGATTCGCCATGATTTGGGAAGCGACTTGTGCGTTAAAACGGTAACAAGTGAAACAATTTTGTATTATACGTTTGATTTGTCGAAGACCATCAAGAGGCCAGAATTTCAATCTAACATTGGACAGTGTATTTTGAGGGCCAGAATGTAGAAGTCTTCGATGTTCTCGGGTAAGTAATAAATTGACAATATGTGATTTTGAGGGCAACAGTAGAGGGAATTTCTGATCATAAGAAACATCTGAAAAGAGAAGACGACCGCCTACTCGTATCATTTGAGACGAATCTAGAAAGGGATTCAATTTACGAATAGACTTATCGTTAAGCAGACGATTATCCATTAAAAATTGGATTTCCGAACTGAAGAAATGAGACTGGGTCAATTTGATAATCATTAACTCAGAACTAGAGAGTTTCTCTTCGATGTTCTCAGTCTTCGATGTTCTCGGGTAAGTAATAAATTGACAATATGTGATTTTGAGGGTAACAGTAGAGGAAATTTCTGATCATAAGGAATATCTGAAAGGAGAAGACGACCGCCTACTCGTATCATTTGAGACGAATCTAGAAAGGGATTCAATTTACGAATAGACTTATCGTTAAGCAGACGATTATCCATTAAAAATTGGATTTCCGAACTGAAGAAATAAGACTGGGACAATTTGATAATCATTAACTCAGAACTAGAGAGTTCATGTGGAGTGAGAGGACCTAAGTCGAGTGAAACATGAAAATTTGCAGAGGGCATCATACACTTGTGAATCTGGTTTTCTGATCAGATGAGTAACCCTTTCGAGTTCAGGCAGTTCATCAACATTAATACTCGACGGACCATTAGATACAAAGAGGTTGAAATGAAAGTGTGGATCTGACAAAAATTGAGGACCATTAAACCAAAAATCACAATCAAGCAACTGCAAGGGTGTAGCACCACGAGATAATATATCCGCAGGATTGTCTTTCGATCGTACATGTCTCCATGTATGGTTGGAGGTGAGTTCTTGAATTTGAGTTACTCTATTGGCTACAAAGGTAGACCAACGAGAAAGGTGTGAATTAATCCATGCGAGGACGATTTCGGAATCTGTCCATAAATTGACAGAATTTATCTGAGATTGGGATGCAGAAAGAATCTTCGTAACAAGATTAGAGAGTAATAATACTCCTAGAAGTTCTAATCGAGGAAGAGTCACAACTTTTACAGGACTAACACGACTCTTTGAGGAGATTACTGCGTGAAAACGCCTTTGCAGAAACGAGAGATGATCGCCCTCGTGCTATAATCAATGAAAATCCAGCTTCCAGCTTTACATAAACGGGAACAGCTGCTGTATGCGGCTCGTTAGGAACATGTAGAACACCGGGGGATTTTATTTCTCCTCCTAAAATGTTGCTCCCTGTCTGTTGGGGCAGTACCTTCGATCTGGTTCGAGTGATAATAAATAATTAAAATGTGTTACCTTAAGTTGGCGATCACAATTCTCGGATTACACTTAAAAACACTTACGAATTGAAAAACTTTATTTTGCACTATGATACAAACATTCTGTGGTGAAAATGAGCGAGTTATTTTTAATAACAAATATATATAATTATATGACTGATGTTGACTCTAATAAGGTTGAGAAGGGAATGTGTCTACGTGATAATCTCGCAATTCTGTGCAAAGAATATAAGCGACATCCATCGTGCACTCTCGGGCACAACTCGACCCAAAACCAAAAGTAGTTGTTCGTTCTGAAAAAAGGGTGCTCGTCATTTGGACCATAATTTTAGGTTGCGCTATAAGTTTATCAAACTCACATTTTAACATACATTTAGAATTAGAAGAATACATTGATAATAGGTTGCCAGTCAAAAAGTGGTCGCAAATATTTTTAGTTCAATAGTAATTAATTTTTGACAAATATTTTATTTCATTCATTTATTTTTTAAATAAAATACGCTGTTCATGACGTATATGCATGACATATATAAATCTGTGATGAGTATCTATGCCATATTCCAGTGTTTTTTCTAATATTTGTTTCAGGGTTGCAATCTGATGAATTAGATTTACCACTTCTGAAACCACCCTGGTATTTTCCTACTATCCGTTCTGCATATGGTGCCATACGCTGACATAGTACTGCGGAAAATATTTTATACGCTGCATTTAGAAGCTTAATTCCTCTGTGGTTAGAGCATGCAAAGATATCTCCTTTTTTGTGTACGGTGCAAAGTATTCTAATATTCCAGTCATTGAGGAGGGATTTCTGTGTCGCATATTTCTTTTATAAGCTGCTGTAATGCCATAATGGTATCATGGCCACCTTCTTTATACAGTTCAGCTGGGAGATTATCTATTCCGGGTGATTTTTTTCTGGCTAGTTTTTTAACTGCATCTTTAACTTCAAGAATCGTTGGTGGTTCCTTTTCCCTCTCGTCTACTCCCCTTACCAAATCTCATTTGTCTTCCTGGTTTTCTTCTTCCTCCATATTAAGTGCCTGATTAAAGTATTCCACCCATCTAGTCAATACATCTTTCCTTGTTGTTAATAGGTCGAGGTATAATTCTTTTTTGTTGATGTTAACTTTCTTATAGAATGTTCTGTATTCTTTCTCTCTGTTAAGGTTTTCTATATATTTAAGTTCCGTATTCAGGTGGTTTCGTTTTTTTCTTTTGTGTATCCTCTTTTCTTCTCTTCTCTTTGTCTGGAAATTCTCTACACTTGTTCTAGTTCATTGGGTAAGCATCTTTCTTATATCATCATATTAAGAAAAAAATTAGCTTTAATTTGATATAAAAAACATGCATATAGGTCTTGAATAGCGTATTTTATTTAAAAAATAAATGAACGAAATAAATTTTTTGTCAAAAATTAATTAATATTAAATGAATTAAAAATATTTGCGGCCACTTTTTGACTGGCAACCTATTATCAATGTATTCTCCTAATTTTAAATGTATGTAAAAATGTGAGTGATTAACTACGTTATGAACATAGTGATCCTGCAGTGGGATCTTAGGCTTAGGCAGCCGTTCAAAGCTTTGACCTAATCTTCATTGCACTTCAACAATTTCGATCGCCTATTCTCGCAGCATTGGAATCCGACACAAGGATATTTTAACTTAATCAAGAATAAAACCATTGACAAACTACCCAATCAATTTCAGCAGCTTTTATTTTCAATTTCTTTTTACCTCTTTATCTTTCTAAATATTACAAACTTTTCTCAATCAAATTTCGGCGAAAGTTGCCGTTTATTTTTTTTTGTTTTTTTTAGAACTCATCACTAACTGCAATTTTTTTCTTATAATAATCACCTTCTTTTCTTTGCCATTTTCACGAAAATAACTTTAAACAAATTTGGAAAGCAGAGGTTATTAGAGAAAATTAAGTTTATTAGTCACCTACTAAGAGAACAAATATAACTGAAGTAATAAGGCAATGTATATAGATATACAGGCTTTTAAATTCATGCGACAAAATTCAGGAGGCGATTGCTCGTATGAAATTAAGATATCTTTCCTATAACAAAATTTCCTCATGTAATTGTGTATTGTTTATTTAATAATATGTATAGAAACGCTGAAATGACCGCCATGCATTTTGTGTATGGTATGGTAAATGGTAATTCTCGAAAAACTAGACTTCTTTATGCTGAAAAATATCAGCAATAACCGCTTATCCAAAACTGGAATGCTAAAAAAAATTCAAACAACACTGTTCGTTTCCGGACAGTTAGAAATGTAATGGTAGAACAAGCAATTTTAGATAAAATTGATGTACACCAGAAAACAAGCAATAGAAAAATTGTCAACATCCTAAATATCAGCCATTCATCTGTTCGGCGGGTTTTAAAAGAACAGCCGGCAGTTAGATTCTTACCACATCCAACGGGTTCAAGCTCTTTTAACTAGAGATTTTCCTCAACGAGCTAGATTTTGTGAATGGTTAACACACGAAATGGGACAAAATCCTCAATTTTTAAATAATATATTGTTTACGGACGAGGAATATTTTAAAGAGTAGCTATCATAAATCTTCACAATAATCAACAGACGAGAATCCCCATGAGCTTATAGAGCACCATTTTCAAAATATTTTTTTAGTGAAAGTATTGAGAAAAAACGTGATTTCTACCAGCTAATAGAGCAAGCGGGATTTCGTACCGGATTTGGAACAAATGATCACCTACAGAGCATTAAAACGGTAATAGAAAAAACTATCGAATAAAATCGACCACTTGTTCTGGCTTTTGTAGGTTTCCATAAATCCTCTGACACAGTAGAATTTGACAAAATCCTGGAAGCACTACAAGCATGCCTCATTGACTACCGATATACAAGGCTGATTTACAATACATACAAGAGCGCAAATATGTCGGTGAAACTACATAAAAACACGGATCATATCGCAATTGGCAGAGGAGTCCGACAGGGTGATATCTTGTCGCCTAAACTATTTACCGCAGTACTAGAATATAGTTAAAAATGAAGACTTAAGACGAAGAACAGGAGTTACCGATGTAATTTCCAGAAATGCCACACTGGAATGGAACTGGGCCCGACACGTCGCCCGAATCAGTGATGAAAGGTGGACGAAGAGATTGCTTAAGTGGAGGACGACGTTAGACAAAAGAAGTAGAGGAAGACCCCCTACTCGTTGGACTGACTGAGAAAATGTTAAGACATTGGATGAAAAGTGCTCAAGATAGAGCACAATGGACAAAAATTAGGGAGGCCTATGTCCAGAAGTGGACGCAAAGGGCTAGGTGATGATAATGAACATATTGATTGGTATTGTAAGGGATAACTTAATTGAGCCGCATTTCCTGCCTCAGCCATTAAACGGAATTTCTTACACCAGCTTTCTACAAAATAATCTCCCTAAACCACTTGAAGCCATCGCACTCAATATCAGACAACAAAACATGTGGTTCATGCACGTGCTCCAGTACACTTCAGTCAGACTGCTAGGCAACATTGGCCTCCTCGATCTCCAGAGTAAAATCCTTGCGATTTCTGTTTTTAAGGTTACCATAAAACATTAGTCTACACGACACCCATAGTTGATATCAACGATTTGAAGAATCATATTCAAATAGCATGTGTCACTATAAGAAATACACTTCAAATCTTTGAACATGTATGGCAATCCATGAGACGTAGGAACATGTACAGTAATCTTATTACATTTTTACTGTTTTTCACTCAATTTATTTAAAAAATTATAAATTATGTTGTTTATTAAGAATAAAAAAAGTTTTAAATAAAACAAGGATTTTAAGTTAAATTGTTTTGCATACAACTTCATCTTGAAAAGAAGTTTTTATATAAAATAAAGTAAGGGTTGCGAATTTCACCTCCATATAATATAACAAGAATATTGAAAAAATTAAAAAATTAAAAAAAAAAGCTCAATTTGACTCACCATCTTTTAAAGGGAATCCTTGGGAAATTTTGTTACAGGAAAGAACCATCTTAATTTCATACAAGCAATCACCTCCTGAATTTTGTCGCATGAATTTGGAAACACCCTATATGTTTAAACAATCAAGTATATAAGAAAAGTCTGACATTTACTTTTCCCCAATTGCATAAATACTTTAGGTATTGGATGTAAAGTGAAAAAGACAGACCAATAAAGAAATAATACAGCCAATTGTAGATGAGAGAAAAATTATGGAAAAATAAATAAATAAAAGTAATGGCAGAAAATAGAAAAGAATGGGAGAAATGCGTGAATGAAACGTAATATAACTAACCCAAATATGATACCTAAAAGGCCAAAAGGAAGGGTGTAAAGACAGAAAGAATTTAAAGTGGACTAAGTGGATATTCATATATATTCAAATATAATTCGCCACTATTTTCTCATATATTTCTTGAAATGAAAGATACTTTTGTCTATAAAATGGGTGCTTAGAAGATGTAGCACACAGCTAAATTGTACTGTTGGATCAATACCATGAAGTATCTATTTTATTTTTATTCCTAGAAATTTTAAACATTTCTTATCTTTGATACAGTCTTTATTGGAGGTTGTATATCACTTTGAGTATAAAAACAGAGGAGTACTTAGAGTGGAGTACATGATTGAATGTATTGAAAATCATTCATAGTGTAATGACCATAGAAAGTATTTTAAAAATATGTGCCTAAAATGTGTACTTTGTACTCATATTTATACTAAATGTTGGCCAAAAGGGTACAACAAATAACTATTATTTATAAAATGTTTCTATCTAAATGATAGAAACTAATATGGATAATTACAAAACAAGTAAACATAATCAACAACTCATTAGTTTTAAGTGGATATTACTAATAAATTTTCAAGGTAGGTTAATTAATGAAAATGTAATACTCACAAATTTGTTACAAACGCTTGCCCAACTTGGAATAAAGAAAAGTACAAAGACCACAATCCTGCGAACAGTGGTATTGTACAAAACTTCTGAGAGATAATTCTAAAAACAAACAATAATATAAATATTTTTTTATATTTCTTATTTTTATTTTATTTCAAAGGAAATGAGATAAATATTTAGTTAATGGTTTAATTTACCCTGTAAATGCCAAAAAGGCTCCAAGAAGAGATAACAGATCTAGGGCATGGCTGGTATCTAGACCTAGATATGGTGCCAGCCACAACAAAGTAGGTTGATAGTGAACTTTTGCTGATAATGTTTTATGCTTACTGTTTTCCAATACAGATCTAGCTGGTAGTACTCCATTGTCTCCATACAGACCTACAAATAACAAAAATGCTAAAATGCCAAAATATAATAGTAAATAGCATCAAATTGGCTAGAGTGATCAAAAAGGCCAATTACTGTATAATAAAAATAAAAATATTAATAATTAATAACGAAATAATTGAAAGAATAGAGACATGTTTTAGATGTAGAACAGAAAACCCAAGATGGTCCCTAAAAAAATTTCAGAAACTTAAAAGTTAAGTTTTTCCAATGTTTCTCTAAGATGTGGAAACATGGACCATTACAGGTGCATCCACAAAAAATTGGAAAACTTTTAAAATGTGGATACATAGTCATTATCATTCTGTCTTTACAATCCTGTATGGGTCCTATAGCCTCCCCAAGAATTATTCAGAATCTTATTCATCGCCTTCCTCCACTGAGCACATATTCCCATAATTGCCATGTCTTCATCAATGTTCAAGGTGTCAAGGATTGTTCTGAGTCTTCCTCTTCTTCTCTGATCAATGCATCTATCAAGAAGCGTTTTTCTAGCTGGGTTATTTTGTTCCTTCTGCATCACATGTCCTGCCCACAGCAGAGGTCATATCTTAATGTGTTTTACAATACCTGGTTCCTGGTATATTCTATAAAGTTCAAGTTGTATCATTTTCTCCACACTCCATTGTGATTTACTGTTCCATAGATTCGCCTTAGTACTTTTCTTTATTATTCATTACTTTTCGTTATTATCCAGGTCTCTAAACCATTTGTTAGAACTGGTAGGTATGGTGCAAAGTATTCCAATATTCCAATCACTGGGGAGGAATTTCTGTGTCCATATTTCTTTTATGAGATGCTGTAGTGCCATTATGTATCTTGGCCACCTTCTTTATATATTTTAGTTGGGAGATTATTTATTCAGGGTGATTTGTTTCTGGCTAGTTTTTAACTGCATCTTGTACTTCAAGAATCGTTGGTGGTTCCTGTTCCCTCTTGTCTGTTCCAGTTACCTCATTTCTTTCGTCTTCCTGGTTTTCTTTTTCCTCTATATTAAGTACCCAGTTAAAGTATTCCACCCATTAAATTAATACATATTATCCTTGTTAATAGCTCACCATTCGGACTTCTGCACTGGTTTGTAGCTGCCTTAAATTCTTTTCTGTTGATGTTAACATACTTATAGAATGCTCTAAATTATTTCTCTCTGTTAATGTTTTCTATATATTAAGTTCCTTATTTAAGTGGTTTAATTTCTCTGTATGACCTCTTCTCTCTCGTCTTTGTCTAATTCATCAAATAACCATTTTTCTGTAGGCCTCATTTCTTTCTTTTTTGCATTCATCATCAAACCAATAATTTTTATGGTCAGAAGTTTCTGTTCCTATTTCATCTTCTGTAGCTGCTTCAATATTTTGATTCCCTAATCTGTTGGTGATGTTTTCCGAGTACTGTTCTACAGCTGTTACATCTATAAGCTTTTGCATATTCTATTTCTTTGTATCCATTTTATTTTCTTTGCTGACTTTTGAAATTCTAGCAGTCAATGTTGAGATCACTAGGCAATGATCTGGGTCTATTTTTGTCTCTATAACTTCTGTAGTTAATTACATCTGTTCCATAATGTCTTGCGTCTATTAAGATGTGATCAATCTGACTTGTTGCCCTTCCATCAAGGGAGGTCCAGGTTAACTTGTCTATATTCTTGTGTTCAAAATAGATGCTAGTGACTATTATGTTTAATGCTGCTGCTAAGTTTATCAGTTATAATCGATTATAGCTACTGACATTGTGTAGGCTATGCCTCCCTACAGTGGGGATGAAAACTTGTTCTCATCCTATTCTTGGATTCATGTCACCTAACACTATCTTAATGTCATTTCTAGGACATTTTCTATAGACTTACTCTACATCTTCGAAGAACTGTTCTTTTATTTCTTCTGGTTTGTTATTAGTCAGGACATGTGCATTGATCAAACTGTAATTGAAGAATTCCCCTTTTAAGCACAAATAGCACATTCTTTAAATGTAGGCTTTAAAGTCAATAAAAAGGCCTTTTGTTCTTTGATTTACAATAAATCCCACTCCATATATGTTGACTGTCATTGCAGCTGATAAATGTAGATACATAGAAGGATAATCCAGGGCAATGTATCTAATGAAGAAGTATTAAGAAAACTAAATATATATGAAAGTCTTTGAAAGAGTTCAAAAATGCAAGGTCGAATATTGTAGTTTGTTAAAAAGTTTTTGAAAAACAATGATCTGATTCATGTGTGGTCATTGAAGTTGTCACAAATTTTTTTATCAATTCTATAACATCTAAAAATATATGTGAGGGTCTAACCAGACCTTATCTAGAAAATAAATATTTCTGCCATCTTAACAACACTGTGTGATAGAATCCATTGGCTTTTTAAAATCTCCATACGGTGGTTTTGTGGTAGTCTAATATCATTTTTTCTTTTAAATATAAAAATAATTTGTTTAAAATAAGTTAAAAATAATAAAATTATTTACAGCAAATACATTATAAATGGTTTCCCTAATCAGTTCTAAAAGAAACAGTGAAATGGAATGAGATGATCCAGAATCTTTCACATCTTTCTAGCTTCTACCCCTTCCTTAATAATTATGTATACAGTTGTCTGTGGTACCTTTGTCAAAAAATAGTTTCTTTTAAAGCTTCAGAAGAAGGAAATTCCTTTTTTAGCCCTGTTAATAAACTTATCATCAACATCTAAAATATTTTTATATTAATATTTTTTGAAAACAATTATAATTACCAGAATGAACATTTAGAACTATTTCCATCGCATAAAAAGAAAGATAACTATATTTTTCTTTGTTGACTTTCTGATTTTCAGAAATTATCTTCAAAGAAAGCCTATCAAATTTCACTAACTAGAACCTTTTATCAAAACACATGTCTGAATCACATTGACTTCAAAGCCAAACTAAAGTTTACACAATAAATAATATAAATTTTGTTACTCCATATGCTCTTTGGGATAGTACTATCTACCCCCTTCCTACTTTTTAATTGTTGGTAATTTAACAATAACTTTTTTGTCAATTATGGTACCACAAGGGATTGTAATTTCAATTTTATTCTTAATAACCTATAAACCCTTTGTTGTACGATGAAAAGTCATTACCTGACAATTTCTTATTTCAAAGATAATGGTGTTTTTGTTGGGTCAATATTAAATTTCTATTATGAATGATTCAGAATTGGAATAATAATAATTGTTATTGTTGTTTATCTGGTTTTTCATTTTTTTTTGAGTTGTCCTATTATCTGTATCTAAAAGGACCAGATTTAAACATCTACAAATTTTCATAGTTTATTTGGAAGCACCCTATCTTTCCCAGTTAATACACCACTTTGACTGCAACATAAGATAATTTTCTACTATATCTTACAACACATTATAGATAGTGCCTGCCCAAATCCACTTAGTCTGTGACTTTGCCATGCACAGTGGTTATTGATGGGCAGGATGAAAGAGACTTTTTTCTCTCAGCTGTGAGACAATCTTGTCTATCTTTGTTGCCATGCCATCTCTTCTTGATTTGCACAAATGATACACATTTTGCCATGTGTAAGGAAGAACACCACCACTGAATTTTGGGTCAATTGTTTTTTTTTCACATATTCCTGTCTTTTTTTCTTGGAGGAAAAATCGTAGAGTCTTGAAACTTGATACAGATTACAGAGGTTCCTTTTGGTATAATGAAGAATCATATTAAATTGAGGGATTGAATTAGGGGATTTATTATTTTCAACATTATTATCTAAAACTAATGTTTTTTACAAAATAAAATAAAATACACTTATTGCTGTATGTTTTCTTTTCTGTGACTGTGGAAATATAGGTTCTATTTATTATGGGACCTTTCATAACAGCCTTAATATCACATAGTCTATGTGATAAAAGTTCAAAATACAACTTCTGCATAATTTGAGACAATTATTTGAGTATATATTCAATGGTTTTAGACAACAGTCGATAAGGTGAAAATCATTCTAATTGTTGACAACATTATAAGAACAAGTGGCTTTCTTACAATGTTTTGGACAGCAGTTGATAAGGTGAAAATCATTACAATTGCGACAACATTATAAGAACAAGTGCCTTTCTTACAATACTTTGGACAGGAGACTGCTTTGGATAGCATTTACTAGATATGACCACTTTTGTATATTATTGATAATTGTAAACAGTAACACAAAATGCTATAAATTTTTGATGTGTGTTTCTTCATATTTTTCTTGAAGTATATTTTTCATATAAAAGAAATTTTTTTTATACCAAAAGATAATATTGACACATTTTGTAATTATTTTACCCCAATTGTCGCTTTTGTTATGTCTGTGTTATCAACTTGTTATTTTGTTAATAATATTTAAAATATTGGTTTTCTGAATATTGATGCTCAGTAGTCATCTCCACAATTTTAGTGCCATTTGCACTAAGTATATTATAATATTTTGTGGCAGCCACTGCTATAACATACTATCCACAAATTGTAAGTATTATTCCAAATAAGTTATATTCCATAGGAATATTACATTAGATTTACATTAATGTAAGTATTTAGACAATACAGAATTGGCAACATTCCTGTTAGACTATTTGTGTTAAGAAATATTACTTATACATAAGATAATTATTTTAATTCATGATCTAGAAATATGACAGGGAATAATATAATCTCGATTGTATAATATATAGAACTTACAGAAATAATTTATAAAAAAGTATTTCTGCGAATTTTCCATTTAGAATTTAATAATTTTCGTTCGTCCATGTAAACATTTTTATCAATATAAAAAAATATATTAGCATGATTCTAATTTAAAAGTTGCAAAGTAGCACCTAATTCTAAGTTACAAAAGGCCTCACATGAGGTGAATGGCCGTAATAGTTAAAAAACAGTTAGGTGTGAAACGAAGACAGGATACACATCAGTAATTCGGCTTTTTTGGTAGTGATAGATAAAATTATTTATTTTTACTTACCAGGTATTTGTACGTAAAACGACAAAAACGCTGCTAAATAAATAACACACAAACATCTCAAAAATAAATTCCTTGTATATCTCACGCTTATCATCCTGGTAAAATTGTAAATTTTTAATAAGGAAATTAAAACTTAGAAGCATCAAATATCAACATTCTCCAATAGCACAGACTACAGACTGCACAGAACCAAAGAACAACGTCATTGTCAGAAATAGACGCCTGTCTCATTCTAGACATTAGTCATGGGCGCACATTATTTACCATCTATGGGCTATTTAATAAAAAATATATAATTAGCCTATAGATTAGCTTATAAATACATTAAAAACTTAGTTATTTCGGTTTTAATACCTACAGAACGACAAGACATACATATAGCATTCTAAAGTCATGACGATTATAAAGGCACAAAGTAAAAATTTACTGACTCATATAATGATATTAATTATATTTTAAAGGTCCTTCTCGAAGAGAATGAACCCATACATTGTTTTAATGCTTTAACATTCTGTAATATGTTACTACAATCTAAAAATTTGAATAATGAACTATTCTACGATAGCCTTACTTTTTCACATAAATAAAAACAATTCTTTCGTCGGCATTCTGAAATTGATCGTGTCCAATACTTGTAACTTGTTCTTTAATAAATTTAGACACATAATACACATAAATATGTATGACACAAGTATTATTTTTATTATTTATTTATCGTCCTACCAGTATTTGCAGGAAGCTTCTACAGGTTCGTCTTCTTAATCGAGGGTAAAAAAATATTATTTTACTAATCCTATATAGAAGAATACAAGTATATTTTACTATTATTATTTATAGAAAACATTAAAAAAACAAATCAGTATTATATTTATTAACAGAGACCACAACTTTATTCTAAAACTTAAATAAGAAAAGTGTAAAAAAAACGTCTATCAGAATGTAACAATAAAACTTTTAAGCATTTTAATTTGCATTATATTTATTTATATCTTTTGTTATCTTTTGTCAATCTGATTCCAACCTTAGCGTTACAGACGTTGTTTCGTCGAAGCAAACACTGCGTATATCGTTCATTAAGTATTTGCTAAACCTATTCCATTTAATGATGTTTAATTAAATTACAGCTTATCCGATATTACGTGGATCACTGGTGGATCAGTAAAATCAATACGTTTCCTCGAAATTAGCAAATTCCTATTTTGGCATTGGTTGTCTCTTAGTTTTCTGTAAACTGTTAAGTGCGTATGTAAATAACTCGTCGGAGTATATATGTGAGTAAAAAGTACTCACTCCTCTACTTATCTACGCGCATCTGTACTATTTCCATATACTGTTACCACAGCCTGTTGGTTTCAATAGAGATTTTTCACTATATTAAGATAATGTTTGTCGAGTCCTTTTCGCTTTAGATATTCCATGAGAATATTATGTTTAACTTTATCGAAAGCTTTCTCATAATCTATAAATGCAATAAAGATCTTTTTATTGGTCTCGACATTTTTGAGTAAGAGTTGTGAAACTAGACAGAGCTTCTACTGTTCCGAAACCACTACGAAAGCCAAACTGTCTATTACTCATATCCGCTTTAAACTTTCTGAATATTATTGTATATACCTATAACCTTTAAAAATGTTTTCAATAATTTCGACATTAAGCTGAATGTTCTATAATCATTACACTGTTTGGGGTTCTTAGTTTTTGGTAGCCGAACAAAGGTCGATAATAGCCATTCTGTAGATATCTCACCAGATTTGTATATGTTGTTAAAAAGGATAGTTATTACACTTAAATTGTCTTTATCTATAAGTTTATTCAGCCCGATGTGAACTTTATCTGGCCCAGCGGCTCTACCAGAGCTTCCTCGCTATCAATTTGTTGTGGTTCCTCTCTTGTGTCTAGGAAAAGATCTTCAATATATTTAGTCCATAGTTGTTTTATTTCAATTGGTTATCCAGATTTAGCGATACGGCTCACACTCCCTCTAAAGGGAAAATTCACTCATCTCAGATACCTACGGTATCAAAAGGATTAAGCTCTGGTGGGACTCTTTCCGTGTTATCGAGCCCTAGGTGACTTGGTATGCTGGAGTATCTCCCAAAAATTTTCGTACACATCTGGACGTTGAGAGTAGTACAGCTTTCTGCATGGTCTTGTAGAGATGTTCATTCAGACCTAGCTTTTTTATGTTTTCTAGGAGGTTCTTCGAAGTGACTCCAGTAGTAGACAGAATAAGAATAATAGGTATTGTCTGGGTACTTTCTATTCTCCACTGTCTTCGTATTTGAATTTCCAGATCCCTGTACTTGGCGATTTTTTCGTTCTGTTTAACACGAAGATTATTGTTGTTGGGTATCGCCACATCAATTAATGTTGTTTGTCTCTTTATTTTATTAACTAGTATGAGATCTGGTCTATTGTGTGCCACTGTTTGGTCTGTGAGCACAGTGCGGTTCCAGTTTAGCTTGTAGTTGTCATTCTCAAGTATACTCTCAGGAACGTATTGATAATATGGAGGATGGTTTGTTTGAAGAAGTCCCAGTTTGATAGCTATCTCTTGATGAAGGATCTTTCCTATTGAGTCGTGCCGTTCCTTACATTCAGTTGCAGCAAATGCCTGACAGCCCCCGGTAATATGTTGGATGGTTTCCTGAGCTTGACATCCGTATCGGCATTTGAATTTTGGACCTGAGGGTCTTTGACGATATATTTCAGGTAATTTTTGGTTGGTATAACCTGATCGTAAATGGCCAGTAGTGAACCTTCTGTTTCAGGGAACATCTTTCCTGATGTCAGCCAATAGTTCGACGTTATATTGTCGACATAGTCTTGACTGACCTCATTGAGATGTCGCCCGTACAGAGGTTTACCGATCCAGGTGCGCATTTTTTTGTCCTTATCATCTACTGCACAAATCGCGCGATGTAGAGTAGATGTCTCAGCCTGCATCTGAAAATAAGTTCTTAAATTAGTAATTTGTTTTTCTAGTTGCTCACTTATATCCATAAGTCCTCGTCCCCCTAAATACCGCGGTAATGTCATTCTGTCTACTGCACGTTGAGGATGGTGTTTTTGTGCCTTTGTGAGGTGTGTTCGTGTTGTGTACTTTTCGCTGAAGATGTTCTATGTCCGTTTTTGTCCACAACAATATCAAATGAGTAGCTAAGCGTGGAACATGCGTAGGTGTTTACTGCATTAAACAAATTTTTACTGTTAAGGTGTGAACGAAGCAGCTGTTTTACTCTTCGTATAAACTCAGTAGTTATCTCAGTTTTCATTTGCTTATGTTCAATCTTCCTAATCTAATTATTGGTTTATTACTAGGTTTAATATTTTTGTCAATTAATCGGTTAGGTGTGTTTGTTCGTAATTTTCCAGATAATTCTCTAGCTTATTATGTAAATTATGTAAATTATAATGATCATGTTTTTTCTGCAATTCCTTCATTTCAATGAATGATTCCATCATCTGCTTTTCCTTAGCATCTTTTATTTTGTTTCTTATTAATTTATGTTTTTCTTTGTATTTATCTGGGTTTTTGTTTCTATATTTTCTTCTTTGTACCATGATTTCCAGTTTTTCTTGAGTCATCCAAGGTTTTCGGCTTTTCTCTTTCTTTTGTATTTATTTTGTCTGTAATGTTAAGTTCTTTCATGACTGCATATAATTTAAATTTTAGCAAACTGTCACTGTAATCTATTGAAAACCTGTCCATTTTAAAATAACTTTGGCATTCGTCAAGCAGTTCTTCCACTTATCCGCTTGGAGAATGATATATACTGTTGGAGAATGTCTTGTACATTGTATTTAGAAGATTCAGACACCTGTAATTCTTATATGTACTCTAATATATCTCCTTTTTTATGTAGGTCATGAACGATCCGTTCACAAAGATCTAATCTTTTCGAAGACCCGTGATTGATACAATCACATTCTGTGAACCTATCGTTCGAATGACCCTATGAATCATGCCATGAATCATGCCTATAAATGACGCTGTCTCGTGTTTACGAATCGAACTGTGTGATCGCGACACGTTGCTTGGTCAAATAATTAATGCATGAACCGCGAACCGCAAAGGATCGTTCAAACGCTGATTTCAGTTTCCCAGAACGGAGAAACCCTTACGCTGCAAAACTGTAAAATTATATACATTCGAATTGTCGAGTCAATAGTCCCGTAGCATGTTCTGTTTATAAATTTGTAGGAAATAAAATCCATTTTAATTGTTGCATTATTATTCATTCATGAACATAACAATATGGAATTTGTAATTTTACTTAACTTTTTCAAGTATTTTTTTTATATTTTAATGATTTCTGATGATGATTTGAGATGATTTAAGAAATACAAATCTTAATATCAGCCTTAAACTATATTTCATTCTTAAATTTATATTAACAGTATCCAATTCTATACGTAAACAACAATATAATTAAAGTCGTTCTAATTAACGAATCTCTATGAACGGGTCCTGCATTATCATTAATTCATATACTCTCAGAAAGATTCATAAACATATCAATATTAAACTCTGTACACTTGACCTTTACACAACAAATTTAATTAGTCGTTCATATGAACGGATCTTTATGAACGGATCATTTTAATGAATGACCTGGAAGACCCGGATCACCGAAACGAACAAGGTCTTACAATCACTAACCACTTTTTAGCCATTTGTGCCTCGTTCCAGACTTTTACTTTGATGCTGTAAATTTGATCTGTAAGGATATTACCTTCGAGTTTGAATAGTCTGTAAAAATGCCGTCAATACCTGGGCACCTGTTGCTATAAATATATTTGATTGCGTCGCTAAACATTAAAGGATATTTTATGGGAGTGAGCTTCTTTGAACGGTATACTAGGTGATCTGATAAGTAACCTCATTTGAATTGAAAAACATGAAAAACAACACTTTCTTCTTCTGCATAATGAGATCGTTTCTCACTACGTTCCTATTTCAATTTGTCCAATGATGCAGAATAACATTGGTTATTGATTGTTTTACCAATTTTAAGGTAGTCAATTAAAATAATGTCCTTGCAATACCAAAAATAGTGGCCATAACATTTCCGACCACCAGATATCATATTACCATTTGGTTCTGAGTAATTTTCTCAAGTGCTCAAGCTATATTGAAACGCTCGGGCAAAAAATATGTCTATTAGGGTCTCAACACATCTTCAATTCTAGTTTAAATTCTTTTCTTGTGATATTTGAGATCTTAGAGAACGTGTTGATTTTCTAATTGCACTTCTATAAATTTGTTTTTCCTTTTGAAGTAAGTGTTTTTCCTTTTTCCTTAAGTCCTTAAGTGTGCTCCTAAATAAGTTTTTATTTTTCTTTTTTGCCATATTTACGTATCCATCACCAAACTTGAGATTGTATGGTGTGTAAAATTGTATCTATTGCTTGCTTAAATGTTCTTCTATATAAATCATATTGTTAACTTGATGTTAAGCCTTCATTTACTGTGTTTTCAACTTCTAAAAAAAATTGTGAAATTATGAAAAAAATATCTTTCCTGTGTATGAAAGTCTTCTAAATTTTATATTGGGGCTTTTACCCAAGGGAAGTGCTTATTTACTATTAATGTAAAATAGGTTACTATTTTCTTTGAAGTATATGCGCTGTATGTAGCATTCGTGTGCATTTAGAGGTTTTTCCGAATTGATATTGAAGTGATGTGTTTGGAGATCACGTCTTGCTAAAATTTTGCTGATTCTGTCCAGTGCCAGTTTCCAGTTCTTCACAAAAATAAAATGAACTCTTCTCGTTACCTTCTTTGTCATTTCTCGGAGTGTCTGTTGGACTGAAGCAAGAAATCTGGCAGTTGATAAGACAAAATGGAAAACATTTGTACACTAACTAAAAAAGAAAGAAACAGTAATTGTGAAATAATATATAAAATATTCCGAAAGATTTCGCGGTTAGTACAATTAACCCTAGAGCTAAGATTAATACTATTATAAGAAACTCAACAGTCTTCCGGGTTGAACCCCGTCGATTATCATTGCGCCGAGCTTTCGACATCTTCTTCTTCAGGGCTTCCGAGGTCTCAGTCTTCCGAGCCCCCAGACACTACTACACTGATGCTAACTAACTAACTAATGCATTACTGCCACTGGAAACAGAGGACGGTTTATTTATACCGTCGATGGTGACGTGGTTTGAATGGAAGTTGGTGTGGGAGTTAGCGTGGGGATTGGCGGGGATTAACGCAAACATTTCTGACAGTATAATTTTGATTGTTGGGTGAAGCGGACGATATTTTCTTTATGAAAGATCTCCAAATCGAATGTAACCGTACGCCGTCGTCTCTTTTATTGAAACAATTTGGCATTTTGTTAAATTTCTATGGCTTCTAGGATAATTCTTGGTTTATAGAAGCGGATCTTTCGAGATATTTTATTCGCCTCTACGGGAGGAATTTTACCAGCTCTCTCAATCGTATAGCAATCTGCTGCTACGTAAGAATCGTCTTCTTTGTAATTTAACATTCCTTAAAACATGCCGAGACCATAAAGTAATTCCCA
This sequence comes from Diabrotica undecimpunctata, assembly GCF_040954645.1. Classification (NCBI taxonomy): domain Eukaryota; kingdom Metazoa; phylum Arthropoda; class Insecta; order Coleoptera; family Chrysomelidae; genus Diabrotica; species Diabrotica undecimpunctata. The sequence continues at coordinate 101,633,522 of NC_092805.1, forward strand.
AATTTCTAAAACTTAAAAACCATACTTCTTTTTCTTCTATCTCCCAAATTTTTAGAAAGACCACTTTTGCGCTTCTCCGTGAAGCCATTCATTCCACTAGATGAAAACTAGATGTCACAAATATTAATATTTTCAATATATTGTCATCTATTCATTCTTTCCATGTACATCCTGTGTTGTGGACAGTTTCGACCGTATCAACACACAGACAGCCCTAAACACTTTCGAATCTAAGACTGAAACTCAGAAGCGAAAATTAGTGCATCTAATTGCCAAACAAATTCCAAAAGCCACAACGCTAAAACCCACTACAGTGGTTCATAATTTTTCGGATGCCCCTATTTCGACCATTGGCACTCAAGCTTGTCTTCAACTTCAGCCCAATCCAAATCTAGTCATTCTTCCAGCCGATAAAGTTTGCCGGAAGGCAAACGCAGTCCAGGACGAGGAAGAACTTCATGGTTGAAGAACTTGAGAGATTGGTATGGTGTTGATACAAGCATGCTATTTAGGGTGGCAGTGAATAAAATTAAGATAGCTATGATGGTAACCAACGTTCTAAAAGGATATGGTACATGAAGAAGAAGATAAAGTTATTGCCACCGTCATCGTAAACACTTCTTCTTATATTAATAAACTTAACCAAAGGTGATTCTAAAACGAGGCCCAATCACGAAAAGAAGGAAAGGACGACCCAGACAAAGATGGTTTGATAGCGCACAGGAAGCTCTATAGGGAATTGAGTTGGGAAGAAAGAGCAACAAACAGGGATGAATGGAGAAGAAAAGGAAGCCAATTTGGTAGGCAAGGAGCATGAAGAAACCACCCCACTTAATAAGTTTTGTAATATATAAGTATTACATTGTAATAATAGTAGCTGCATTTAACTACAGATTAACAAAAATTATTGTTTCTTATTGATTGATTAAGTAATTTCTCAAAACCCCCATCAATTCTTTATATATACCCGCCTATAAGTTTTCGAAATATTTGTCGAAAATCGCAACGATCGCAACCCAGTAAAAGTTCATACGATAGAACTTGTCATGTTGGTACCATTGATTTTTTAACGTTTGAAGTTGAAGTGTCAAAAGAATTATGCCAATGTCAAAAGTGTAATTTTTAGGTGTGATTCTAAAATTATTCTTAGAAATTACAATATTCCATATAAAGTATTTATTTAAAAGATGTATTTGTGACTAGAAAAATAAATTTGAGCTCTATACTTATAGTTAAACGCCTATAAATTTGTACCAAGTGTTTTATATTGATAAAAGAAAGTTTATTTTTTAACTTTGTAGTGTTATATTTTTATTACAAATGGCAACTGGAACTACTTTGCAAAAAGCCATTGAATTAGTCACCAAAGCTACCGAAGAAGACAGAAACAAGAATTATGAAGAAGCCCTTCGTCTGTATGAACATGGAGTAGAGTACTTTCTACATGCCATTAAATGTAAGTACCTAAAATTTGTTTTGATTATATACAGTGACATGCCTTCAAGGGTATCGATGAGTAATGAATAAGTATTTTGTGCAAATAAATAATGCAAATTTTTCAGTATCTTCTATTATATAAATTAACTTATTTTATTCTTTTATTTAGATGAAGCTCAGGGTGACAAAGCTAAGGAGAGTATTAGAGCCAAATGTGTACAGTATCTAGAAAGGGCTGAAAAAATTAAAGAATCTATAAGGAAAGGGAAGAAGAAGCCAGTTTTAGATGGAGGTTCATCAAAGTAAGAATTGCTTCAATCTGGTATTTATAAATATTTCTAATACTGAGATTTTTTAAGTTTTCATTCCAATATTTATACAGTTTCTGAAACTTTTTAAGTCAATTATTGTCTTTGCTTTTAATTTTATACAATTTGAGTGGCAACTCCTTTTATTGATAGTTTAAGTGCCTTCTTCAAGTTGAGCCAAAATTGTTGCAAATAATTATCTGACCTTACAGTGGTTACTTCTACCAGGTCTCATATTTCCTTCAATCTTATCTTCCATTAGTCATTGAAACCAAGATGTTTCTCAAATTGCCACTTCATTGATGCCAAGATGTTTCTCAAATTCATTGTATTCCTATTTTCAGTATTTTTGTAAATATTCTAATGAAGGATTTTCAGGAATATTATATTTTTAAATATAATAGAACTACTTCGTATACAATCTCTTATAACAATCTGATTAAAAACATTTGTATATTCTATAGTAATGAAGCCATTCACATTTTGAATTTTGGTTTGGTTATGTATGTACATCTGTATCTTCAGTTTCTTCTCAAATATTTTTATTGTTTTCATGGATCAATGATTTTCATTTAGTTTAATGAAATGCAGTTTTTTAAAAGGATGACAACTTTTCTAAGTATGAGTATAAATGTATTTTATTTCTTTATTCGTAGTAGAACAAAATATTATAAAAGGTGTACATATTATATTTTTATGATAAGAGTAATAATTGTAAATACATTATATAATTATTGTCCTATGTTTATGATAATTCTAATTCATATAATTGTTCTACAAATCCACCTTTAATGCTTAAATTTATCATTTTATTACAAAGGGAAGACAAAAAGAGTGATAGTGATGAAGACGATGAAGATCCTGACAAAAAGAAGTTGCAAAGCAAGCTGGAAGGAGCCATAGTTGTAGAAAAACCACATGTCAAATGGAGTGATGTGGCAGGGCTGGAAGCTGCCAAGGAGGCTTTGAAAGAAGCTGTTATATTACCTATTAGGTTTCCCCATTTGTTCAGTGGAAAGAGAGTACCTTGGAAAGGGATTTTGTTATTTGGGGTAAGCTATACAATTCATACACAAGTGTTGTGTGTGAATTACTTAAATTAATTAACTTAATTACTTAAATTGAAATAAAATTGATTACTAGAAGAATGGAAAAATGCACTGGTCTTGGAAAAACCATGATGGGTGAAAACACAATCATTTCAAATTTATTTTTACTATATAAAATACTTAAATACACTAAAGAAATGGGTAAAAACAGTTAAGGGCACAGAAGATATGATACAGCAGAAAGAAGGCATGTCATGCTGATCATAGGTCTTTAATATAATAACATAGGAAATACAAATATTTTAATTATTATTGTTTATTTATTGAACAAACTATTGTAGAAAATACAATTAATTTTCTACATGTGGTCTCCAATGTATAATGTTTCTTGTCCATTTTTTGTTGTTATGTCATGCCATGTGTCCTACCCAACTCCATTTGATTTGCCCAATTCTTCCAATTACTTTGTCTTGCTTGGCATGTCCCCATTTCGTGTATGTTATCTAAGAGAAAACATAGCTCCTTTGATGGCCCTCCGTGTTGTTCTTAATCTATTGGTTGATAACTTACTGTCTCTGTCCATTCCATAGGTCATAACTGGTAGAATACAACTACTATTTAATACCCTTTTCTTTCAGTCATTTAGATTTTTTTAGTTATCTCTGCTGTTTGTGTTGTTTGCCTAGTTTGATCATGTGATCTAGGTATATAATATAGTCTTCAACATTTTCGATCTCACTACCAAGTCTATTGTGATATTTTGATTTGACATCACTTTTGTTTTATTTAAATTCATTTTAAACTGATTTTCGGAGATTCTTGTTTAAGCTTCTTTAGGATGTAGAGTAGTTCTTCTGTATTGTTATTTATGAGTGCCTAATATGTCATTGGCAAATCTTAGTTGACTCTAAAGTCTGCCATCCATTTTAGTTATGTGTTGTTTCCAATTTAACTTCTTGAAACATGTCTTCTAATGCAAGAGTAAATAATTTTGGAGAGATAATGTCTCCCTGTCTAACTCCTCTTTCCGTTATTATTTTGCTTGTTTTTAGACTGTCCACTACATTTATTTGCATTTTCATATATGTAATTTAGCAGTATTCTATATCAGGAATCAATCCTTCCAATATTCATTCCTTCAAATACTGCCTAGAGTTCTATGGAATCAAATGCCTTATCTTAATCCACAAATGCCAAATGAAGAAGTTCATTGTATTCATTACAATTTTCAATAAGTTTTCATATTGTCTGTAGGTGTTCTATGGTACTATAACCTTTTTGTAAGTGACACTTGTTTAACAGGGTTGTAACTATCGAACTTATTTGATAGTGTTGGTAATTATTTTGCTAAGCAGTTTATATGGATGTGGTAACAGGCATAGACATGAGCTTCATCTTCAACATCATTATTAATTACATTTGAATACTCATTAATTATTTTATTTATTACATTAGTTCCAGATGTGTTACAATCATTCCTTCAATCTTTATACATAGCTATTATCTTTTTTTGGGAATAAAACCACAATTATGATTAAAATATTTTATATTTGATGTTTCAATTTCCAACTTAAGTGCTACCAATGTATGTAGATTTAGTTAAAACCAGTGTTCATATATATCACTTTGTTCCTTCTTTAGGTTTTTTTTTATTGTAGGCTAGCTAGGATGTTCTATTTTATAAAATTTTTCCTATTTACATATGCTTCAAACTGAAATGACTGTAAATCATTTTAAAATATCATAACAAATAACATACAATAATACAATTATTAGTACCACAGATAATATAGTGATGGTATTGACAGTTGATGTCAAAGTTCATTTGTTATAAAATAAACTTTTACTTTCAACATTTTTACAAATTTAATGATAAGCAAATTGATGAATATGTATGTGAGATTTTTTGTGCATTTGTTGTTGTGTATATTAAGTATATACTTTTTATACTTTTATGTTATTTCTAGAATGTATATTTTTCTTCTTTTCGATATTTTTGTTCATTGTCTTTATCCTTTTAAAAACTTACAATGGCAATCTATTTATTTATAATAATTTCTAAACAAATTATAAAAAGTTGCTTTTTTCTGTTTGGAATCACTTTTTTTTTAATAATTTAAATTATTTTAACACAAAAATTTATTCTTGAAATTTTTTGTAAAATGCTTGTCTTTGATGCCATTTTTCAAGAGGTTGGACATTAAATATAAAAAAAAAACAAAAAAAGTAGTTTAAAAATGTGTTATTCGATATTCATTTTATATTGGAAAAGTCAGTTTAAAATATCATAAACAAATTGATATACTGTTGTGTTTCGGGATACATAGACTTGACAAACATCTGAATTTTAACATTCGAAAAACATTGTTTATTTCTTACCCACAATCTGAATCTTTCTTTAATCGAAAGGGTATGATACTACAATATTACAGTAAAAAGTTTACCCAACGTTTTCCATGGGAACCTGCTTATTATAGATGAAAGAATAAATTGGTTTCAAATAAAAAAGAAATTTTTTATTTATTGAAACATTGTTATAAATAATTAGGTTCCCGTGGTAAACTTTGGGTAAACTTTTTACTATAATGTTGTAGCAGCATATTTTTTTGATTAAAATAATATTCAGCTTGTGGGTAAGAAATAATCAATGTGTTTCAAATGTTCAAGTTCAGACATTCGTCAATCTATATATCTCGAAACACAATTGTATATTAATCTGTTTATGGATATTTTAAACTGACCTTTCCAATATAAAATCAATATGGAATTGCATATTTTAAAAGTACTTACCTTAAGCTTTCATCTCATAGGTTTTGTTTTTTTGTATTCGATATCCAACCTATTGAAAAATTGCCTCGAATACCGCTTAAACATGCCTTTTTCGCCATTTTTAATTGTTTTAGTTTGTGCAGTTTATGTTTAAAATAAGTAATTTACGAAAAATCACAAGAATGTCTTTCATGTTAAAGTAAACCAAATTATTAAAAAAAGTGGTTTTCAAGCGAAAAAGCAATTTTTATAGTTTGTTTAAAAATTTGTTATAACTAAATAAGTTGCAATGGACAATTTTTTTGGTAGACTTTTGAACATAGCATATTCGCATTATAATCTATCGATTACAACAAGTTTCAGTTTGTGGCTATGAAATCGACCTTTTTCAACAAAACCACCTGTCTAAATGTGATTTTGATATTCCGACTAAACTAAATGTTACACCTAATACTATGTTGTGGTAGTATTAATATTCATTACAAGTGACTTTTAAAACATCAAGACTGATATGTATGCATTAGATCAACGGTCGGCAACAGGCGGACCGCGGTTCTAATCCAGACCGCGAAAGGTTGAACTGCAGACCGAACTGCGGAATATCGCTTGCTGAGTCGATCAAGTTCAAAATAAAATGGCTATTAATTTTTAAATAGGAAGTGAAATGGTAAATAAACATAACAACAATTATGTATAAAGTGATGAAATATTGTTTTATAATAATATTGTATGTTTACAATAACTGAAATATATAAATCTGAGGAATTCTGTTCAAAATCTGGCAACTTTTAAAACACAATTTGGGGAAATAAAATTTATGGGCCAGGCAACGCTGCTGCCCACTGACTGACAGTCGCTTACTAGTTGGTCAGTGAGATACACGTACGCACTACCGGTAATTTGTTTTGTGATTACTTGCGTTTTCGTTCCTTTTATAAAACATCTTTTTGTAAAACCTACGTTAATATGGATCCGAAAAGGAGAAAAGTGGACAGTGAAAATAGGAAGTTTTTGGCAGAATGGACTGAACAATATTGTTTTACACTGTCTGCTGGCCGCAAGCGGTTCCGGTGTGCCTTATATGCAATAAAACTGTCGCCTTAGTTAAAAGTGAAAATTTGAAGAGACACTACGAAACAACTCATCACAGTTCCACAAAAACTTTCCTCTTGGCAGTAAGGCGCGTAAAGAAAAACTTCGGGTATATCTTAATTCTTACGAAAAAAAGCACAAAAATCCTAATTCGCTGCACGAGCAGAAAAATCCACAGAGGCAGCGTTGCGTGTGTGCTGGATACTTAATAAAGACGCGAAGTAATACACGAAGAACGGAAATTTTAGCTGCGAATATTAAAAACTCTCTTCTTAATCTTTTGCAAAGACGCCTTGCTACGCCATAGCACTTGACGAATCATGTGACATTGTTGATGATGAACAAATGTCTGTTTTTGTAAGATTTCTTGATATGGAGTATCAGATTTTTAGGGAAGAGTTGCTAGCAATATTGCCGCTGAAAGGTAACACTCGAGGAGAAGATTTGTTCAAGGTTATTGATGAATTAATTTCTAAATCTAACAGTTATAATAAAATTATTTCGCTTTCTACTGATGGGACCCCAGCAATTATTGGCAAAGAAAAAGATAAAAATTCAAATTTAATAACATATCAGTGCATAATACACCAGGCAGTCCTTTGTGGAAAACTTTTATAGACTTAATGAAATCATGGAAAGTTTTGTGAAGTTAATTAATTTTATGGAATCTCATTCTGCTCTTCAGCACCGACATTTCAAGGAGTTTCTGAATGTGATTCATTCTGACTTACTACAACACAATAATGCTCGTTGGTTAAGTAAAGGTCAAGTTATTGAACAGTTCTGGCTAATAAAAAAACATGTGATCTCCTTAACAGTTCTGGCTAATAAAAAAACATGTGATCTCCTTCTTACAAAATATAGATATGCAGGAAGCCAGGGCACATTTTGAGTATATAACAAACAGGCGCAACATGCTGGTTGTGGCTTTTCTAAAAGATATATTAAAATATTTGAATGCGCTTAACACAAAGTTACAAGAAAATGGAAAATTAGTATGTGATCTGATATAAAGCGTGTCTGCTTTTCGTCGTAAGCTGATATCTTTGAAAAAGATATTGCACAACAAGAATTCATTCATTTTCTAACTATTCTTGAATATAATAAAAATAAGGAGTACTCCGAAGAAGATATTGCAGTGTTCGTAAAATTTCTGGGCGATTTTAGGAACAAATTTGCTTCAAGATTCCAAGACTTTGCACAGGTAAGCAAATTATTTTCATTTCCAAAATCACCATTTAAAGTTGATGCAGCGCAGAATGGACAGATGTGGCTGCTAAGCTGTTTAATCTGTAAAAAGCATTACTTCAAATGGAGATTATTGAATTACAAGAAGATTTGTCCTTGCACGTTTATAAATCGGTATCCGCCGAAGAATTTTGGGCCAAACATGTGCCAGCAAAATATGAAAATTGCAGACAACTTGTAATCAATTTGGCCATTATAAAATCGTAGACTAATTTTCGAAACCAAATTCAAGAATTCCGCTTTAATCTGTGCCTTCTAAGAATTGCAAGGCAAAAACAGACGTTGATAAAGGTGTTAAGAGAGACATGGGGAATCTAAAAATTGCATTCCACAACATATCTCTTCAACTAAGCAAAATTCTTAGCGAATTGGTTTCTAGTACTCGTACAGAGTATATCGAAATAACAAGGAAAAGGCAGTTAAGATTTTATTTCACGTATAGGGAGCTTGCGCATCCGTTTATACGTATTTCAGCCCAATAGGCATCATCAGAACGGCTTTCGCAAGCGCTCTGAACGTGAAATAATTCTTCTCTGTCTTAGGAAGCAACTATAACATGGCTTCGTATAGACGCAATGTAGCGACATCTGATAATAAAATCGTAGACTAATTTTCGAAACCAAATTCAAGAATTCCGCTTTAATCTGTGCCTTCTAAGAATTGCAAGGCAAAAACAGACGTTGATAAAGGTGTTAAGAGAGACATGGGGAATCTAAAAATTGCATTCCACAACATATCTCTTCAACTAAGCAAAATTCTTAGCGAATTGGTTTCTAGTACTCGTACAGAGTATATCGAAATAACAAGGAAAAGACAGTTAAGATTTTATTTCACGTATAGGGAGCTTGCGCATCCGTTTATACGTATTTCAGCCCAATAGGCATCATCAGAACGGCTTTCGCAAGCGCTCTGAACGTGAAATAATTCTTCTCTGTCTTAGGAAGCAACTATAACATGGCTTCGTATAGACGCAATGTAGCGACATCTGATAATAAAATCGTAGACTAATTTTCGAAACCAAATTCAAGAATTCCGCTTTAATCTGTGCCTTCTAAGAATTGCAAGGCAAAAACAGACGTTGATAAAGGTGTTAAGAGAGACATGGGGAATCTAAAAATTGCATTCCACAACATATCTCTTCAACTAAGCAAAATTCTTAGCGAATTGGTTTCTAGTACTCGTACAGAGTATATCGAAATAACAAGGAAAAGACAGTTAAGATTTTATTTCACGTATAGGGAGCTTGCGCATCCGTTTATACGTATTTCAGCCCAATAGGCATCATCAGAACGGCTTTCGCAAGCGCTCTGAACGTGAAATAATTCTTCTCTGTCTTAGGAAGCAACTATAACATGGCTTCGTATAGACGCAATGTAGCGACATCTGATAATAAAATCGTAGACTAATTTTCGAAACCAAATTCAAGAATTCCGCTTTAATCTGTGCCTTCTAAGAATTGCAAGGCAAAAACAGACGTTGATAAAGGTGTTAAGAGAGACATGGGGAATCTAAAAATTGCATTCCACAACATATCTCTTCAACTAAGCAAAATTCTTAGCGAATTGGTTTCTAGTACTCGTACAGAGTATATCGAAATAACAAGGAAAAGACAGTTAAAATCTTAACTGTCTTTTCCTTGGCCATTATGTTTGGCTCAACGTATATGTGTGAAACGTCTTTCTCAAAAATGTATTTTTTGAAAAACAAATATCGCTCCCGATTAACGGACGCCCACCTCGAAGATACACTTAGAATTTGTTGTTTGACTCGAGAACCAGACCACAAACAACTAGCTCAAGACCGTCGGTGCAATTTTTTGCATTAATTTAAGGTCTTTTGTTTTATCATTAAGAATGTACCAAAATAATAAACATCTTGTCATTAAATGTTATCATTTATTTTTTTTCTGGACCTTGTTCAAATTTTCTTCTAGTATCCGGACCCCACATAAAATTACTTGTCGACCCCTGCATTAGGTAGTTAGATTATTATCTTTTATTATTCTAATTTTTTATTGCATTATGTATTAATAAGCCTAATATATGTAATTTTGGATTTTGGTTCTTCATTTCTAGTGGTCTAAAAGCAGCCCCATTTTTTTTTAATACGACAGTTTAATAGCTTTTTCTTTTTTGAGTTTTTATGAGAGTGATAATAAAATTTATGAAAAGTTGTATATTTATTCCAATATGTAACTTATAAAAACAATGCCGTTAAATAAACAAAAAGATTATGTTTAAATATTGGTTTATTAATTTTGAAATCATAAAATTACATTTAAAAACATGTCTTATTTTAGCTAAAATTTGTCTTATTTTAGCATATATTGTATGTAAGAGTTAAAAGTGAATTATGGTTCAAAATTCCCACATTTTATTTTTTATGACTTAAGTAGATAATTCAATGTGTCGTCCAAGGTCAATACTATTATTTTATTTGATATACTAAAGATTAACCTACTGTGATAGATATTTTTAAGCCAATTAATGATCCACGCAATATTTTTAAATTTTAATCAAATTTATAATACATGTCAACTGTAAAACAAATAGAACGTTCAAAAAGTGTGATCTTAGAAAAATTATAGTCAAATATCTTTTAAAATAAATAAGTTCACATAATTCATCAAATACTAGTAATACCCAAAGTTAGAAGTGAATGTTTTGGTATTTTGTTAATAGAAATATAGTAAATAATTGCTTATTGAGAGTATTTTAGGGTTGTTTATATTCCAAAAAACTTTTTGATATTAATAAAAATACATATAAGGTAGTGGAACCAGTACCTAAGGAAAAAAATATAGAATCTTGCTATTTACATTCTGTACATCAACATGTTTGAAGTAAATAGTCATTATTGTCTTTAATCGGTATGTAAAATATAAACTTTAGTAATTTTTTTATTATTACTTCGATTTATAATATGGAAGATATTTAATAATGGTTCAGAAGCACCAGTATCTGACACTGAGTAACTTGGATGTACCCAACAATTATCACATTTTATTAATGCAAAAATTGTTTAATTAGTTGTGAAATATTATTAAAAACTAAACATAATCGGAATTTTTCAAAAACTCGGAAATTCTAAATGCTCCCGTTCGTTTGCATTGGATTGAACTCTTTTAAAATAATTATCATAATTGATAGCATTTGGGTCAAATGGGTGAAGTCCACTTGCTATCCTATCTTACAGCCATTATTGGTTAATCTCCACCGTTGAACAGCATCTTTCCAAGAACTTTTTAATGCCCGGAAAACGTCGACATCCATGGGTTGACACATATGAGTGGAGTTGGGACAGAGAGCCACTAATTTAATTCCACTTTCCTAGCAAAAATTACTAAGTGGCAAAGTTGGCCATCAACTAAGAAAATTATTGGCAGACTGATTGCATTTTCCTTTAACCAAGGCATAAACATATTGGCTACATATTCATAGAAAGTAGCCCCATTCACTTTTACTTTTTCCTATTGCCCAATCTAATAGCATTTTGTTGGTGACATGTTGAGGAATCTTTCATATTGATACATCACCATCGTAGGAGCAATCATTACAGCTGCATTTGCATTTAATAAATGCTGTCGTACATTCTCTATCAATGTTTGCGGTAAAATTGTAAACAGTATTTGCTCCTTTTTTTACTAAAACTTTAGTACTATTTGGTGATAAACAGAACGCCGATTCATCAGCGTTAAAAATTGTTGTCGGATCTTCCAGAATTGACATAAAATTATTTTCTTCAAGGTAGACCTTACCTCCTTACCTCCTCCCGTAAGTTTTACCTCTTTAAACCAATTTCTGATTTTGCCCTCGGTAACAGCTGTACGCCCATAAGTCAAATTGTGTGAGATTTGGTTACTAAGTTGTGGATGTCGTTTAAGAAAAGATAAATACCACTTTTTCCCGGTTGCACATTGACAAAATTAATTGACCTTTTATCGTGTTTGCAAATCATCTCGACGGTATCGATAAGTTGCAGCTTAGTTGCTGGGAAACCTCTATCAGCAATATGGAAAAGCCATTGTACTAGAGACTCTTCTTTAAAAGATGTCAAATTTGTTGGTGGATATTTTCTACATTCTCTAGGGTATTTTCCTGTTTTTTTTTTATATGGCAGGGTGGTCCTAGCTATCGCAAATTGTTTACTAACTCTAGAGAGTGGCATGTCCCTATCGATTTTTTGTAAGGCAGCACGTAGAGTTTCTTGGGAATAAGTAGAAGTTTTATTTCTACTTACAGTAGCCATTTTGAATCTAAAAAGAAGTCTAGTTAACTTTCCAACATTTTCTTAAAATATATATTTCATTGGATCCAATATCTGACGTTTTGGAACCAGTACCTGACAAGATATCAGTTATTAGAGCAAGAACCTGAATTAAAAAACTGACAATAGAAAACAGTTAATCATTAAAGATATATTAAATTAAATTAATAAATGTACTCTTTTAAATATAAATACATATCCCCAATAGCTGACACCACTGTCAGCTAATAGGTGTATAACTTTTTGTAGGTACCTATAGCTGACACCCCAATTCTACCCTTGCATTTATGAAAATTATGCTCTAAAACTATTTACTTCTATTTAACTAATTGTATATTTTAATTGACATTCATTGACTTACTTATAATATCTAATTTTCACTCGTTAACGACGAAAATCAAAATCACTGTTCTTAATATATTCAGAAAGCCAAGACAACAAAATCTCCTTTCATTCAACATCACGATAATGAAAAATATGGCGTATTGGACATATGACATTTTCTTATTTTCCCATATTTTTAGAAAAAATATTTTAGGTATTATTGGGATGTCAGAAATTGGTACACTTACCTTATATCAACCAAGAGGTAGAATTTTTTGCTTTCTATTAATAATAATGGTTTTGGAATTATTACATTTAATAATAGTCATGATATATTCGTTTTTTGTTAATGGAGACCATGTATCATTATGGTTTATAATGATCAGTTTGATTTCATGGGAAATCTTGATAGCTGCAATCGTTTTTTTCTAAGTATGGATAATTTAAATGTCGCTCAGTTTAAGTAGTCGATTTGCAAAAATAAGTTTTCTAATATTTATACAAATCTATTGTTAAAATTTTCAGTAGATATTGCTATGTCTACTGCACTGTTAGTTATTCCGAGGTTAAGCCACTTTTTCACCCTTTCTACAAGTTGTCCATTCAGGATTAGTTGTCCCAATTTGGTTTGATCCCAGTCAATGTAAATCAACCCATAACTCAAATGAATTTGTTAGACATTTTAGATGCTCAAATATATATTTGCGAAACACTCTAGTAACATGATTATATTATCAGATATAAGTTAATGTATGTTTAATTGATTCTGCCTAGGTATCACAATCTTACATCATTGGATACAACCAACTTCGTTATACAGTTACTTAAAATACGAGGGTCATTCGTAAAAAAAGGTTCCTTATGCCTCTGAGAAAGAATGCGATGTACTGGGAGAAATCGGACAACACTGCCTTACGCATCAACTCTTTCTCTCTCACCCAGCAGTAATGCCTCGGTGCATTGCTTACTGCCGGCCTAGCAGCCTTCGAAGATGGAGTTTCCGATCGCTATTACCGCCAGATACGAAATTCGTGCTGTGACAGGTTTTTAAAATGCAAAACGGATTTCATCTAGTGATATTCATCCTCAATTAATCGAGGTTTATGGAGAAAAGTACATATATGTTCAAAATGTTCGCAAATGGTGTAGAGAAGTGAGTGTGGTCAGTGAAGGCAGAACGGAAATTCACGATAAAGATTGGAGCGGAAGACTTGCAGTTTCAGACGAAATTGCCTAAAAAGTTGAACAAATAATGCATACATATCAGAGGTTTAAGATCCATTCGCTCAACTCGGGCATATTTTGACAGATTCATAGCTGGAAACCTACAACACAAAAGTTCCTAGCTCACAGTATTACAGCTTAAATAAACTTTTATTACAGACTTCTTTCATTGAAAAAAGAAGAATTATTATAAATAAATATTTAATAATATTATATAAAAATATTAAAAAAATATATTTCAGTTGTTATAATTTAACATAACTATTTATTATATGGTGCAAATAAATAAACATTGATTGTCGGTAATTCGTAAAGTTCTATTTGATTTACTATTTAGTTTGTTTACTAATAACGTTGGCTATGAGTACGTGTGTTTGGTTGTATAGTAATTTCCAGCCACTTCTAGTCTGTCAAAAAGTAACTAACTTCCAAAAAAAAATTACTAAATTCACTAGACAGTTCAGACTGGGAATAGCGAACTATACCATTAACGACCTTGCTTTGCGTATTCCTAAGATTTCCCACGCCACAAGTCATGGCCAGTGGTGTGAGACTTCTCCATGACAACGCTCCACCTCGTGTCTTACATCAAACTGAACAACTGCTAAGAGATTTTGGCTTTGAGAGGGTTGTGATCCCCCCCCCCCTTCAGTCTGGACCTAGCACCAAGTGATTAAGTATCACTTATTCTCAAAATTAAAGGAACACTTAGGTGTCTTACGTTTCAGTACCAATGATGAAGTCAAGGAAGAGGTAACTTAATTCCTTAATGGATTGGCGATAGAATTCTATAACATGGGGATAGAAAAGTTGAAGCGTCGTCTGCAAAATTGTTTGCAGACGAAACGGCGATTATGTAGAAAAATAGTTTAATTTTTAAAATTATGCATAACACTAAGAATAAAATAAAGCTATCTATTTTTAAAATTCATGTGAACTTTATTTTACGAATGGGCCCACTTATATAAAATAATAAATAATGTTCCGTATGCCGTATATAAAAATAATAATGTTTAACATATTTGGTAGAATATTAAATTTAACAAATGCATTGCTTACAATATGTGTGTTTTTATAGCCTCCCGGTACTGGTAAATCGTACTTAGCCAAAGCTGTAGCTACAGAAGCAAACAATTCAACATTCTTTTCTGTTTCTTCGTCCGATCTCGTTTCGAAATGGTTGGGAGAGTCAGAAAAGTTAGTCAAGAATCTTTTCGAATTGGCCAGAGCCCACAAACCTAGTATTATATTCATTGATGAAATCGATTCTTTATGCTCATCCCGTTCCGACAACGAATCAGAGTCAGCCAGGAGAATCAAAACCGAGTTTTTGGTTCAGATGCAAGGTAATGTATTATACAGTGTCTAGTTGAAGTATGTAACAAATTCATTGTAGTTAACAGTAGTTTTGGTAACAGCAGTTTGTTAATTGTACACTTTGCGCATAATTCGCTAGTAACTAGTAAATAAATGAAAATGTGTACACATTATATTAATTTTGTAGGTTAGTGGTATGAGTGGTTTTTTTTTCAATAAACCGTGAAGTTCTTAAACGTTGAGATACTTTACATTATTTCGATTGTTGGGATTTTGGAGCTGTTCAAATAATTTGTGCCTACCTATATTTTTAACATTATCTCCAATAATTATCATTTTCCAGTTTCAGCAACTGCTGTTTTATATATTATCATAATATATTATTTATCAACCATCATTGTATACTGTTTTTTGGAGTACTTTATATATACAGAATGATGACTAGAAATATAGTTTACGCAATTTCAAACGCTTGTCTGTGCTCTTTCTTTCCTGTTTTCTGTCTTTCTCTGTCTCCTTCTCTTCTTTCTCTCTCTCTCATATATATGTATATATATATATATATATATATATATATATATATATATATATATATATATATATATATATATATATATATATATATATTTCTCTCTGGTGACGCACAATCAAGTATAAAAGTTATAAAGAATATGCCCAAATTGATCCACTAATTGAGGGCATTTACTTGGCACATACCTTGAACTTCACTATCGACTTAATGTTTATTTTAATATAAGATAGTTTAATATAATAATACTAGTAAACGATGTTACAGAGAAAGTATCAAAACTTAAATGGGGGTCTCTAAATTCGACAAAAGAATGAAATATGGAATAAGAAGATAATATATTGGTCACCAAGAGAATACAAGAAAGAAATAGAAAGGCATGAGTGAGATAAAATAACGATCTTAAGAAACATGCCGGAACAAGATGAATAATAGCAGGACTAAGATATTATATGTTTAAAAACGGACGGAATAAGAGATACATACTTATATAGATATAACAAAAGAAATATAGTTAACTTCCTTAACTGTGAGGATAGAAAAGGTTACATGAATCCACCGAATATATTGCAACTTATTTATGAGTGATTCAAATATCGTCCAATGTCCGTTCTCTTCTGTTTGCATGAATGCGGAATCTACATAGAAAGCAAAATAGAAAATGCCAGTTTCTTGGAAATTTTCTGTCTGAATGGTAGGAAAGACCACTGATATTCTCTCATTTAAATTTTGAAATCATGAAAGCGCAATAGTTCTCGATGTATTTGTGATCACAGAAATAAGTGATAAAATATCATGATAAGAATACTTATTACACAGAAGTACTCTACAATACTGTAATTACTCTGCACGAGGCGTTTGGATTTTATGTGGCAAATTGAGGACTTAAATTACTGTGAAACTGTGAACTGTTATATTTATTGCTATTTTCCTGAAAATTTTTTGGAAAATTATGAATTTGTTCCATATTTTTTGGGTACTTTATTATACTATCGTTATTAAAAATTATATTATTGTTATTTTTAATATGATCATCATATTCTTACAAATTTCTCGTTTTTTAGGCGTGGGCCACGATACTGAAGGTATCCTTGTCCTCGGTGCTACGAATATTCCTTGGGTATTGGATTCTGCCATTCGAAGAAGATTTGAGAAGAGAATTTACATCCCTCTACCAGAAGAACCTGCCAGAGCTGTTATGTTTAAATTGCATTTAGGAAATACTCACACGGAGTTAACAGATGAAGATATTAAGGAGTTGGCATCTAAAACCGAAGGGTATGTCTTTTTTAACATTCAAAAAAGTTTAAAATCATTTGTACAATTAAAACAATAAGTAAACTGTTTTGTTTTCAATACTATTATATATATATATATATATATATATATATATATATATATATATATATATATA
Source organism: Diabrotica undecimpunctata (assembly GCF_040954645.1). Lineage (NCBI taxonomy): Eukaryota > Metazoa > Arthropoda > Insecta > Coleoptera > Chrysomelidae > Diabrotica > Diabrotica undecimpunctata. The sequence continues at coordinate 101,650,499 of NC_092805.1, forward strand.
TATATATATATATATATATATATATAACTAAGTAGTACACGCATCTTAACGAGTATACTTCACAGCTTCTTGTTCTTCTTCCTTCTTATATGCAGGCTTTAAAGCCTATTTCTTCTTCAATATTAGTCTCTTAAATTGTTTAAATTATCGCACCATCTTTATCTTGGTCTGCCAATACTTCTTCGTCCATTTGGTGACTTATCTCTTGCTATTCGTACTATCCTATCCTCTGCCATTCTACTAATGTGTTCGTTTCACTCCTGTTTCCGTTTTGTCACTCATCCTTTTATGTCTTCTATATTGCATGCTATTCTTATGTTTTCGCTTCTCTCCCTATTCAACAGACTTTTCTCTGATATTCGTCGGAGTATTTTCATCTCTGTTGTTTCTAGTAGTCGTCTCGTTTTAGATGTCTCAGGTCTTGTCTCCGCCGTGTATGTTAATATAGGTCTAATTGCTGCTTTATAAATTCTTGTTTTTGTGCCTTTTCTTAGGTGTTTGTTCTTCCAGATTATGTCATTAAGAGATCCCGCTGCTTTACTTGCTTTTAAGCTTTGTTCTCGTACTTTCTTCTTCAACATATCCGTAACTAGTTATATTTATTCCCAGATATCTAAACCTTGCTTACTGCTTAATTATTTTCCCATCAATTTCGATTTTACATCGTAGTGGGTATTTAGATGTTGTCATACATTGGTTTTTTTCTGTTGATATTATCATATTGTATTTGAAGGCTGTTGTATTGAAGGTGTGTGTTAATCTTTGGAGCTCGTCGTCTGTCTCGGCGATTAATGCGGCGTCGTCTGCATAACATAATATTAGGATTTGTTTTTTCTCCATTTTGTAACCATCACCTTTACGTCCTGCTCGTATTATTTCGTCCATTATTATATTAAAGAGAAGTGGGCTTAACGACTCACCCTGTCTGACTCCGCTTTGTACTCTTATATACTGTGTTAGTTTTCCATTTATCTTTGCTTTGATTATGGAAGTATATGTTTTCGATGGTTGAATATTGATTGGTACCTTTTCTTTTATATAGTAGGTGTAAGACGTCTTCGACTTGGATGCGATCGAAAGCCTTTGTCAGGTCTATAAAACATAGATATGCTGGTTTATTGTACTCGATGGCCTTTTCTGTGATTTGTCTTAGTACAAATACGGCGTCTATGCAGGATCTTCCGGATCTAAATCCTTGTTCACCTGATAAAGTTGTTAGTTTATTGATTTTGTTGTTTAGAACTTTTGTGGTAAACTTAAGTGCGGTGTTCAGTAGATTTATACCTCCATAATTGTTGGGGTCTGTTTGTCTGCTGCGAAATCTATAATTCTTTGTCCATTGTTGTTACTTATTTCATGCAGGCTACGTATACCTATTGTTCCCTGATATAATTCATCTCTTCCTATTTTTGCGTTTAAATCTCCTAAAATTATTTTAACGCTATAATTGTTTATCTTTGACACTTCTTGGTCTAATCTGGCATGTTTTGTTTTCAATACCATAGAGATATAAGAGTAAGTAGTACACGCATCTTAACGAGTATTTGTTGGTGACACGACCGTTGACATTAAAGAAGGTAGGGTATGCCCAATTTCTTCACTTGTTGAGTGTTCAATAACCAAGAGTGTTGAGGTGCACTCAGCCTGTTTGGAAAAAGACAGTCTAGACAAAGGAAGAATCTGGATTAATCAAATAAAAAAATGTATGTAAGAAAGATGAGAAAACGAACAAAATGATGTTACTTAACGCTGGCGAAACCTTTGTGGGTCTAAAAGAACCAATTGCCAAAAAGACTGGATGACACCAGATATTATAAAGCGCATAGAGGAAAAACGACAAAACAGAAACACAAATAAAGAAAAATACAAGCAAATCAAGAAACTAACAAAAACACAGATCAAAGAAGCTAAAGAACGCTGGATGGATGAATATTGCAAAGAAATAGAGGAATGTAATATAAAACACGACACACATAACCTACATAAGGAACTAAAATAAGTTACGAGCAATACACGGAAGAGAATACCACAAGTTATAAGAAACTCCAATGGATATCTCCAATTATCAGAAGAAGAAAAACAACAAACTTGGGAGAAATACATCAAGGACTTATTTACAGATAATAGGGAAGAAATAAATTAAACATTTCCAACTAATGAAAATATACAAATTCTAATATGAGAGGTGAAACAGGCAATTAAAAACCCAAAAAGCCAGGTCCTGATGAAATTCCAGTAGAAATATTAAAAATCCTAAATGACGAGAATATTGAGTGTCTACTAAAATATACCACGACAGTCAAATTCTTGATGAATGGTTCAAATCTATCTTTTTACCCTTACCCAAGAAAAATAATCCCAATTAATTAATGCGATGAATACCGATTAATTAGCCTCACGAGTCACACTTTAAAAATACTACTCGAAGTTATTCAACAGCGTATATATAAAAATGTGAAGAACAATTAGACAACACACAATTTGGAATTAGAGGTGGAATGGGAACAAGAGAGGCATTATGCGCAATGACGGTACTATTACAAAAATGTAGGCAATATAATAAAAACGTATTTATATTATAGATTTTCAAAAAGCGTTTGACAGAGTTCAACATGGTAAACTTATACATGCATTAAAACACATACACCTAAATCCCAAGAATATTAATTTAATCAAAAATCTATACTACAATCAAACAGCAGTCATAAGGGTGGAAGATAGTGAGACAAACCAAGTAGAAATTCAAAGAGGAGCCAGGCAGGGATGTGTGCTGTCGCTACAATTATTTAATGTGTACTCTCAACTAATATTTCAGGAGGCACTATGGGAAAGAACTGAAAGTGTAAGGATTAGAGGGAGCATCATTAATAACATAAGATTTGCAGACGATACCGCAATCATGGCAGAAAATATAGAAGATTTACAAATTCTTATGGAAATCATTAACAATGATGTGTTAGATGAGATTAAGAATGAATATGGATAAAACCAAATACATGGTGAAGAACCCTGTTGTCGAGATCATCTGGCATAGCATCTGATAGCAACCCCCGTAGAGTCCTACGTTGCCATGTGATTAGTTCCTTTTATAACTTAAACATCATAGTTTTTAAATATCAAAGATGTAATTCAAATTTAATCAAACTATTCGCGATAGCCAATTCCGACAGGGGGCGCTTAAGATTTTAAAGATGGACGATCACTTCGGGAAAACAAATCATGTCATTTGACACCATTATATGGAGAATACATAATGAGGAACGCACTCGATGGATGGAGAGGCGGCATTTCCATTGCAGGAAAAAAATCTCAAACTTAAGATTCGCAGACGATACAACACTGATAGCAACATCTGAAGAGGAGATGTCGAGACTGATAAAGAGAGTAGAAACTGAAAGCAACAAGTGTGGGCTCAAGATTAATAATCAGAAAACAAAAATCATGATTGTGGACCACGCGAATATCCTCCAAACAACAGGCGCCCTAAATCAATTCGAGAAAGTAGACGAGTTCACGTATCTAGGATCTTCCTTAAGCAATGCAGCCTCCTCCCATACGGAAATTCGCAGAAGAATAGGGATGGCCAAGAACGCGATGAGTCGACTGTCAAAAATATGGAAGGACCGCTCTTTATCCAAAAAACTCAAAATGAGACTGGTACGGACACTCATTTTTTCAATCTTCAGTTACGGTGCCGAAACATGGACAATAAAATCAGAGGATAGGAAAAGGATTGACGCATTCGAAATGTGGTGCTGGAGACGAATGCTACGCGTCTCGTGGACGGAGCACAGATCCAATCAGTCGATTCTCGAAGAGCTAAACATTCAGACCAGACTCTCCTCTCAGTGTCTTGCAAATGTTTTAAAGTTTTTTGGCCACATTGCGAGAAGAGACAATGACAACTTAGAAAGACTAATTGTGTGCGGAAACGTAGAAGGACGTAGAGGCAGAGGCCGCTCACCTATCCGATGGTCAGATCAAGTACAGAAAGCCACTGGAGAGACGTTTTCCGAGTCTATGAGAGCAGCCCAAAATCGCAAGAGATGGAGAGAATTGACAGCCCGCATTGTAGGAAATCACGATCCTCAGCAATGAGGAAACGACAAGAGAGAGAGAGAGATGTCATTTGATCTCGAAGCTATAAAACGTTTATTATAAATAATTTACACGTGTGTTTTGCCAAAGTAAAAGTTGGAGTACGTTCTTCAAAGTTTATTTGTTTGTGATTCGACTTTATACATACGGTAATTGACTCCAAACCTGAATAAAAATAAAATTAAATGTTTGCTTTTTTACAGTATGTCTGAAACACGGAAAATACAATTTACATTATCTCAATTATTTTTGTGGTTGCAAGGTCGCCAGAGATCTTTAATTGAGGGTGAGTGATTTTGTAAATTACGCCTTACGTTTTCTACTAATAACTTCATGAGACCTTTGGGGCAATTTAGCTGATGGAACAGCATTTTTCTTTAGTCTTTTCAATTTAGTTTCAGGTGTTACTATAAAGTAAATTAAATATAAATATATTAAAATATAAATAATATTTTAATCAACACCTACTTTTAAAGTAATCGTTCTCAGTAAAATATAAACTGCACAGTCATGTACTTGGTTATAGGTTAGCCAATTCGCAAAATGCATTGCCAAACTTTTCTCATATTCTCGTTCAGCGGAAACTGTATGGAATTTTTTTTGTGAATTATAATAGGATGAACATTGAGGAACACTGCAATAGTTTTTTGAAGTCGAAGTCATGGTTAATTACAATATAAACCGGTCGCTAATAAGTATACAAATTAATGACAATTTTAAGGTTTTCCCGAAGTGGATGCTTTTGAAATCAACCACCAGGCCCACTTTGCGGTTCCTCGCGAATATTTAAAGGGTTTTTATCCACATATTTAGTGGCTTCAAACATGTACATCCAAATAGCACTGATGATGGAATAGTTATTCCGAAAACGTTGTGATGTAGCCCGATAGGGTTTGTTTTTATTAATATACGTTTTATAAAGGAAATTTTTTAAATAAAAATAAAGTTTGTTCTAAAAAAGAATATACTAAAAGAGTGTTATATTTCAGGTATTCCGGAGCTGATATAAGTATCGTAGTTCGTGACGCTCTCATGCAACCCGTCCGAAAAGTCCAAACTGCAACTCACTTCAAAAAGGTCAGAGGTCCTTCGCCGCTTGATCCCAACACCATCGTAGACGATTTGCTGCTTCCATGTTCTCCAGGAGATCCGGGAGCGATGGAAATGTCTTGGATGGATATCTCAAGTGAAAAATTAGCTGAGCCTCCTGTTACAGTGGTAAGTTGATCCTTGTTAATTTTTTTATTTTTGTAAAAAACGGTAAAATTATACTGGAATATCGTTGACAATTAAAGGGACGGTACTGGCGCTTAGCCCGCGGGACGTCTCGCATGCCACACAAAAACTGCACTTTTATTATTATCGGAATGATTTGGTAATTAAAGTTATACAATGTATATTTTGCTTCCTTGATTATAGTTGATCATGTTTTTCTTTCATTGGCTTGTTTTTCTCATTCTCGTATTGCTAGTTCTTTTAAATCCTGGTTAATAAGATCAATCCATCTCTTTGTGAGCCTACCTCTCGGTCTCTTCCCGTTTAATTCTTTTCTAAGTATTTTTTTGTATTTGTCTTATCATCCATCCTTTCTATGTGTCCCAACCAACTCAGTCGTTTTCTTTGTATTTCTTTTGTAATAGTCGGTCTATTAAATATTCTATTTATTTCGTGGTTCATTCTTATACACCATTCCCCATTCTCCTGTATAGGTCCAAATATTTTCCTTAACATTTTTCTTTCCCATCTAAGAAGTTGTTCCTCTTGTTCACTAGTCAAAGTCTATGTTTCTGATGCATACGTTACTACGGGTCTCTTAACTGTTGTGTATATTTTTATTTTTGAGTTATTACAGTATTGCCCAAAATAAACAGTACTGAAACTGAAACATAGATGTCTCTTTGTGCGCGCTGTCATATTCAAATTAAATAGTATAGACCTGTCAAGTAATCCTTAAACAATTAATTATTAAGGCCTAATTGTTAAAAATGGTGTTAAGTACAGAGGAGGTTTCTTGTGGAGCATTATTTTCGCTCATACAGAATCGGCTAACGTAATAGTGCAAGTCTGCAATACGTGTGTGATCAATTCACACAACGATTTAACAAACGTTCTCCAAGTAATGCTGTAATTTTGAAGGTTGTTGAAAAGTTTAGAAATACGGGTAATGTATTGTGCCAACGAAAAGGAAACTCGGGGCGTCCCAGGACAGTTAACAACAACGATAACCATGAACGTGTTTTGGAGCGAATCTTGGAAAATCCGAAAGCCAGCCAGACATGAACAGCGAAACGAACGATTGGCTTAAAACGAACTTCCTTGCAAAGAATACTGAAGGAGCTGGGTGCATTTTCATATGTGATTCAGGTTTATCAACAATTACATACCAGGGATTATCACAGTAGAGTGGAATATTGTGCCAGAATTTGGGGCATGGCTAAAACTGCCGTTTTTAAACGGGCACCACAAACCATCAATGAGTTAAAGGATGCCGTTAGAGCCTTCTTCGCGGACTTGCGACAACCTTTATTCCATAAAATTACGAGAAATCTGGAATATTGGTATGAAGTCTGTCTTGAGAGAGGAGGAGCTCATTTAGAACATGTTATAAATTGTCAATAATGTATTTTTTAAAACAATAAAATAATTACAAGTTCAGTACTGTTTATTTGGGCTATACTGTATATACTAATTTTGACTATAATATTCTGTCTGCTACAGACGCATTTGCTTCCAACTGAAATTCTCGCTGTTCCTGATCACTGTTTTTATTTCTCTCTGTAACTATTAATCCTAAATATTTGAAATGGTCTTCTCTTTCAAATGTTTGCTCAAGATATATGAGTGCCTTTCATTTGTACTTTTCCCGAGTTGTTTTCATGTACTTTGTCTTTGAGACATTAACTTCTAAACCCATAGTATGTGCCGCTTCTTTAAAATATATATAAATCTTTTCTAGGTATTTTAATGTCCAGCTAATTATGTCTATATCATCTGCGTAAGCTATGACTTGGTTGATTTTTGTAAATATTGTACCTTCTCTATAGCGCATCTCCTTGTGTTATATCTTCATCCGACAGTTGATTTTGGATTCTTAATTTTACTTTGATGTTGGTTAGGCATAGTTTTACTAATCTGATTAGTTTTTTTGGCACATTTAACTCTTGCATTGCGTTATATAATTCCCTTCTAATTGTTATACGAAATATACGAAAATATACGAAAAGTTCGGTATTCCGTTCGTAGAATTTTTTCAGCGTTTGCCTTATAAATATGTGGTTTATAGTTGACCTACCTTTTCTGAATCCTCCTTGATAACCCCTGTTGTTTGTTCCATTATATTGTTTAGCCTTCCTTCTAATATTTTGCTAAATATTTTGTATCCAACGTTTAGTAGTGATATTCCCCGGTATTTATTGCAGTCGAACTTATCTCCGTCCTTATGTAAAGGGCATACCACTGCTATTTTCCATTGTTCCAGCATTATTTCTGTATTCCATATATCTAGTATTAACTTCGATATTTCACTCTGTAATCTATGCCCTCCATATTTTAACATTTCTACGGTTATTGTATCGCATCCTGGGACCTTGTTTTTTTCATTTTTTTATTACATTTTTTATTTCTTCTTCTGTTGTTTCATATACAGTGGGTGATCAAATTATTAGAGCCAGCCCATACAATTTTACTTTTTGTTTAATAAATGGTATGTAATTGAGCTATAAAACATATTTTTGTGCTTAATTCTGTTTTAGTGTGATTTAGAACCTTATAAAGTTTACAAATAATAAAAAAGAAACAAGTACCTACAAGAAAACACTTAAAATTATGCCTTGAGCTTAATAATTGGTATTGTCACCCTTTGCAGCAATGACCGCCTGGCACCTTCTTGGCATACTTCCTATGTATTTCTGGCAACTTTGTTGAATTGTTTCACTCCTGTGCCATACTGCTATTAAACGCTCGATCAATTGACGCTTTGTGGTTATAAGTTCAGTAGAAATTTCTTTCTTCATGAGCTTCCAAAGATTTTCTATTGGATTCAGATCTGGCGAATTACCAGGCCACTCCAACACCTTTATCTGGTTGTCAGCGAGTAATTTTGTAACAGTTTTTGCCTTGTGAGAATGCGCCAAGTCATGCATAAACGTAAATCTCTTATTCCGGAACCACACCTGGACCTGGGGAACCATTTTTGTTTGAAGTTCTCTCAAATACTGGTCCTGCCGCATTGTTCCTTCGACAATGTTAAGTCTACCAGTTTCTTGACTGCTTATGATCGACCACAACATGATGCTCAGGGAATGCTTTACCGTCCTTACCATACAATCCGTTTTGTATTTTTCCCCGGGTCTTCTCACAAATGCAGCTCTATCCATAAGGATCTGTACGGTAAATTCGTATGAAAAACAAACCTGGAATATTAATATTATTTTATAATCGTGGTCAAATTGATCAACTGTAAACCACATAAAAGAAAAACAATGTTAAGCAATGTTATTTACCTGATTCCAATCATCAATGGTCCAATCTTTATGATTTTTAGCCAATTGAAGCCTTTTTTTCTTCATGGCCGGTGTGAGTAGCACCTTTTTTGCAGGGCGACAGGTTGAAAATCCCATATCCTTTATTCGCCGACGAGCTGTCATTGGTTAAATATTGATGCCAGACTGACTCATTTTCGTTAAAATCCTTCAAGGTTGTTTTCTGTTTGCCAAGACAATATCTCGAATTTTTCTTTCATCTCGTGGTGTTGTAATTTTTTTTCGACCACATTTTTGTTTGCCCCCTAGTATCTGAGTCACGTATTGCCACGCCCGCTGTGTTGGCACTGTTGTCAGACTATTTATTGTATGTACTTTTATAAAGTGTTATAAGATAATCAAATGGAAACAAACGCATTAATATATTATACAGCTCAATTATATACTCTTTTGTTAAAAAAATTTAATTTTACTAGGTGGCTTTAATAATTTGGTCACCCACTGTAGGTCTGAATCAGCCTCTCCGACTAATCTTAGCTCTTCTATTTCGTAACGTTGATTTTGTTTATTCAACAGTTCTTCGAAATATTCTCTCCACCTATTTAGCACTGCTTTTTCGTCTGCTGTTAGCTCACCATTTGTCTTTGGATAATTTTGTTCTTGCTTGGAAACGTTTTTTCTCAAAATTTATTTTCTTATAGAATTGTTTTATATCATTTTTCTGTTCATGTTCTTCTATCCTTACTTGCAATATATTCCTCTTTGGTTTCTTCTATACTGTTGATCAGCATTTTAATACTAGCTTGATTTTTTTGTTCCATTAGCCTCTCATACCATCTTTTTTGGTTAGGTTGTTTGGTTTCCCCCACTACCTATTTTGCAGCTGTTATAACTGCTTCTTTTAAAACCCTCTACTCATCTTCGATATTTCTGACCTGTTTTTCATTTACTTTATTACATTCTTCAATTATGTTTTCTTTTTTCATTTCATATCTTGCTCTTTTTCATCATTAGATGAAAAGATGTGTGTTAATCTTTGGAGCTCGTCTTCTGTCTCGGCGATTAATGCGGCGTCGTCTGCATAACATAATATTTAGATTTCTTTGTTCCACATTTTGTAACCATGACCTTTACGTACTGCTTGTATTATTTCGTCCATTATTATATTAGAGAGAAGTGGGCTTAACGAGTCACTCTGCTTGACTCCGCTTTGTACTGGTATACACTGTGTTAGTTTTCCATTTATCTTTGCCTTTCTTCGATTATGGAAGTATATGTTTTCGATGGTTTGTATAATATTGATTGGTATCTTTTCTTTTATACAGTAGGTGTAAGACGTCTTCGACTTGGATGCGATCGAAAGCCTTTGTCAGGTCTATAAAATATACATATGTTGGTTTATTATACTCGATGGCCTTTGCTGTGATTTTTTTTTTACAAATACGGCGTCTACGCAGGATCTTCTGGATCTGAATCCTTGTTCATCTGATAAAGTTATTAGTTTATTGATTGTGTTGTTTAGAACTTTTGTGGTAAGCTTAAGTGCGGTGTTCAGTAGATTTATACCTCTATAATTGTTGGGGTCTGTTTGTCTGCTGCGAAATCTATAATTAATTGCCCGTTGTCGTTGCTTATTTAATGCAGGCTACGTATACGTATTGTTCCCTGATATAATTCATTTCTTCCTATTTTTGCGTTTAAATCTCCTAAAATTATTTTAACGCTATAATTTTTTATCTTTCACACTTCTTGGTCTAATCTGGCATAAAAATTTTTCTTTTCTTCTGCTTTTTTGTCCTCTGTAGGAGCATGACGTTTATGAGATTTATATCAAAGAACGTTGCTTTCATTTTCAGAATAGCTATCCTTTCGTTAATGTTGGTAAAACTTTTTACCGCGTGCTTGTATCTTTCACTTATTATGAAACCCATCCTACCTTGTCCAGCTGATGAATTACCGTGACATATTAGGTATTTTCCGTAGTCCCAGATGTCTTCGTTATTCTATCTCATTTCTTGCAATGCTAAAATATCTATTTTGTAGATTTTTATTTGATCAATAAATTATTTACAATATGTATTTACAATAAGTTATTGCTCTGATTTTTCCTGGCATTACAATTATGAGGAATTATGCATTGATTTATTATTGCAGTTTGATCGTTTTTTTGGCCTACCTTCATAACTCTATTATCTTTACCCTTATCCTGAAGATTAAAGTCAACATTAATATTAAAATCAAAATTATCAAAAGTTCTCATTAAAAAAAAATCATTATTTTTTTTAACATAACATAATGATTCTTAATCACGTTAACATTATTTTTATATTCGTTACTGTTACAATTAAGTATGCTACTTCGGTTTTCGGTAATGTCTTCTTCCATTGTTGTTTTTATTTTATTTTCTTTTTATTGTTTCTCCGTCCAACTTGCTTTCGTTACTTGTTTTTTGAGTGCGCTGTTTTCGTTATTTTCGTTGTTCCTTCTGTAGTAATGACTATTGATAGTTCTTCCTCCGAGAGGGATTTATCACCTTATTGTCTAGATTTATTATTTTTCAAATCTTCTGTTACTATAGCTTCCTTTTGTTGTTATAAAGTTTGCAGTTGACTCAACGTGAATAATTCGCCATTTAGAATCAATTTTTTATAACAAATACCTGCATTTGACCTTTTTCTCTTGCTTTTTTTTTGATATTTTCGAAGTTCCTTTCTTTGAATTTGTATGTCTTTTGGATAGTCTTCATTTATAAATATGTCTGTACCTCTTAATTTCTGTGTTTCTTTTAGGACCTCGTTCCTTTTATTCAAATTTTTTAATTCGATGAGGATTGGTCTTTTCTTAATATTTTTGATACCAAATCTTCGTATTTCTATAATATCTTGATATGTATTTAGTTCAATTGCAATTTTCTTGAAATTTCTGATATCTTATGTTTGATAAGCGTTTCGTTTTCATTTTCAATTTCTTCTATTTCTTGGATGATCAGATTATTTTTTCTTACTTCTCTTTCTAATACCTGTACATTTCTTTCTTGAATTTGCAGTATTGTTTGAAGTTCTTGATTCTTTTCTTTTAAATCTCTGTTTTCGTCTGTTAGTTCTGTCATCTCTTTAGTAATTGTGTCGATTTTGTCTTCCATTCTCATGTTTTGCTTCTCCAGATGATGTAACTTTAATATTTTTTCAAGGGTCGCATCGATTTTCTGTTCCATTCCTTTATAACGGAGAATTTTAGTGTATGGTCACCTTTATTTTAGCGAACCGTAATTACTGTTTTGAACAAAAACAAAACGTTACTTACAATATAAAAAGTTAATGTATTAAAATTTATTAAACATACTAAAAACTTTTACTTTAATAATTTTAAACAATAATCTAATCATTTCTTAACTTGTCTATTAATAAGGTCTCCAATCGTTCGATACAAAACCATTCGATCCGATACTAGTAAAGCAAGTATCGTTTGTCCGGGTATCGATGCTAGAACCACTAAGGTATCGAATAGAAGTATCGAAGTATCGTTAGCATACATACCTACAAGTCCTTATGAACAAAATCACATACTACAGTCAACAATATAGACTCGATATAAACGTAAAGAAGACAAAGCTCCTGATAATTAACAAGAAAAAGATAATAGAATACCAACTCTACGTCAACCAAACACAAGTAGAAAGAGGGACGCACTACAACTAGGTACCTCGGCACTATAATTAATGAAGAATGTACCAACAACCAGGAGATAAGAGCGCGCATCGGAAAAGCTAGATCCACCTTCAACCGCATGAGAGCCTTCTTCAAGAGCTACAACCTCTCTCTTGTTATAAGTAAGAATGCTGCGATGCTACGTCTTCTGTGTCCTTTTTTATGGTGCTGAATCGTGGACCTTAAACGAAGACATGTGCAGAAGATTGGAAGCATTTGAGATGTGGCTATGCGGGAGAATACGTAAGATCCCGTGAACTGACCGAGTCACAAATGAATAGGTCCTCAGAAGAATGAAGAAGAACCGAGAGGTACTGATCACCATCAAATCTCAAAAATTACAATACTTCCTGCAAAGAAAAATATTTGGACAGCAAAGTCCCAGACGACAAAGGACATCCTGGTTAAAGAACCTCAGAACCTGGTTAAACACAACATCTGAAACATGAAAATGAAAAACAAAGTGATGTCAATTCGAAAAAATCAAAATATACCTCAACCTTGCCCAATAGACAGGCACATTTTAGAACAGGTCAACACGTTCAAATATCTGGGATGTTGGATTGATAGCAGTTTAAATCCTAATCTAGATATAAAATCGAAAATAGAACAAGCCAGCAAATTTTTGGAAAAAAATTAAATTATTCCTATGTGATTCTCGAATGGAACCGAAACTCGACTATGGTTATCAGAATGCAACATCTGGTCGACTCTCCTCTATGAAACTTGGACCCTTAAAACATCAACCGTAAATAAATTAGATGCATTTGAAATGTGGGTCTACCGGATGATCCTCAAGATTTCATGGACATCGCATACCTTAACAAAGAAATGCTGCATAGAATAGGCAAGGAACGAGAACTTTTCAACAAAGTTGAAAGTTAGAAAAACATCATAGCTAGGCCACATACTGAGAAATAATAAGTACCAATATGCTCAACTAATAGTGAAAGGAAAAGAGGACGAGGAAGGAAAAGAGTATTGTGGCTAAGAAAAATCCTACAATGGACAGGGCGAAATTTTGAACAGCTGGAGCCAGAGTGGAGTTTCTGGAGAGCAATTGTAGTAGCTAACCTGCATTGAGGAGAGGGCACTTTAAGAAGATGAAGGTCGATATTCCGCTTGGCTCTTTTGGATGTATAGATCGTTTGATGTCACTTGGTGCACATACGGTTTGTAGAAACATAGGTACTTTTTGCGCCATTTCATAACCATTAATGGAATCGGGGTCCATAATTATACCTCCAAACCCAAAAAGAACAGCTTAAAAAATGGACTCACAAAAGTTCGTTGCAATCAAAGGTAAACTGATTTGCTAAGAAAAGGAAAGTCAGGAAAGGTTATGTCAACTCTGATTTGAGCTTGTTATGGAGTTATCTTGGTAGACCACTCAAAAAAGAGAAAGACAGACCGAGTATTGTAATTTGTTACAAAAGCTTTGCAAAGAGTCGACCTTTTCTTTTAAACAATATAGCTCTAGCATTACGGCTTATAAAACTTGTAATGTTTAAGTTTTATATCTTCTAAAAACTCTTATTGAACATTTAATCATTATATTCACATTTTTTTTCTAGAATGACATGATGAGATCAATCGCAACCTCCAAACCAACCGTCAACGACGAAGATCTCACGAAACTCAAAAAGTTTATGGAAGACTTCGGCCAAGAAGGATAAAGTTTAGGTATACACCAGATTTACTATTTAAAAGAGAGATTCTTGTATAATATTTGTATTCTTTTAATGCATATATAGATCGTAAAAACCACACAAAACTTCAACATTTTGCATTAAGTGTTATTAGAAAACAAAAGATTAATGTTGTTATACTGTTGCTTTAATATTATTTTTTTAATAAATTGAATTTTTCTTTTTTATATTACGGCCTTATTATACAGTAAGATAGTATATATTTGTATTCTTAATTATAAATGAAGTTAATGAAACATGTTTTTAGAATATTCACTTGTTCTTTGTATATAAAGTAATAAAAAACAGATTGGTTTAAAATAATTGTAATGGCTTAAAGCAAGTTATCTATAAGCTTCAAAGACATACTCAGTGTCTTATCCGATTTCTGTTAGTAAACGATCTGATTCATTTATTTATCTGTTGTAATTAAAATCTGAAATAAAAATGTCACAATATGTAGATTGTTTTCCACCTTAGGATAGGTCACTGTATGGCATTGTTTTCAAAAGTTTGTACATTACTTTCTTTTAATATAACTATTTTTTTAAGTTAAAAATTGTGTTTATATATTTATTTTAGTGTTTCATTTTTAAATAAAAACAGTCAAAAGAAAACACAGAACTGTTAAGGATATATTGGTTTCCAGTATTAAACGGACTATATTGTGTCCGCGTCCAAGATACTCTTCATTAAAACGTAAGCACTGATCAGCCACAGAACAAATAAAAATTATTGCTTTATTCTGTGCCTCAGCCACGTGATGATAATTTGGAGATCCGGCTTACAGAGTTGCACTCAGCCAAAGCGTTCACATTTTAATTAATTCATTATAGTTATATTGAGATAAATTATTATATATAAACTCATTATAAATCATTTTACATCATCTTCAATATCAAATTAAAAAATAATTTTAATCATTTTACAATATAGTTTTACGGCACTATCTTACAACATCGCCTTAAAATATCTTCTACAGCATCATCAATCTTCTGCAAAATCATCTTAAAATGTCATGTTACATTATTTTATAACATGATAACTCGTAAACTTACAACATCTACAACATCATCCTACAACATCGTCTGTGAGTACTCAAATACTCGAAATATGAGTAAATAAAAATACAGAATGATGATCTGGACTCCATCTCATGTTGGTATATTGGGAAACGAAAAAGCAGACCAAACCGCTAAAGCAGCATGTTCTTCTGACGTAGCCTTCAAAGAGGTCCAAATCCATACGGATCTTAAAATATTGATAAAACAAAAAATCCTCAGCTCATGGGCGGACCTGTGGAGTAAAACAAAAACTAAGCTGCATGACCCAACCTATCTCGCGTCAATATCTCCTCTATGAACAGGAAAGAAAAATCAGTTATTCACCGACTACGAATAGGGCATACACGTCTCACACATGGATACCTTATGGCATCATAAAACCCTCCAGTATGCCACTACTGTAATAGCGTTCTTTCCATCAAACACGTGATAGTGGACTGCTGCCAGTATGATTCTTCCAGAAACAAGCACGGCCTAAAAGGAAATCTAAAAGACATTCTCAGTGTTCCAAACCGTTTTGACAGTGTTCTTAGATTTTTAAAAGAAACAGTTTAATTCAGCTAATATAAACAGTGCATAGTGATAAGCTATATTGTTTTAACCTTTCTATAAAAAAAAATGTTCATATCAAATTCTTGTACCTATACCTATATAAAATATGTATAATGTTGTAAACTACTGTACCCGTGTCAATGACCATAAGCTGTCGAGACACGTTAATTTTAAATAAAAAAAAAGACGGTTAAGATTTGATTCCACTATTTGCTTATACGTATTTCGTCCTATCGGTTTATCATATTAAAATTCCTTTTTGTATTTACATTCTAGAATGTTTATATAATATTTATATTTAAAATTTTATAATATTGCAATTGTAAAAATTTGTGTTGTGTTAAAATAGAGCAATTTTTTTATTTTATGTTTAAGTGCACTTTTCAAAATTCAATCAACAATATTGTTTTGTATTTTTTTACTGTATTATAATAATATGATCTTGTTTAATGATATATTATATCTATTTATTTACTTTGAAAGATTACAGTATATTATTTTTCTTCTATTCAGTAAATTCTCATTGTCAAACTGGTTAACACATGGTATAGTAGGCACGTAATTTCGTTGGAAAATTTTCGGGAACAAGAGCGAGTAACCTACTAGCAAATTAGCAACAGTGTTATACCGTATTCATTCTACAAATTCCCAATCGTCAGTAGAACCACGTGTAAGCCAAACAGGGTCGTACTGATGTACGACCTATGTATCATATGATTTTTAAAAATATTTACTTTTGAAACTGTTAGTGTAAGAATTTCTTGAAATTTAATCAGTATATCACAATTAAACTAAACTCTAAAAAATAACACGACCAGTAAATAACTTAACAATAACTATAACATAAATATAACACAATATATTAATTTAAAAATCAACACGATACAATTTGAATTTAAAATTATGGCAAGTTTAGATCTGTAACATGAGAATCTGTCTCGCTTAAGGTAATAAATTATATTTAATAACCTCTTGACGAATGAGACGGCGAATATCAACACGTGCTCATGTTTACTGACGGGAATTTGGTAAACGAATGAACTTTAGAGTGACCATTATGATATTCTACTGAACAGTAGCGTCGATATCCAATTTTAAATTAAATAAAAGTTATTATTTTGCAAACATTTGATTTTAAGTGTAAATGGAACAGTCGCATGTCTTCAAATTATGTGGGTATCAGTAAATATTTTATTTTGCCAAAAAGTTTAATTAATTATATAAATTTTAAATAAAAAATATGGGTGTTATCAACTTCTTATATACCTAGGTAGTAATAAGACTAATCGATTTGACTGAACAAAACTTAATGTAAAATAATAATACCTATATAAAAAAAATTGTTAATAACAGTACCTAATTATCCCACACAATTAAACAATATGATCAAATATTTACGTTTTGTAAATATTTGATCATATACGATCATATACGTATAAATAATAACTTTTGTTATTGTAATCAGGAAAAAATCGAGAATTCATTTTTTAAATTAAATACAGGGTGTTCTATTAAAGAACCACAACTTTGGTTTGACACCGTGTTAGAGAAGACTTAGTACCTCCATAATTTTAAAATAGGTAAGAGGTCTAAAACTTTTATTAACATTTTTTTAGATAAACCTTTTATAATAACGTAACCAGTACTTTGACTATTTTAAATTATATACTTTGCATCTTTTTGTTCTATCAAGAAGTGCGTTTTTACTCTATTTTCAAAGATATATAAGCAAAACGAGAATATCTACAATTACAATAAAAATAAAGGTTTCAACTAACACCTAATTAGAATTAGGCACTTGCAAATCTACTCAGAGTCACTGTTATCACTATTATTACTCGTATCTTCTAAATTTATAGTTAGTTTGGTTAATGCTGGTAAATAGTTAACATAGTCATTTCCCACTCCGATTACATATTTGATTACATTTTTCCAGTTGGTTGCTGTGATCTTTGTGAGTTCTCTTTTCTTTGTTATATCTTACCCGAAGGATGCATAAGTATGCCGATGAAAACTTCAACTGGGTGACTGCCCATATTTTCAAACATAATACCAGGCACATCTGAATTTAAATATCGATGAGAATATTAAAACTTTGTATTATTATATATCTCAGTCATTGATAAGTTTGCAGTTAATAACTACTCCTGGTAGAGTACTTTTATTTTAATTTTTATTGCCTGCTTTTGTTACAGATAAATATATTTTTACACGGTCTCACCGAAATACGAGACGACTATAATCTGTTTTTATGTTCAAAGAAATTCACTTGTTATTAGACTATTAAATTTCTGCGGAATTGTATCCGCAATTTAGTATCAAGGCTGGGCGACTGTTTTAAAACTCTGATTTTTGAGGGTTCGCTTCCTGTGGCCACCCCTTAGAGTTTTTAGGTGTGGATTTTTATCCTTACAAATGCTAACAAATATCAGATCGAAACGAAACATCGTACTGTAAACATCTCCAGTTGATCGGAGACGCGTACCGTCCTTTTGCGCCGCGGCGCCAGCATCGATTTTTTTTTCACCAAGGGGCTCAGCCTCTATTTTACTCCGCTAGCTGCATTTAATAAACCATACTCAAACGGTAAGTGCTTTTTCTTTGTACAGATAACATTAATGAGTTATGCCAGCTATTTTCGTGATTTTTCAATCAAAATATTGCATTTTTTTTTGACGTGACAACGTCTTAAATTAGGTTGTGGCTCGGAGTCATGAAAAAGTGTAACGCCCGCCGGACCGGCGAATGCCTTGCGTCTCTCTCCCACTCAAACATGATCGCTCCGCTGCGCGCGCAGCACTAGAGAATTAGGCGCGTTGAATCGGTGCGTGCCTGTGTCTCTGTCTTTCTCGAGCGTTCTTGGCGTTGGAAAACCGAGAAAGCGTCATAATACAAGTTCACACGTGTGGTTAAAGTATCGTCAGCTGTGTCTGTAGTGAAAATGTGGAGTGCTTAGATTCGTCATTTACAACAACTACAACAATAAAGGTAAATAATTGTACACTAATATTTCATTATCGTAAACTATGATTGATTGATTAATTGTTAGATTGACACAAAAGTTGAGAAACTGAGTTTATAGGTTATGTCATACTATTGACAAATGTTGATAGTGTTAAGTAAATTATTAGTTTAAATCACTCTGCAACCAATCGTAATTCAGTCGATTGAGAAGAAACAGCGCGTTTCAACTGCAAACAACTATTGTGCAATTTAATAATATTCATATCAATAAATATTCTACCGAGAAAAAGACGTTGTCACGTAAAATCTTCGCCCGTAAAACCGACTTTACAGGCAACCGATTTTTGTTATTATTCTCAGCGGTCTCAGTAAGTTTTACTTACATTTTTACTGGCATTTTTTTCAGAATTAATTTTTTGAAATGAAAATTTGAGAGCATATTAAAGGAGACTTGACTTATATGATGAACCTATATAGAATACATTTTTTAGAAAGGCAAAAATGAATGAGGTAGCTTAAAACAGGTAAAACTTAAAACTTTTAGCTAAAACGCTAAAATATAAATATATTTTAAATCTATGTGTATAGGTCGCGTCGTGTGCGCTTCCTAAGCCGTACACAAACAACCTGAAAATTGAAAGATTTATATTCTGTTTGAAATATATTAATAGTCTCTATTGAAAGATTTATAACTGTTATATTCTTGTTGCGTTACAAAGCTTTGGAATTTTTCATATTTTTTATTATTTTGGTATGTCTTTTAGAAGTTAATTAAAAGTGAAGCAGTGGACAGCATTTCTTATATCTGAAAACTATTTAGAATGTGACAGTGAAGACAAAGTTTTATTTGTTAAAAGTGGGATTGATAAATTAAAAAAAAATAAGTTTAGAAATAAGGGATAATACACATACACAGCTTTTCGGTTATGATAGAATTAAAGTATATAAAGAATGCAGACAAAATTCACATTTTGATTTCACATGAGCAGGCACATTCTCAAATAATTTTAATTCTGCAAATGTCAAAGGAAAAGTAGAAGGAAAACGGGGACCAGGAAGGCGAAGGATATCCTGGCTGAAAAATCTACGTACGTGGTTCAACACAACAACCACAAATCTTTTCAGAGCCGCAGTTTGCAAAATACAGATTGCCATGATGGTCACCAACATCCGAAACGGATAGTACAAGAAGAAGAAATGTCAATACATTCAAGTATAGTACAATCAAGAAAAAGCTTCGAAGATCAACTGAGACTTTTTTTATTATAAAACCAAATGTTTTATCTGCAATTGTAAAAGTGGTTGTAAAAAACGTTGCAGTTGTAGAAAGTCTGGATGAGTTTGTTCAGCTGCATGTGGAAGTTGTCAAACTGGTAATTTTACAAATTATAAAAAGGATGATATCATACTTTCTGACGATGAAGAGGATAGATCAGATGATAATTGCCAAGAAATTCAAAATATTGACAAAAAATGACTCGATTGAAAATTTGGTGGATTCAGAAGCTAATTTTACATCAGGTGAAGAAGAAGATTATGAAAAATTATTTTATTTTTGATAAATGAATGATCATTCATCGCACCCCTTATCATTTCATTTTCTCATATTCATTTTATTACAACCCTTTTTTAAATCCTTTCTGGATTGATAAAATAAATAAACTAAATTATTTATAATATATAGTATGTATATAATATATATGCAAGAGATAATTTTTAATAATATATAAAACACTTAAATTGAGGGTTACTTTATATTATTGACTTAATAATTTAATAATTAAAGGATAATAAATATTACTTAATTCATGTGCGCGCAACCAGGCACGAGTCTAAATAAGGACTATATCTCAGAAACTACTGAAACTGTAAAAACATTTTTAGATAAATTTTTAAGGTAATGTCATGACGATGTCATGATAATGTCATGTCAGTCATGTTTTTTGAAAAAAAAATATATTTCTTCATTATTTTACGAAATACAGTCCAATATATGAAAAAATAAAGTACCTCCATTTTGCAAAATGGAGGTACTTTAGGATTATTATCTTTTTTTTTAATAATTAATACTTTCAGCTATCTATTCTCAAATTTTCATGCTTGATGTGTTTCTTGTTTGGGGTTTGACAAAATTTTGTATTTATTGATCGGGCTAACTCTTAAAACAGCAGCGAGTATAAATAAAGATCAAAGAGATTGAAGTAGAAATAGTATTAAACACCAACTTCTCCTCCAACAAATTATTTCTTCTTTGAAGAAATCGTTAAAAATCGTAGTAGAAATCGTTTGATTTCTCTTTTTATTTCTTCTTTCTCTATAAGCACAGATGTGCTTCTCCCATACGAAGTCTAATTTGTGCACAACTTTACACAATAGGTTTCTTGTTATGTTTGGTAAAGCTTCGCCACTATTAATGTCTGTTAAAACTTTGTCCAAACAAGTCATCTTATTTTGAAAATAAAATAAATGCACTTTCCTTCGAATTGTTTGTTTTATACTATCACCATAGGGGTCGTTCAACTATTGCATAACGCAATAAGGGGTGAGGGGGAGTCTTGTAAAACGTTATGGTGCGTTACAGGGGGGAGGGGGTTTCGAACAACGCGTTACGTAATACTGTTTTTTTACTAAAAAAAACTATATAATTAAAATCTCCCAAGTTGGCAATCTTTTCGTTTATGTTTTACGGGGAATCCGTACAATACAATACAATCCTACAATATTGTTGTTTTCTTCTTTTTGTTTATGCTTTTGCGGACAATCCTTCGACTGTATTGTACGTCCTTTTTATTTTGCTTTCGTTGTCAGTAATCACAGAATCACGTTGCTGTAGTCAGTATTGTTTCTATATATCAAATACACTCACATACTTCAATTGACATTTCACTCTAATAATAAAAAAACCAACTTCCTGCACATATCTGCTTTCCATATCCAGGTATCAAATGTTGATAAAACATATATGGCCTTTTATAAAAGATTTTTGCTCTCCACCATTGAATCAGATATCTGTATAGTTGGTTGCCTACCATCGTGTTAGAATCTATGGAGAGGGCATCACGTGACTAAAAACGACCTCACTTTGACACTTTTGACAGATCGTATGTGTTTATTTACGTTTGTTGTTTTTCGAAAATTTTTAGTTTTATAATACTTTTATAGAAACTGTAATAGTATATTGTGATAGTGCATAATAATGGTTTCTTGTTCTCAACGTAGTTGCAGTAGCAGAAGCAGTATTAATAAAAAATCTTCAGAAATATCGTTCCACAGGTTAGTATACAAATATGTAAATCTTGCCCGTACTTCAGAGAATAAATTAATAGTATTCATAAAAAATCTAACAGTAACTTAGCAATTAAAACATCCACTTCCAATAAAATATAAGTAATGAATACACAGTATATAAAGATACTAATAAACAATTTGTAAGCTTTTTATATTTTTTAGTTCAATAATTATGTTTTTTATTTAAAATAAAAATTTGTTATTAATACTAAGTGATGCATATAATTGTATTTTTAGGTTTCCAAAAGATCCTGAAAGACGAGACATATGGATCAAATTTGGGTTAACTTGAATTTTAGTGCAATGAACATAACCTTGACATCGAACCAAAGAATATAGACGCTTAATCGAACTATATGTTTGTGCGTCACAGTGTTGCCACATTTTTTGTATAAAGTATAGCAGTGTTTAAAATAGAAAGATACTTTGACGAAATTATATATAATGTTTTAAAAAACTTATACAGAATATTCAGGTAAATGTGAACTGTTTTACTTCTGTATAAGTTTTTTAAACGATGATATACAGCCAACTACTGGGATTTTCCCATTTTTTAATTTTTATATAATGTTTTGTTATGAGAAGCCACAATTTTTGAATTCATAATAAAAAGCATTCATAAAATAGTGTTTTTTACTTTAAATATAGCTAAATATATAGTGTATTCTTTTGTTTAACCTAATTTTTTTTTTCATTTAACTTTACTTTATTCTGTAGCTTTTAAAGTTTCTAAACTATTAATTTTTACCTTAAGCATAATTTTAATGGTTTTTATTATATAAGTATTTTAAATGTAAATATTTATAGGTATAAATATTTTAAATGTAAGATATAATTTTATTTTATAATATTTATAGGTATAATTTTAATGCTTTTAATTATATATATATATATATATATATATATATATATATATATATATATATATATATATATATATATATTCACGTTTTTGTTTAATAATATATGTATTTTTCAATTTTAAATTTTCATTTCATATAATATAAATCTTGCCCATAATTTTATATGTGAGAGTGTGAAATAATTGAGTATATGGCAACACTGACGTATATTAAGCTTACATTTAACGTCAAACATATCTATAGGTTATGTTCATTGCACTAAAATTCAAGTTAACCCAAATTTGTTAATTGAGGATGTGACGATAATATATTTTATCCTAGAAAAAGACGAACAAGGACACGATCGAGTCATAGCTTACGCCAGCAGATCTTTATCAAATGCGGAAAAAAACTACAGTGTAACAGAAAAAGAACTACTAGCCATCGTATATGGAATAGAGAAAATGCGTCCATACTTGGAAGGCTATCAGTTTTCAGTCGTAACTGATCACCAGAGTTTAAAATACCTACAATCAATAGAAAATCCGTCAGGAAGATTGGCCAGATGGGCCATGGCTTTACAACAGTTCGATTTCGACGTCATCTACCGCAAAGGAACGCAGAATCGTTTAGCTGACGCACTCTCCCGAGAACCAGTAGACGCAATTAGTACTGTTACACTTGGAGAACTACAAAATGATTGGTACAAAAAGAAAATAGAGGAGGTGAAAAACAACCCACAAAGATTCCCAGATTATATGATAAAAGACAGTCAACTATACCGACATTTCTGGGATAAATATGACTACAAAGAAACAGAGTTATCTAATCCGTGGAAGCTATGTATTCCATCAAATAAACAAAAACAGCTAATATCCGAAAACCACGATACGACAACGTCCGGACATTTAGGCATAGCCAAAACAATTGCAAGACTGGCACGAAAATACTACTGGCCTAACATGTTTAGAGATACAGCAAAGTTCGTCAGAAATTGTCACAGCTGTCAAATATACAAACCCTCACAACAACAAACTCCCGGAAAAATGTATTCAACCTCAATCCCAGAACGACCATGGCATACCGTCACCACCGACATGATTGGACCACTGCCAAGATCAAGCAAAGGCAACATCTACGCAATCGTTTTTCAAGACACTTTTTCGAAATGGGTAGAGATTGTCCCAGTAAGACGAGCCACAGCCAGTGTTGTGTGTCAAGCTCTAAAAGATAAAATAATAATGAAATTCGGATGTCCGACCAAACTCATCTCAGATAATGCAACTTCGTACGAAAACAGAGAATTCAAAAGTTTACTAAAAGAATTTAACATCGAAAAACACGAGATACCGCCATATTCACCACAGAACAACCCAGTCGAAAGAACAAACAGAGTAATCAAGACAATGATAGCCCAATTCTGCGATAACAATCACAAGACATGGGACACGTACATACCAGAACTAACTTTTGCTATTAACTCCGCAAAGCACGACTCCACCGGATTCTCTCCAGCTTATTTAAATTTCGGCCACGACCTAGACATACCCAGTAAGTTAGTAGACACGCCTAATCCATCCGACATAATTCCACCATCGTGCAAGTGGAACAAATTAAGAGAGACATTCGACTTAGTGAAAATAAATTTGGCCAAAGCTTTCACATCACAAAGCCACTACTACAATCTGCGCCGCAGAGAATGGACACCAAAGATCGGCGACAAGGTCATGAGAAAGGTTTACAACATTTCTAACGCTGCCAAACAACTAAACGCCAAATTAGCTCCTAAATTCTCCGGTCCATATACTATTCACAAAGTATTATCAAAAGTAATTTTTCAGTTGAAAGACGCAACGGGAAAAACAGTCAACAAAGTTCACATTAAAGATTTGAAACCGGCTCACGACGATAACATATAATCCCAATCAAACACAACCACTACCTTAACCATCCCCACCACCCTTTTTACCGCAAGTTATAAGACAACACGCCTGTATTGCAGGAACAGTATGGAAAACAGCCCTCTGCCAGTCAGCCCTATTAGAAGACCACCGCTTACTCCAGGCAGGAACTGTGAAATAATAAACAGCCCTGCGTTCCACCAAATGGAAGACATTTTGGAAATTCCAGAAATAATGAGCCCGTTATCGGACAGTTTTGCACTACCACTCACTCCAGGCCGCGAGTGCGAATATATTATGGCAACCCCAAAAGAAAATTCAAATACAGAGGCACATATGGGGGTAACACAATTGAATAACCCCATAACATCAGTAAAAGTGTCCATACCTCTCAAATCACTGCTGCCACCAAATTTGAAAGGAAAAGGATCATACCGCCTAAGACTGACAGCAACAAACACGATCCGGATAAGGTACAAACGCGAGTGCTAGTGCTAGTAAGTGAGGTAGTTGTCGTGCGGAAGACGTTTTTGGTTTTGCGTATTTGAATATGTAATTGGGTATATATATGTATATATGTATATGGTATTTATTATGTTAAAAAGATGTTTTGTTTTATATTTTTATAGTTGTAAGTTGTATATAGGAAAGGGCTATAGTTAAAAATTTTTGTTCAAAATTTTTCTTTAGGAGAGGGGGGTGTGACGATAATATATTTTATCGTCTAGAGTACGCCTATGTGTTAAACAAAACATGTTTTTGTTCCGTCTCGAATAATATAAAAGTCGAAACTGAAAGACAGCTAACCATTCTCGACGGCACTCGACGCGTTGAGTTGAGAATATCTGACCTTGGGAATAGGTGCGTTGAACGTGTCCCAAATCCTTTCGAACCCAGTCGATCTGGCGTGTTGAGCGAGATTGACAATCCTTCCTCTTCCTCTGACTGCGTCAATCTGGTGCGTTGAACGATATTGGCGTATTCTTTCCTTTCTATCTGGTGCGTTGAACTAGATAGACATCCTTATCCCTATCCAAGTACTCGTACTGCGTTGAGGTACGAATACGACTTCATTTCCACGATCGCCGTATCTTGGTTTACCATATCGAATATCGTCACACTCATCTATCGAAATAAATAAACAGTACGTCTTTGTATTCAACATTGTATTTAGTAGGTACTTAACGATAATTACTTTTTTTATTTGTATATGTAAATACGAAATAAATGCCATACGATCGAATCCTGTTTTTCTCTGGCTGAATTATGCTACCTGACATCGCAAGGAATATGGAAACCAACTAAATATAGTGCTTTATGTTCAAAACATTTTTTAGAAAAAGATATTGATAGAACTTCACTTTCTTCTATTCGTTTGAAAGACACTGCTGTTCCAATAGCTTATATCACACAGGTAATATGCTAAACCTAGTTAATAATAGTTATTAATTAGGTTTAATAATAACTCTTATTACTTAAAATTAATTTTAATTAATAATAGTTATTAATTAATATTATTTTAATACTTTCACGTAAATACTTATTTACAGTAAAGTAAAAATCGAAGATACATATAATAATTATGAAAATTATTTGGTTATTTGGAGTGATTTGGAATAAAATTAGTTTCACTTTTAGTACTTTTCAAGTACACATCTACAATATTTTCATTGTAGATTTTATATGAATTTATACCTAATAGCATTTTTGCTTCTTTTTACAACATGTTTTATTTTTCAGAACCAAATTGAACTTCCATATGAAGAAATGCCCAGTACACCAACTAAATCTACAGAATCCAATTCACGTATGAATAATTCTGTTGATGTTACACCAAGAAAATGAAAGTTAATTGAACAATTAAATCGCGGCCAATTAATAAGTAGCGAAAGAAGAAGAAAATTGTCCTTAATATCAAAAAAACTAATTTGAAGAGAAAAAAAACTTGCAATCATGAAGAATATTGTTTCAGAACTTAAGAAACATAATTATTTAGAGGAAGCAGTTCTCGATATTCTTTCAAAAATGGGTGGACCAGAAGAAATGTTTTTAAGGCAATATAAAAAAATTAAAAATCAATCACTACCTCGACAATATTCAAAGCAACTTAAAGTCTTTGCTTTGACCCTACATTATTATTCACCTGCTGCGTATAATTTTGTAAGAAGAGTTTTTCAAACTTACTTGCCTCACCCAAGAACATTGAGCAGGAGGTATCAAAGTATTGATGGTGAACCTGGCTTTACTACAGAATCTTTTAGAGCTTTAGAAACAAAATCATCTATAGATACTGGTAAATTATATAGTTTAATTATAGATGAAATGCGTATCCGACAACGTGAGGAATGGGTTGCAGAAACAGATAAATGTTATGGTTATGTTGATATGGGAACAGGATCTCAAGATGCCACTCTTGCAAATAGCACCTTTGTTTTCTTGCTGAACTGTATCAATGACCATTTCAAGATTCATGTTGGATATTTTCTAATAGCAGGAATTACAGGAGAGCAAAAAAAAAGGTTTAGTTCAACACTGCTTACAGAAATGCCATAACATTGGCATAAAAGTAGTGAGTATTACTTGTGATGGCCCCCCAGTAAATTTAACAATGGCAGCTCGTCTTGGCTGCAATCTAGATCATAACAATTTAAAAACAAGCTTTAAGCATCCTTCAAGTGGTGATGATGTAGTTCTGTTTTTGGATCCTTGCCATATGTTAAAATTTTTTCGTAATACTTTAGGAGAGAAGGGTATCATGTTCGATGATAACAATGAAGTTACATTGTGGAACTACCTGAAAGAGCTTAACAATTTGCGAGAAAAAGAATCATTTCATCTTGCTAATAAATTAAGATCTCAGCGTACAGCTTTTTATAAACAAAAAATGAAAGTTCGTCTTGCTACTCAGGTATTTAGCGAAATTGTTGCATTTGCTTTGATCTTTTGTTCAGAGGAACTGCAGTTACAGCAATTCAAGGGAGTTGAAGCCACAGCTAGATTTGTTATGATAATGAACAATTTATTTGATGTCCTTAATTCTAGAAATTTGTTACAGTTTAGTTATAAAAAACCCATATCTATTCAAAATTATTCAGAAATAAGCAGTTTTCTACAGTCCACTGATAAACCTTAGTGCATTAAAAACTAATGGTGGTACTCTTTTGTTAGACAGTGTTCGTCACACAGGGTTTTTAGGTCTTAAAGTTTGCATAAAAAGTTTGGATCTTTTATATAAATCATTAGTAATTTCTGGCATATTAACTTTTTTACCATTATATAAGTTCTCCCAAGATCATATTGAACTATTTTTTGGATGTATTAGATCACAAAGGGGGCTATAATAATAACCCAACAACTCGTCAGTTCATTTCAGCTTATAAAAAATTATTAGTTCACGTTGAACTGAGTGACAGTTTTAGAGGCAACTGCATACCATTAGAAAAAGTGTCCATACTAAAATGTGATCCTAAAATGTGACAGATTTTAAAAATCTTATCGCAAGATTCAACTTTTAATGAAGTAGATGTTATGATGGATCATGATTACTTGCCAGATACTCTGAGTGAATATGCAAAGTATGTAGTTGCCTATATAGCAGGTCATGTTGTTCACTCGTTAAAAACGAAAATAGTTTGTACTGAATGTTCTAATGCATTAATTAGTTCAACAAAAGATCTATACTTTTTTCTTTCATAAATAAAAAAATAAAGGTGGTTTACAATATCCTTCAACAGATGTATTCGATATTTGTAAAATCTGAAAAAATTATAAAAAATAAAATAATAGATTCAAATTTTAAACTTATATCAGCTGAAGCAATTGTTATTAATGTGGTTAAACAATTTGTAAATAGTAATGTATTTATAAATTTAATCAAGCATACATTTGATCAGTCAGGATTAGATAACCACAGAGCATTATTAATAAAAGCGGTAGCAGAAAAATATATAAATGTACGCCTTTATTACCTTATCTATATTATATTATAAAATATCAAATGTTGAAAGTATAAGACATCAGAGTAATAAAATTGTCCTATTTAAGGGCCAGTAAAATATTTTGTAAATAGAGTTGTACTCTGATGTCATATGCATACTAAATATTTGTTCTTATTTACTAAATAATATTTATTTTATATTTTATTTCTCATTTTGAAGCATGTTAGAAGTATCTCACAATTTTCAGATTTTACAGATGGTTCAATATTGTTATTATTTGGATGACATTTATAACTTTTATTTTGAAAATCATTATGAATCAAATCTTTTATTGTCAGTTTTCACTTTTAATTTAATGTCTTCATTTTGTTAGTTATTTTTCAAGCAATTTTTAAAGCGAAGCTTCTGTACTTGCATTGTATTACTTTTTTTATAAAGTAGACAGTAAAATGCTGAGACGAGCGTCACAGAACTAGCGCCACAAAATGATTCCGTCACGGGTAGCGTCATAAAATAGCGGTTCTTGACATCGATTCACTACTCTCGATCAATTCGTTTCTAGTCATCATATATTTACTCTAAGCAGGGCTAAATTAAAAAGTGCATGAAACATAAGTAACAAAATATACATTTATTGAAAATTAAAGTATTACATTAAATGCAAAGTAAAAAGTTAAAAGGATGTCTGTCGATAAAATCATTGTTGTCATCCGGTCAATAACAACATTTAATCATATGTTAAAATTTTTATAATAATTCTCGTTTTAAAATAGTTTCGTATAAATACAATTAATTTTTGTAAACACATTTAGTTTATATAATAATTAAATTTACTATCAAAGGATATTTATTTATATTTTATTATTATTTGGTCTGAATTTGCCATAAGTAAACAACATATGCTTCTATGCTTTGTTAATACGTTAACAGGCGGCGTTAGGAGCAAACAATAATTTATAGAATTTGTTTGAAATATAAAAAATAAATAAATATTAAAATTACTTTATTTAATTTTAAATATATTAGTTAAATTTTAAAAATACACTAAACAAAGTATGAAACTCAGCGCTAGTCTATAGTACCGCCTACTGTTCCTTTTTTTTTGCTATGCCCATGGCTAACAAATCCTAATGTTTCTTCTCGCATCGATTTCTTAATTATTGAATTGGGCCTCGCTTTTGCCTTTTGTAAATTGAAGAAACACGCATTTTCTAAATCCCTTTCACGTCATAAAGAGTGTAACTTTCTCTCCATGTCTAAAAAAACTAGAAAGTTGACTCGAAATGGTTCCTTATTTTTAATACATGTTTAGGGCTATTTGTGCATCCATCCGAAACTTCCCCTTCTGAACGAAAATCTAAGCCCTATTCAGAAAGTATCGTCACTTGTGTACCAGTATCTGAATGAGTTAGTTGAACTTGACCGGTAAGTCATTTATTATAGGCAAGTTCCACCAACTTCGATGATGTCTTATTAATTATAGACTTTGATGTCAACTATATTTGCCTGGCTGCCCTGTTTCTGCTACTACAACGTCCTATTGTTGTCTTCCCGTTTGTTTCTGCAATCACAAAATCTTTACCTGGAGCTAACGAGTACCGTAGGCCACCGTTTAATTGCTGCAGTGGTTAATCCATTGTATACCGGCCACCTATAGGCGCCCTATTTGCAATACCGAGACAATATCTACCTCCAGCCACCACGTGCCTTCTGTATCTGTATAAAAAAAATCTGTATAAGTACACTTATCTTGTGTATCTGTATAAGTACACGTTTGCGGTTTCATCTCAAATCAACCAAAAGCCGAAAGTTTTATGATCAGAGATACTACCGACTTTTGTTTGGTGATTTATTGTCTTATAATAGTAAATTTTTCCCTTTGACGATAGACAATTGATAATATAAGTACTGTGATAAATAGCCGAAGAATATTTGTTAATAATATTTACTATTTGTCTTATTTATTACTAATTGTACTTATATAACTGGCATTTAACAGGGAAGTGATCACTGCACCTATATTAAGTATTCTCAAGGTTTTATAATTATTCATTTTAGGTAAATTTCAAAATCATTTTTAATTAAACCTAAACAGAATCAAATTCCCAGAAATTTTTTTCGTGCTATTCTTGAGAATACTCAAATATCTTCATCCTAAATATCTTAAAATTTCTTATTAACTACTGTAACATAATTATTTGTATTTCTACACAGTATTTCCATTGTGATATTGGGTAGATATTCAATTTTGTTTTTTTAATAATAACTTTTTTAAATTTGTTAATTGAACTAAATTTTTAAGTGTCAGTTAATTTGTAGTTATCAAGTATATAACTTGTAAAACGAACGTTCTTTTATTTCATACCGTATATTCATTTTACCCTTTAAAATATTATTTATATTATTATCTCTTTCAGATACAACTTGTTATTTGATTATTAATTTATCTTTATGTATAATATGTCGTGTTTTTAGTGTTTACCGCGGGATAAATAATAGTTTATTAAAAATGTATTGCACTTTTTTAGATTATGATTAAATCTTCTAAATAACTAGTCATATTTTTCAAGTAGTTTTAATATTATTGAGTCCGGCCCTGATCCCACCGCCATATTGGTATCACCGTTAGCCACGCCTACCAGCGCCGTTTTTAGTACATACGTTAATATACTCATAGTTTCTCCATAGATTCTAACTCGATGTTGCCTACCTACAACTAACTTTATTACTTTTCAATCCATACACAATATCTAATTTACATGTTTCCCAACAAACTTTCAGGGTAAATCACACTCTAAATTTTAACATATTTAATTATACATATTGTTGCCTACTGTCACATTTAGACACATACCTTCGACATAGACATAGACACTTCGTCTAAGGACTAGCAACCCCAGTGGAGCCCTACGTTACCATGTGATAAATTCCTTTTAGAACTTAAACATCATAGTTTTTAAATATCAAAGATGTAATGCAAAGTTAATCTAACTACATTTGAAGGGTTTTTACCGACATATGTAGTGGCTCTTCAATCATGTAAATCCAGTAAGTATTAAACCACATTTTTGTAATAACCTTGGTCAAAATTTTAAATTTTCACATTTGCTGTAATTAAAGTTGTTATGTTTATTTTAGGATAGCACTGATGATGGAATAGTTATTCCGAAAACGTTCTGTGATTTTAGGGTTTTTATATTAATATACCTTTTATAAAGAAATTTTTTTATAATAAAAATTTTCAAAAGGTAACAGATACAAACAGATGAACGACTTGTGCTTGCTTACCTTCAAAAATGTCGGAACAGTACAACCCGTCGACTATGTGGGCTATCCATTTGAAATTGCAAAGTATGTTTAGGAAAAATAAAGGGGTCGATTTAAAATCATTTGTGAAAGTGCAGGCATTCATGAAGGCAATTAGCAAGAATGACGTGGCCAAGGAGGCTTATGTATTCAAGGAAAACGATTTGCAGTTTTTCACAGATGCTCCGGACATTATGTATTTATTTTTGAAGGTGGTAGCCATTTGCGGTATCTTTGGCTCTTGCAGAAGATGTGAATTGTGCGATTTACGCTTACATGATATCAAGGAAGAAGAAAGGGCTAAGACTGTGATGGCTCGACCATCGAAGTATTTATTATTGCGCCTCAAAAATGTAAGTACAGATCGAATTTTCTTAGAGTATGAGGGAAGTGGACTAATTAACTGGTTGGTATTAATACATTAGAAATAACCAGCCGGAAATACGAAACGTAGCGGGGTTTGAAGTGGTAAGCCGTTTTAATTACTTAGGTTCTGTTATCACAAACAATGGTGGATGCGAAGAAGAGATACGTCGACGCCTTACAATGGCCAGATCAGCAATGATCAAACTTACTAAAATCTGGAAAGATATGGACATAACCAGGAACACGAAACTGCACCTAGTACAGACGCTTATCTTTCTTATCGCTACTTGTGCGTCAGAAACTTGTTAAAAATTCGACTCACGACGTATAATGTCCTTTGAAATGAATGATGCGCATATCCTGGACAGCACATCGCACAAAGGTCTCAATATTGACAGAACTCGACATCAATACTAGGCTTACCACAATCATCAACCAAAATATATTGAGGTACTTTGAACACATTACTAGACGAATGGAAGGCATGGAGAGGTTGGTGGTTGAAGGCAAGGTAGATGTAGGCAAATAAAGTGCGCTACCGGTAACTCTCTGTCTGAGGCAGCACACCGCGCCCAGGAGAGAGAAGAATTGATAGCAACCATTCGTCAAATACCATAATGTCACCACATCCTTATGAAGGATAAAGGATAGAGGAGGAGGATTAATACATTTGGTTCATGTCCCTCGCAAACTGGACGTTATCTAAAATTGGACGATCCTGAGAAATACACGGGACATGCGTTTCGACGTACGTCCGCTACAATTATGGCGAACAGTGGCATGACAATAGAGCAAATCCAACGACAAGTAGGATGGAAATCGGCAGCTGTGGCGACTGGTTACGTTGAAGAGAGTATTACCAATAAGAAGAATGTTTCAAACATTATTGAGAGTGCCATTAATGGAAGTACAATCCCATTGGCTTCCGAGAATGTCGATAGTATTAATTTGAACAGCATTTCCTCTGATTTAAAAAACGGAAGTATAAATATTTCAAACAATACCAACTACTTTTCACATTCATGGAAAAGATTAAAATTTTCAAATATAATATAGGTATGTTGCCATGGTAACTTTAAAACCCGCGTGTTTTTGAAAGTTGAATTAATACACTCTGAGAGTACTTTAAATAAGCAAAATGGAGTACCAATAAAGAAATATATACTTTGTTCTGTATGTGGAAGAAACTGATAGCGTTACGTGCTCAACAGCTACAAAGTGCCGAGAAAACACGTGCGCTCAATACTGTTTTTGATTGACTTAGAATTCCATTTTTTTTATATATTTGAAGTCAGGTTTAAAGGTGTAAGGAGTAAAACAACTTTTTTTTTCAAAAACCAAACGTAAACTAGTACCTTAAATGTGTTGTAGGGTGCATTATATAAAACAATAACTGCTTTATCCTCCAAAGTTGGAACCAAGTTTCAAATGACCGCCCGTCCATTTCCTCGTGATAGTCCCCACTTTTTTAGATTCGGACGTCCACAACGTTCCT
This sequence comes from Diabrotica undecimpunctata, assembly GCF_040954645.1. Lineage (NCBI taxonomy): Eukaryota > Metazoa > Arthropoda > Insecta > Coleoptera > Chrysomelidae > Diabrotica > Diabrotica undecimpunctata. The sequence goes on from NC_092805.1 coordinate 101,684,189, forward strand.
GGCACAAACCCGTTTTCCAATTTAGATTTCGCAGACACAGATCAAGCCACCCGAGCACTGTTGCCGTAAACCTACTTTGTAACGAAATTATTTTGCTTACCAGAGGGTAAGAACATGGGGGTAGAAAAATTGGGGGCAGAAACTATGGGCGCGAAGATAAGGCAAGCAAAATAAACGCTACTAGTGCGAACGACACTCAGTTGGTTGTTGGAGAGCTGGGGTCGAGGATAAGTTGAAATAAATGGGTCGGATTGGGGTATCTACACAATGAATGAAATAAAAAGGTTACTTACATAAATCTCCTGGACAAATGGGCAAAAAAGGCAAGAAGAAATACCTCTAGCTATTTAAAAGGGACGCCGCTTCGAGAAAACTTCCTGCTGGAGGAAAGAAAGTTTCTTCCTTCCTAAAAAGTAAACATACAAAAAGGTTAGGAGATTTTCTAAAATAAAAACAAAAATGGATCAGAGAAACAAATCAAAACGTTTATTTTTGTCTCATACATCAGTTATCAACACATAAATGGCATAAAAAATATACTATATAAATAGTTGCCAAATACAGAATAAAAAAACTTACATGTTTTACAAACTCCGTTTGTAAAACTTGTTTCGTTTACAAAGGGGTTGGAGATACTACAAAAACTTACAAATGTTACCGCGCAGAGATTAACCTTTTTTTTAAAACAAACAAAACAAATAAATATCGAAACAAATGAAGCTAGCTGTCATATGTTAGCATTAAATTAAAAAAAAACAATTAAAATGACAGCTAAGTTAAACCATAAAATTTACAATTTATTAATTATTACAAAATCCCTTTAAATTTTAACGAAAGCAATTATTAATAATTATCAAAAATAATGTCTGTCTTTACTTTAAAATTAATATGGTAAATGTTACCTTGATTTCACTGTTTAGCACTTAACTTTCAAAAAAACTTGTTAACATCTATGGGACTCTATCTGGACATCTTCTCCAACAGGGACAAAGCAAACCATTTCCATACTCAGGGACGAACAATCAAGAGATGTAGAATTATTTTCTGTGGAGGAAGCAAGCTGACAACGGGGACATCCTATATAATAATTTTCCAAATTTCTTCAGTGCCGGTTCACAAATCTTATGGTGATTACTATGTTCTAAACTGCCATATTGCAGAGAGTATTATCACCTTAACCGGTCTTAAGACATAACACAAAAAAAATCTTTCTACTCTGGCATCTCTTGCTTCACTCCATTGTAGCACGTCTGCTCTGCTTGGGGCTTAAATGTCGACTGCCAAATGCCTTACATTTTACAAATTTCAACGCAAAATAAATTTCCCTTTACGTCTCACAGCTAGTTTTTGCCTACAAGCTTAAAACAAACAATCTACCCTTTTTTGACCTCGTTCTTAGCAACGAACCAACAAAAAAACTTCTTGATTATTTACTTTTAAATTGGTTAACTGGAAATTTTTTACCTCGCAATACATACAGAGAATAGGGGAATATTAATGTAAACAAAGACAAAAAAAAATATTCTCAGTTAATACGTCTTAGAAAAACCGTATATCTGACTTGCAATATTATATTAGGGGACTCGAAACAACTTTTAAATATTCCAGTTTATTGCGTTTTAACGACGAAAGACAGCTGAATACCAAAACTTGATATTTAGAATCTCAACTTAAAATGCCATAATATATTGATCGTTTTAAAATTCATTTGCAAACAGAAAAACGAAAATATTCCACCAAATTTAAAACGCTACAACTTAATTCAGCTCCTGACCAGTTGCCCTATAGCTGCAATCCTTCCCTTTTCAATTCATTTATCAGTATTTAACAGTTTTTCTTTCTCACAATATTACTACTTTTAACTATATTAATACATTAATTTTAATTAGTTTACTATTCTTTATACCACTGAAATATTAGTTTTAACCAGAAACTAATAAGCACCGTGATTCTTACCTGCTCGCCAGGACTGCACTCCGTCTGGTTTTAACCAAATATAATATATACTATACATGGTATACGATGACAAAAATATATTTAGGTCATTTTGAAGTAATAGTGCACTTATTTCTAACTTACACGGATACTTTCGGCAGTTTCATTATATCCTCAGTAGCTCCAGATCGGTTATTGATGTCGACTTCTGATTGTACTTTATTTTAATTTTAATGCATACATTGTAACAAAAAGAAATAACTTATAGATAAAACTTGAAACGTTTATTTCAAAAGAAATATATAAATTACATATCTAGGAACAAAATAAGGAAGGATTACATCCAATAAATTACCAAATCTAATGTTTAACTTACATAAATTACGTATTTTATTTGTAAATCTCAAAGACTAGAACTTTCTTGTACTTCCTTAATATAATCTATTAAATTTTTTTAACAAAATAATCAACTCTAAAATTTTCTTCACGCAGCTGATACAACGGTTAAATGGTGAATCATATATCAGTCAATATAAACTCTGTGTTGTAATTAATTGTTTAGAACTATTTATAGTATTTAAAATTTGTTTTAAAGAAAATCTAACTCCCACTTAATAATGAATTAAATTTACTCAATTATTAGATCAAAAAATGCTATTAGCCTTAGATGGGAGATATTAGAAATGAAAAAGAGCAAATGATACAAATGAATTCATTAAATTCTAGTTGTTTGTTTTATTTTTCTGGTCTAGTTTAACGCAATGGAATAGCGTTTATTTTATATTCATTATAATTATTATTAATGTCAAAATTTTTTCAAAGATAAATTCAAAATGTTCTAAAATTTTCGAAATTCGCAGAAGTATTTATCGCTTTATTGGACGGCTGCCCAACGTGGAATTGTTAACTTGTTCAGATATCAAAATATTAATGAGCAGCCCTCGACTAATTTGAAAAGAACTTTATATAAATCTGTATATTCGATCCGACAACGAAAACTTTTTTAATAAAATCGTAGAATCGCAGGAGAAGCTTTGGATGCTAAGTATTAGACCTAAAGATGCTTACCGAATATTGCTTAATTTTATTAATGTCCATTATCAGAACGACCAAATTATTTTTGACCTGATCTAGCTTCGTGCTATTATGCCAGGACTCATGAATATTTGGTGCAGAATAAAAATCAATAATGTACCATAACTATTTGCATGTATTACCATTTTCTTTTCTAACTTTTCCTAGTTATTCAAAGAGTTCAAGCCACTCTAGAACAAGACCACGTGATTCGAGAACAAAAGTCAAGTAATATTGCATGCTTCATCTGACAATTCCCGACGTTTATTTTTTTTTATTTGTACTAATCTGCTGAAAATTGCAGCGTATTCAACACCTCTCTACTAGATACCTGGCCAAACAAAAAATTTTGATTTGATTTCTTCAGTATGTTTTTAGTTTATTCGAGTTATTCTTATAAATATCTTCCATTACTTCTAATATTTTTATCAATTTCTAATTTTTTTTATACTGCACTATTATATCCTGATTTTCTAGCACTTTGGTGCCTTCCGGTAGAGATCAATAAATGATCATTCTATCTCTCTACCGGGAAACCTGCTATTTATCCTAGCTACTAGATTAAATTGGTGACATCCATTTATAAGCCGCAGACCCTGTTCTATTTCGCTTAAAATATTTTTCTAGCTAACTTGTGCTTCGAATTACCACCTTAGTAGATTATACACTTCGAAGTGTGTTTGCCAGTCTACAGAGCCAAAGTGATTTTTCTCCAGTTTTTCATGATTGTAAACCTACAACGGTAAGTTCTTATATTCATTCTGAATGCAAACTTTGTAGTTTTCATGTTGAATATGTTCTATAAATTCTAATAATTCAAGTTCTAACTAGCTTATTCAATAATTTACCCTTCCTCAGGAAATGAGTCGGCGGCAATCTTTGTCTTAGCGGAGACCTAATTTTTTTATTACTTCTGTCATAACTTGAGAACACGAGCTTATTCAATACACGTCCTTGATTGATACCTTGTCACATAATACATTCTTTGGGTTCTTCAGAGTTTGTTCTTAGTTTGAGTTATTGATCTTTCAGTAGTTCTATTATTAGAAGCATAGCTTTCTTATTGCGGCCTACGGTCGGAGCGATGGATCGCACAGAAGTGTGAAAAAAAATAAAACCGACTGTAGCAACAGATCACGCGCCCACACACTACATAGACGCAGTCTCATGCAGCCAAAAAAAAATAAAATACAATCGAACCGTATCTAATCGAATCAAGCTCTACTCGATTCGATTATCGATTCAAATAACTAATCGAATCAAATATCGTATCGAATCGAATAAAAGAAAATGGAATCAAATATAATGGAATAGAATAAGATAAAATAAAATCAAGTAATATAAATAAATTCAATTAAATTAAAAACTATCGCTCCGTGCTTATACGATAAGAAAGCCATGCCTCCTCTCCCCGGTCACTCCCGGAGTGACACATCCCGTTTTATTTTTATAGATTCCTTATGTATCCCATTTTAATAAATGGTTTCGTTTATATATAAAGCGTTTTTGTTCCTTTCTTACTTGTCAGTGTTAATGTATGATCTTATATTCCTTGACAATTTAATTTATGTATTTTCTAATGTTATATAATTATTACCTTATTCTAGCAAATATATCTCTCTCTCCCTTCAATAATTCATTCTTCCTAAGGACATGATATCATCATCTGGATATGGATATTAAAGTGTTAAGAAACAAGTAGTTAGTATAACCTTAATTTGTCCCGATTTTCTTAGTAGATATCTTCCCTTAAATCTATTGTATGCAATGCTCTTGACCAAATTTCCATACCATGTAATAACAGCCAAAATATAAATAATGTTGTTGGTTGTGGTGGTAATTCTGGGTTTGATTTTCGGTTATGTTGCGACTATTTGTTCGGTAACAATAAAGTGTAATTTTTAAGATATACGCAATACTATGCGTATTCTATTTTATGTTCTACCATGTGATCAGTGCTGTTGTATTAGTTTCATATTTTTGGTGCTGTCAACAACTTCTGAAATTTTTGTGCTCGCAGAGCAAGCCATATTTCGCCTTCAAATACTTCATTTTTTCAGCACGCGGTCTTTACGTAGATAGGAAGTTATAGAAAAGCCTCGTATCCTGAAAGATATTTTAGTTTTAATTAATAGTTTCTGGGAGATTTACAAATCACTCTTTGTTAAGTGTTACGTTTTATCGCGTTTTTTAAAGGTATTTATAATAAACTGCAGTTCATTTATCGAAAACGTTCTAGAAAATATTTTTCTTGACTTCCTAAAGTTGTCACTTGCAAAGTTATGCACGATTTTTCTAAATTATATAATAGTGTACTAAAACAAAAAATACAACACAAAACTTATGTATTAAATTAATTAAATTAAATAAAAATTAAGCGAGGAAATACATTACTTTATAATTTAAAACCAAAAATTGAAGTTTAAGAAAACCCTGCAAGGAACTGTTTAAAATCATATTTTTTAGCATGCAAGATTGATATATATGGTAAAAACTTTAAATCAATACCATTTATTACCCTAGCAATAGTACAGTAAACAATAATTAAACACAAAACCAATAGGTGAAGATAGTTAAAATTAGTAGTAGCATTATAAAACAAACAGAATTTTAACTCAGTAAGATCGTTAAGATTAAATTTGATCCTGTCTCTCAACTGATTCAAAACAGCTCTGTGTTTCTTTAAAATACCTATATTTTCACTATACTTTCACTGATCAGTTAAGTAGCAATATAACAGTTTGCTTTTTAGAATAGCATTTATGTAAAAATTTATGGCGCATAATTATTTTTCACCATCAATCAAATTTGGATGTACGTAAATAAAAATCTTATTTGACTTTTTTAATTATTACTGCGATCATACTATTGACTGATACGTTCGATTGTTTTATGAACAGTTAATACCTATTTTCGCGCCGATTTGGGATGACTTATTTAGCCAATTTTTAAACTTATATTATCTATACTATAAACCTATATTGAGGTAGGGTTTGAAAATTATTTAAATATATTTGACGAACATCCAATATAGGGAAGTTTTTGTTATAACATATCTATGACGACAAAGTTAATTTGAATAATTTATTAATAAATATAAATTCTTTAAAAGGTCTTTCTAATACCTATCTTTAGCAACAGGAAAATTGAACCACAGAATAAATAACAATCAGAACGCCCACTCTCAGATGCCGCCTTTGAAGTATGTCAGCACACGATCGCCATATTTTAAACGGAAACATAGACTCGAATTGAGAAGTTTGTGACTGTAATTTAAATTTTTAGATATTAATAATTTAGTACATTTGAAATAATTTAATCTATTCTTCAACTAAAAGTACGAATAAAATAGTGCATATTATGTCTATAGTTGCCGTAAATAAATTAAACCGGGTTAATTTTTCTATGCACACGAGATAAAATGTTACTGAACAGCACTGGTTCCGACTAAAACATGGCTGATTTCGTCTGCGCGAACGAGATGCGCGTACTTATTTTTTCAAGCAGAGTGGGCATTCTGATTGTTTATTATTCTGTGATTGAACTAAGCTTAATTTATTTAAAATCATCATATAACATTTTTATGTCAATATGGACAAATTATTTAGCGCTTGATAATTCGAGATTTTTCTAGAAATATATAATTTGGTGCCATTAATAGCTGACAGATGTCGTTAGTTACCATAAATCATTTTAAAAATAAAATAATTTATGTTGAGTAAAAGGTGCGTATGTTCATAACAGGCATTTAATAACAATGTAAATTTGATTCATGTTGTAAATCATTTGGTTAAGTTCTTTTTTGATCAAAATAAAATTTCCGCAAAAACGGAATTAAAAACAATGTTTACGTTTGCTATGCTGTTTTTATAATTTTGTGCAAACTGATTTGGTAGTGTAGCAATATCACCATGTATTTAAAATGAGAAGCACGCCAGTGAAAGATTCGCTTAATAAAAATAAATCTGCTAAAATTACTTAGATACTTTTAGACAGAGTTTGAAAAAGCAAAATTAATTAAAATATCACTTGACGGATTTTATTGAGAGTTCACAAAGGCTAAATTAAATATTTGATTGACAGAAAGATGATAATAGAAATTTAAATTGTTCTGTATTTAGACTAGTTAGCCTGAAAACAGGTTGGTACACTCACAACTCGGAGTGAAAAATCGTATAATATAGAACAACATGAATAAGACAAATACGTTATTATTTAGTCTGAATCATTTATATCGTGAAATGGTAAACGAAATTTTAGTTAAAATTGTTACCTATAAAAATGAAAAGTGATAATATAGATTAGAAGATAAAAAGATTAAAAGCTTTAAGAGATGTAATATTTTTATTGTAAAAATTTTAATACTTTATCAATCTTGAACTTCCCCTCCACACGCTTGATGCTTGTTTTAGGGTTTTCATAAATGAATTTGTCATACATTTTTAAAAACTGTTTCTAATTATTTACCGTTTATGTAATAGTAGCATACCTGTAGTTCAAAAGATCAACATTTAACAGTGAATTTTAAAACCCATCAGTTGGTGTGCGATTAATGACAGTTTTTGAAACTGGCTATTGGTGTTATATCAATTTTTTTAATAGAAGGAGCTTTAATAATTTGCAAGAAGTAAACATACAAACTTCAAGTTCAAAGTCTATCTTGAAAATATATATAATTCGGAATCACAATAAAGACAGAACTCATCCAGCCATACGATGTTTCTCCCGTTTCGTAGATCGCATTAAATAGTTCGCTGAGCTCATGCATAGTGTTTAGCAGTTCAACAGGTATCTCGTCCGGACTTAAAGTATGTTTGTTTTGCATACTATTGTGTGCATATATTACTTCTTCATTTGCCATCTTTGTCTCGCTTTTTTGTTTTTGTGTCTTTCATCATGTAAGATTTCTTCTATGCATTCCTAAGCACATGCGTATTGTTTTCGTTCAGCAAAGTTAGTAGTTCAACAAGCATCTCGTCTGGTTTCGAACTTTCCCCTTCCCTGGATTCCCCTCATATTATTGTGTGCATATATTACTTCTTCATTTGATATCTTCGGCCTGTTTCTTTTGTTTATGCGAGTCTTTCATTCTATAAATGCTCTTCTATACATAACTTTCGTTTAATTTACTTTGTATTGAATTTATTAAATTTGTCTTTACGTCCACTGCTACCTGACATTGCCCTCTTTTAAATTTCTTCGCTTCTTCCGTCAGCTTCCTTCTGTAACTTCGGGAGATTTATTTAAATTTTGATATGCATGTTAAATGAGTCGTGTAATTTCTATAGTCGTTCTGTTTTATGCAATTTCTTATTCAAACATTTTCCTTCCGTTTCCTCCTAGGTGTCATCTCTTTCGAGGGAGGCAATTATCACGGCAAATTCATCTCTGTCATATATTGATGAATTAGAGAATTTCCATCTTTCTTGGTCCATTCTTTTTGAGATTTCTGTTTTTTACTTAAATATGTCTTTTCTCCTATCTGTCTTTACTTATATTATTAATTGCAATTAATCACATTTCTCCAGCCGTTATATGACCCAACTACGGTATTTTTCTTATTTTTATTGTGTTTAAGCTGCGGACGGGTGTCCATTATTCTCAGACTTGCTTCATTCTTTATTTTGCTGGCCAAGTTAGGCCTAGCAGCTGTCGATAAATCCACATTTCAAAAGCTTGCAACTTTATTATGTCTTCTTTTTTAATACCCACGTTTCACAGTCGTACAAGAGTAAGTACCATAATATATGTATAGCATTTCTGTGTTTTTAGCAGAGTGGATAGTGAAGGGGGCATGTTTATGAATCCGGAATATCATCAGCAAAAATACCTGTAATACCGTGTATATAAGTAAAAACAAAAGCGAAAGGAGGAAAAGCACGCATACTTTATATACCGTACAAGAACGCCATAATCGTACAATGAATATAAGAATTAATTTACGAATATAAGAAAATTAGAAATAAAACAATCGTACTGAGAAAGTTAAATGATCATTAATAGAAAATACTCGAAAAGAATGGAAATTACTTCTATGATCTTCAGCGTACAGCGAACGATCCGAAAATAACGGAAAGATATTAACATATTAACTGAGGCAAATCAAAAGAAGGTTTGTATCAATTAACTAATTGACTTACATGAGGCAGATGATAAAAATAAATAAGAAGTACCCCATAAATAGCAATAGTAGCAGTTAATGAAAATATTGGGATTGAAATGCTCGATGTAAAACAAGGCTCACAGTTGACAATATTACCATAGATTTTCTATCACTATAAAACCATAAACGAATTGTGGTCTACGTTTAAGAAATTGATAAGAAAATATTCTCGAAATAAAGTGATACAAATTTACTACATATTTAAGATATTAAAACTTACAATAAGGATTCTAAAAAATAAAATGAAAAGCCTTACTTCCCTAAAAGAGGTATAACAAGGGCTCAGATCAGTCAGATTCTGCCAGGATGCCGTCTTTGTCCTCAGACAAATATCTAAAATATCAATTGAATATAATAAATAGACCTAAATCTGTTTTATTGTCCAAGTGGAAGAAGTCACGAATCTTCTCAACGACAGACAAATACCTATTAGACAAAAGCATAAAAAATTACACAAGATTTAAAAGATAAACAGTATAGCGAAACAAAAACATAAGCAATGAGCCCAAATCAATAATCAACAAGACAGTTGTAGAAGCTATCGTATTATGTAATGTAGATCTTACATCATAAACATAAGAAATCAAAAGAAGTAGCGATGAGGATCCCTCGAAATAAATCACCAATAAAACATCAGAGCCTACGCCCTTCCCGAAACTAGTAGAGTGATGAACTAAAAACGAACAGATGTATGAAGATAAAACATAAAATAGATAAGCGCAAAATGAGGAAGGACGGGTATAGTTCTGGAATTATTTTTTTGTGGTAGTTCTATGTTATCTACTACATTTCATGTGAATTTCAATTAAATTGTGGTTAATTACTAAAGAAGAAGAAATCGTATGATTAGGTTAATTTTAATCTTATCTATTTTGAGAATACATGTTGTTTTGTTGTATATTGTTCAATTTCCATGAATAAAAAAATAGCTAATGAACTTTAAATAGGTCACTAGCCATCACAAAAAGCTTTAGTTCACTTAATTGTGGTTAAAATAAAGTTGATTTGAAAATATTTCTTTCAGTTTTTCTAGTTGCACCTTTAAAATTAAATTGTGCGTTATGAATGTGGTGTTCTGTTTTCTTCTAATCACGTTTCCATATCGCATTAAAAATTCAGACAGGTACGGATATAATCTTTGTCCTCAAGCTAATAACCAAAAACTTAATTAAGTATAATAAATCGACCTACATCTTCTCTTTTATTAACTTGGTAAAAGTATTTGATAATGTCCAAGTCAAACAAACAGTAGACGAATACCGTATATCATCAGTATAGAAAAAATATACACCAAATCAAATCCAAAGGAAGATAAAAGAAAAACTGTATTAAACCAATACCAGCTTCTAATGGTATGCGCCAGGGAGATGCATTGAGTCCGCTGCTATTCAATATCACCTAATAAACTAATGGATAAGACAATAAGGCAAAAAAGTTTTCTGGTCATTTATATGGTTTTACAATTTTCAATGCATATTTTACCTATTGGCAGTAAAAAGACAGCGCCCAATAGATATTGTATTGGTATATCTCTGGACAAAAGTCACAGTAGGCCTTATGTAAAAGAAGGACCTTTATATGGAAATTTTTCAGATAAAGAAAAAGGTAAAACATGTTTAAAAATTCGTTCTAAAATCCTGATTAGTTTCAAAATCCAAGAAAAATAATCCTAAATCTTGCGCTGAGTACTGATTAATTAGCCTAATAAGCCACACTTTAAAAATACTACTCAGAGTTATTCAACAGCGTATCCTATATAAAAAATGTGAAGAACAATTAAACACACAGTTTGGATTTAGAGGTGAAATGGGGACAATATAGGTATTGTGCGCAATGACGGTACTATTACAAAAATGCAAGGAATATAATAAAAACGTATTCATATGTTATATACAATTCCAAAAAGCGTTTGACAGAGTTCAACATGGTAAACTTATACATACATTAAAACATATACACCTAGATCCCAAAATATATCCTTGGGTAGTAAATGGTAGTAGATTTTATCAAAAATCTACTACCATCAAACAGCAGTCGTATGGATGGAAGATAGTGAGACAAACCAACTAGAAATTCAAAAGATGTCAGACAGGGATGAGTGCTGTCGTCACAATTATTTAATATGTACTCCCAACTAATATTTCAGGAGGCACTATGGGAAAGAACTGAAGGTGTAAAGATTGGAGGGATCATCATTAAATTTGCAGACGATATCGCAATCATGACAGAACATATAGACGATTTACAAATTCTTATAGTCCATACGTAGCTCATATAACGTTTGCATCTCGAGAACGATGATGTGTGTTCTCGAAGTTTCCGGATGTGTCGACCGGGTGAGAGATCGAGCCGTCAAACAAACGAAATAGAGGTGGACTATTCCAGATTACTCTAGTACATAATAACTTGTATATATAAGGAGCGCTGTTATGAGTTAAAGTTTAGTTGATAAGATATTATCGTGCTGTAAACTTATAAATAAATATATTTATATAAATTAGAACCGCTCGTTTTATTTAAAAACGCTACAATACGATTTCGAAAACCCCTGTTGACAACATACATCTGAAATTGGAGAGTAAACTGTTAGAGGGTCGACAAGTATAAATACCTCGGTCGACAAGATGAGGAGATAAAGGTCAGAATTGAAATAGCTCGAAAAGGATTTGTAAAATACAAGTCGTTTACAAATAAGACATTGAGTATGACTAGATTGAGGTTCATCGAATCTTATGTATGGTCGCAACTGCTATATGGAGTGGAAGCTTGGACTCTGAAAGCCCAATCCGTAAAAAATTGAGGCATTTGAAATGTTGTTATATAGGCGTATTATTATCAGAGATTGGACTATACTTAGTGTTGAACAGATATTTCACGTTGCAAAAGATAGGGGAAGCGTTTAAAGAAGTAATCGCAACTTTCGTAAGAAGACGGCACAATAAGAAGAAGAATATAGATCTTTCCATATTGGTGATCGATTTAAAGATCATCCTTGGAAGTTTGCTTTCGACAACTTCTAATTTTCTTTTTGTGTTCAATATCACGTATTTTATTAAGAATTTTGTTCTTGTGCGCTTGTCGCTGACAAGAGAAATACCTTTTAGTATCGAAGATCAGAGATTTTTGCTGTTTCTGTATATAAGGAACAAAAGTTTTTAAATATTTAATAGATAATTGTTAGATCAGATATAATGGCTGTGAGGGATAGATGTTTATTTCTGTCATTTAATTTTTATGAATTTTTTATGAATGCTTGCTTTAAAGAAGTACATTATCTGGATCTGTATATATTAGCGCAGATATATATTGCTATGAATGCTAGGTTACAATGGAAGAAAATTTGGGATGGTTTTTCGTCAAAAATGAAGTCTACGCACGGTGAGAACAATTTAGTCGTCTCTCTATCCATCATGAACTGAATATTTAGGTGTAATTTTTCTTTCAACTTAAAATTTTATTTTTATGTTTTTTGTCATCAATAGTTCACGTCCACAACACACTATTGGTCTAATGATGGTCTTATATCAATGTTTGATTTCTGACGTACTATTTTGAATCGGAATAGCTTTGTTGTTCTTCGTTATCCTTTATTTTTTTTTTGAATTTCTTCTTCTGTTAACAGCGAAAACCATTTAAGAATTAAGTAGCACGTCATTTAAATATTCGCTTATACGACTGAAACTCTAGCAGTTACCACAAAATCTGCCGAAGAAATCAAATAAGCACAACCAGCCATATAGCTTAATATTTGTACCGGACAAGTAGTGAGAATCGAGGACTGTGGATAGAATAAATGTATATTGGAGTGTGTATGAGACGTATATGTTCAGCTTTGGACACTACAAAATGTGTGATAGGGTGTAATAGGGTAAAAAAATTTTATCGTAGAGACGACCAAAGAAATATAAAAGAGTTTACCACTTAATTTGAAAACACTACATAGGATTTTCAGTTCTTAACTGAATATTATCACGTCTTTTTTGTAAATTTTCGTAATTAATTTGAACATTTCAGCTAATCATAGCGTTAAAGTCGAAACGTAATATCAAACATTAGAATATTCGTTTTGTAGACAAAATACAAAATTCACACAATTAATAAACAAGTTTGCGACAAGTAAAATTCATCTGAACGAATAAATATTTACATTTAATTTCTCTGTACGCCAAAATTAAGAGTGACTTCTCAAGTAGTGCAGTGTCTTAAATATTCGGAATCAAAATATATAATTGAAAGGGTAATATCGTCTCTAAACACCCTAACTACATCATCCGGTAACGTCAACAACTGCGTGATTTTATTATGATCTATTCCGAATTCGGTACCTCCTAAAGCGTTACGTATGAGGTGAGTGGCAGCGTTTGAGTCTCTAGGTTTAGTTTTCAGACCTTCTTTGCGTTGAAGAAGCAATTCGTTGATTTCGTTCATTGTCATGTTCTTTCTAGGAAGCTTCAACGGGTTCAATGTGACTTTACCTTTCATGTGTTCTCCTATAAAAATAAAATGTATTAATATATTGTTTAATAGCACACTACACATCAAAATTACTGGAAATTAAGCGTCTAGTAAAAATAATAACTAAGAAATTAAGCGAATTAATTGTATAAAGAGGTTCTGAAACTGTCTTCCTGTTGCATGTTTAAGTTAAATATCATTTTATATAGGATTAAACCAGAATTAATTGTAATGAGAATTACATTTTACATTTGTTTTGACGTTTCCCATTTCTAATCCGGAAATCGTTTTCAAAACAATTTCAAAATTATGAAATTATTAGTCTGTGTTTTTGTAGTTAATTATAGAAAGATAATGTATTTCTCACCTATTAACTTATTAATGTTAGTATATTCTTATTGCTGAATTCATCTTCCAGTATTATTAACCAGAGCCTGCTACATTTTATTGATGAGTTTGCTACCCGTTTTTCTTCTTTTAGTCAAAGAAGTGCTGCTTCTTTGATTTTTCTCTTTTTGCTGTCAGATCTTTTTCATTGAAACTGAACGGTGCATCAATAGTCATGAAAGAAACAGATAGCAAAAAGTGTAAAATCAAATAAGCAGCCCGTATCTTACTACATGACAAAACTGTGTAGCAATTACAACAATAGAATGTAGCAGACTCTGGTTACCAATACTGAAAGAAGAAGTCAGCTACAGGGATATATATATATATATATATATATATATATATATATATATATATATATATATATATATATATATATTCCAGAACCTTTTTACCCTAAGGTGTCGGGTGTAATGTCTTTAGTTATTTGCATGCACAATTTTTCTCCATTGCTTTTTATTCTTTGCTAATACCTCTTGTTTCTAGGATTGAAGTTACATTATCGTCACATGTATTCATTCTGTCAAATTTGGTCTAAGTCAAAATCCTGTTCAGCGTGCTCTGTTACGTAGTTACCCACGTAATTCTCAAACTTCTTTAGCTAGCTTATAAGGCTTTATTACTTCTATAGTGGGGGTATTATGAGGTTTACTTCTTTCCTTTGTGTCTTTCGTTATTGGTTCTCGTCGCACTTCCAGGCTGGTCCTAGCTACAACTAGATAGTAGTCACTATTTATCTCACCTCCTCGTTTTACTCTTATGTCCTTAATACATTCCTTGATGGTCTATACACTAACACTTAGTGTATGATGGATCTTTCTCCTCTGCTTTTGTCTTTTTTCAGTATTTGTCTGCATCTTTGTGTTCGTTCATGTATTCATTATTATTAAATTATTTTCTCTGCATAGATCAATAGTACGTTTTCCATTGTCCAACATGTATAATTGCTAGTCCAGTCATGACGACTAATCGTTGTTATCTCTTGTTTTGGGTGAAATCTTGGAGAGTTTTCGACTCGTCTTTGACATTTCTTCTTCGTTATTCGTTATTGCTATTTCCACCACCAGAAAAAAACCCAGTACCTTCTGCTCGGTTACATATCAAGACATCAACAACAATAGGCAAACACATAAAAAAGAAAGGAATAACACCAGCTACTTTTAATCGGAATAAGCCACAATTTAAGTTTAAAATAAGTATATTTTGGACGTTTCGATTTCTACTTCGGAAATCGTTCTCAAAATACATTGTATTTAATCGAATACAGAAGTCGCTAATAACGATCAATAAGAAGTCGAAACATTGACTAAAATATTTCCAATATTGTAGTACCAGTTAATTCTCAAATATATGAATTAAAAAGTAAAATGTGATACAAGAAAATAGTTTCAGAACTCCCGCAAATCAATAATCTCCCATTTTTGCAAAAACTTCTAAATTGTTAATATTATTGACAATTATTACACTGACTTACCTACTAATCTAACTGCTTGTAACGGAGTCATCATATCCCATAATCCATCAGTAGCTATTATTAGAAATTTATCATTTGGTGTTAGTCTGTGTTGTGTAATTTCTGGCACGGAAGATAAATACGGAGGAGTATGATAGTGAGGAATAACTATATGTTTGCCAAAATGTTTTGCTATCACATTATTCATAATTTCTGTACTCCATTTAAACCTGTCAAAAAACAAAATTATATATATATATATATATATATATATATATATATATATGTATATATATATGTATATATATATATATATATATATATGTATATATATATATATATTATATATATATATATATATATATATATATATATATATTATATATATATATATATATATATATATATATATATATATATATATATATATATATTTATATCTTCTTCATGTGCCTTGTCCGTTCCGAACGTTGGCAATCAACATGGCTATTCTGACTTTGTTTACGGCAGATCTGAATAGTTCAGCAGATGATAATCCGAACCATTGCCGCAAGTTTTGGAGCCACGAGTGTCTTCTCCTCCCTGGACCCCTTCTGCTGTCTATTTTCCCTTGAACGATCAGTTGTAGTACTCTATATTTATTATGTCTCATAACATATATTTATATAAGGAATAATAAAGTTAACAAGAAATGTTACTACAATGTTCGTAGACGATGGATTAATGATGTAGAAGAAAACCTTAAGAGTACCTTAAGAGAGAAAACCTTAAGTGTCGTCTCTGCCTGCTCGCAGGCAGAGAGGGCACTCGGCAATCCACAAAAGATTGTGGAGCCAACTATAATGATGATAAATAATGTTACATTTTTATCATTTCTTTCCCGATAATACAGCAACTCCGTGCGAAAATGTCAACATTAAAAATTGATGGCAGGCAATCAATTTTAAAGGAAATACTATATATTGTGTACTCTTTATGAGGAATATACCATGAGTAATATTTTTAACTGAAGGTTTCATTGAATTTCATTACATTGAACATAAATATTGTTATTTTTGTGCAAAAATACGATGTACTAACCTAAAATCACCCATGGCTCGCAAAGGAGCCAAATGACCTAATAACCTATCCATTCGAATGACAGAAAGAGCCTCGTTGTAAGGATGTTCTTTGATTATTCTATCTACTTCGGGTTGGTTATACGTATTGTGCTCGACTGTCAATTTGTTCGCCACCCATGAGTTTGATTCAGAAAGGGTACCTACAACAAAAATGGAACTATTAGAGAATATAATTAAACATAAACTATAAGATGGTTCATGGTTCATAGAATATGAACTGTTATGTCTGTTAAATGAGTACAAGAAACAAAAGCACATGTTTATATAATTTTGTCGACAGCTATATTAAGAACCCGACCCAGGATTTTTCTGAAACCATATCATTATGTGTCTGCCTATCGGTACAATAACTGTAGAAGGAAATACGCTAGAGTCTTGAAACTTGGTAGATAGATTTCTCTTGGTCCAAGAAAGGGTCAATAGGTCAATATTATACTAAAAATCGTTATACGTCAGAGGTTCGGCAAATGCTTCAGTTACGTTAAAACATTGTATCGGGTACTTTCATACTCCAGTTGTATCAATTTATTAATGGGGTTTTAATACAGTTTACGCAGCGTCTGAGATATTGTGGCAAAACAGGGTCTGTCCTCATGTTAGAGGCGGCTGAACTACCAAACAGTGAAGGTAACAGGAAACCACACACTGTTAACTATTTCCTAGGATATTGCTATGACAATAACAATAACAGGCATGGAGAAGGACGGAATCAACGTTATTCACACAATATGTGAAGAGATATTCAATACTGGAAAATGGCCATCTGGTGTAAATTTGTACTTATTCCAATCTATAAAAAAAGAACCCCAACAGATAGTAGTACTTACAGATAATATTTCTAATACCAAATGGAAGTAAAGTTCTCCTTAATATCATCAATGAATGGCTAAAAGTGTTTCCAAAGTTACCAAATTTCGGAAGAACAATCTGGATTTGTCCCAGAAAGAGGGACTCGTGAACAAATCTTAAATTTCAATCAAATTGTCGAGAAAACAAGCGAATTCAATATGGACCTATGCTTCGTAGACTATTCTAAAGTACTCGACTGCGTAAATTGACATACAAAGTGGGAAATGGGCGTATGAAAATTGGTTTATGGGGATCACTAGGTATGACGAACTTAAAAAATAATTTGACAGAAAGGCCACTTCCGGTTATACCGGAAGTAAACGGCACCTTTGTTATTTTAAATGTAACACCCTGTAAGTTATTACATTTTTTTAGAGTTTGTATAAGATTCTAGATAAAATTTATATAAGATACCATGGGTTAAAACTTCATATTTTTTAAGTTATATATCTTTTTCAAATATTTTGACAGATAGAGTATCCATTTACAATCATAATGTCTTAAAAACTTGTGCACACAAGAGTAGGTAACGTTATTTTAGAAATTTATATCAAAATCAAATTGCTAAATACAGGTTGTTCACAAATAACATGCCATTTTTTTAAAACTTCAAACTAGTCAGTTAATAATTTTAAATGAAACACCCTGTATTTTATATTTATAATAAAAAATAAATTAGTTGTCTTTCAAATAGTATTATTTGTGATTATTGGCTATTTTACAAAGTGATAGAAATGGCTCGTTTAGAATTGAACAATGAAGATTAAATTTACTTTAAATATCTTTCACTAAAAAAGTAGTTTAAGGTTGATCTGCACCCCCCAAAAGACAAACCCCAAATTCAAAAAATTTGAGAAGGTATATGTGATGTCTAGAAGTATTTTGACAACTTTTAAACAAACTTCATGTTTTCGTTTTTGAAAAAACTCAAAAAAACTACTTTTTTCCAAGTATAAAGCGGGAAAACCAAACATAGGATTTTGTTAATTTTTTTACAGCATCAAGATATGATTATAAGAAATACTTATGAATTTTTTGAAAATTTTTGAATTTACAATTTTGTTCCAATAGGAAAAAATAATATGTTTCGGCTTATAATAAAGTTACCGGTAAGAAACCGAAAAATTTTTTAATAACAACATATTTAAAACTGTAAAAGTGGAAAATATTTGCAACAAAAAGTTAAATATTTTTTCCTAAACATATGAAAAATTTCGTTAAACAAGAATTATGTCTTGAACTGCCGCCTTCAAATCGTAATGTAGGGAGGATGGCTCCATCTGAAGCAATGGTAGTATTTATCATCGATAGATAGCATTACGTTCGGCTTCGAAACGCTTCATGCAAAACGTCACACTAACAGGGTTGCCATATCAATTACTTTGTACAACACTTTGGCAGATAACAACAAAATTTAATAGGAATGTTATCGGTTTGAACTTTGAACCGGTCATGCTGAAACTTACAGAGTTACAGAATAGTAGATACTGCAACTTTTATTTTGAAAGTAGGATATCATAAAATTTACACTCTATAAGTAATATATCTATAAAAAACCTATTTAGTTTTAAAAACCTATTTAGGCGTTTTTGGTTAATTATTTTAGTATTTATAAAAATAATAGTGTTTCTTGCATAACCAGTATCGTACACAGAATTTGTCTGAGGGGGGGGGGGGGTTTGAAATTTTTTTATGCTACCTCCATTTTGAGTCCCTAAAATTTGGGTTTTAGTTTAATTTAAAGTACTAAAGATAGCAGTACCAAAGATTCAGGTATCTATTATCCTGCCTACCAACTAAAACCACCCTCACTTACTTGTGTGCATTTGACTATCGCACGTAGCGTACTCCGAAAGTGGGGTGAAGACATTTTTGGAACACTCACTTCTCTTATCTAAATCTTATCTATTGTTCTGAAACTATTTTCTTGTGGCTTTTAAAGTAATTACTATTTTAATGGGAATAAGCCAACTTGTAAATACAATTTATTTTGGAGACGGCTATCGCCGTATTCCTGTTCTTCTCCGCCAATTCTGCCGGTTTAAGGCATGCTCCTCCTCCAAACCTTTCGATTCCATCGCTCTTCTAATTCCTTCATTCCATGAGCGTCAAGTTCTACCTCTTTTTCTTCTTCCGGGGGGCATCCATTTGTGAAGTTTTTGGGGCCAACGTTCGTCAGGCATTCTCAATAGGTGTCCAAACCATTTTGAACCTCTTTTTTTTAACCCACAATTGTCTATACTTCAGAGCCATAACAAAGAACTGATTCGACCATGGTTTGCACTATTCTTTTTTTGTTCCTTTTGGAAATGTTGCGATCCCACCATAAGGAGTTCAGACATCCTACAATTTTACGTCTCTGAGTAATTCGGTGTTTAATTTCGGTTTGTCCCAAGCCGTTCTTAGCAATGAGTGCACTTAAATATTTAAATTTTTCCACTTGTTTGATTTCCACGTCCTCGTCGATCAACACTTCAAACCTTGCATCTGAATTGATAACTAAATATTCTGTTTTCTTCATGCTGACTTGTAACCCACATTTTACATATTCTCTGTATAGACGCTTTATCATAAATTCTAGATCATAAAAATCTTGAGCTAGGACGACTTGGTCATCCGCAAAGTTCAGGGAGAACAGTACGTCATTTCTTATGGGGATTCCTATTCCCAGGCAGTGGTTTTTCCAATTATGGAGGGCTGCCTCAATATATAAATTAGACAGTGAGTGTGACGTTATGCATCCTTGTTTTAGTCCTTTAGTTACTTTTATTGGCTCTGATAGTCTATTTCCGATTTTTAGGTAAGTAGTGTTCTCCCTGTATACTTCTGTAATTATTCCTAAAAGGACTGGACTAATGTCGAGTTGTTGCCACAATTTAAGTCTTGGAACTGTATCACACGCCTTTTCTAGGTCGATGAAGGCTAGATGTACTTTGGTACCAACTACTATTCTTTTTTCTATTAATTGTTGGAGTATAAACAAGTTATTAGTGCAAGATCAAAGATCAAAGATTCAAACGTCAATAAACTTATTTTAACCTTCAATTGTGGCTTATTTCCATTAAAATATTAATTAGATCTTATCTCTGTCGTTGGCTCGGTTGGTGTTTCTCTTCTTCTTCTTTCTTTTTAATGACTGCTCGGATGTAATTGTGAACACTATTCCATTCCTCCGTACTTCCTCCAGTCATCTTCACGATCATCTCTCTTACAGTCACAGGGTTCATACCTATTTCTTTCTCTGTTTGATGGGTGAACCTCTGCACGGGCGACATCCCAATGATGTCAGTAAGACTATGTCGACAATATAGCGTCGAACTATTGGCTGACGTCAGGAAAGATGTTCCCTGAAACAGAAGATTCACTACTAGCCATTCAGGATCAGGTTATACAAACCAAAAATTACCTGAAATATATCGTCAAAGACCCTCAGGTCCAGAATGACAAATGCCGATATGGATGTTAAGCTCAGGAAACTATCCAACATCTTACCGGGGCTGTCAGGCATTTGCTGCAACTGAATATAAGGAACGGCACCACTCAGTAAGAAAGATCATTCATCAAGAGATAGCTATCAAACTGGGACTTCTTCAAACAAACCATCTTCCATATTATCAATACGTTCCTGAGAGTATACTTGACAATGACAATTACAAGCTATCCTGGGACCGCACAGTGCTCACAGAACAAACAGTGGCACATAATAGACCATATCTCATAGTAGTTAATAAACTAAAGAGACAAACAACATTAATCGATGTGGCGATACCCAACAACCATAATCTTCGTGTTAAACAGAACGAAAAAATCGCCAAGTACAGGGATCTGGAAATTCAAATACGAAGACAGTGGAGAATGGAAAGTATCCAGACAATACCTATTATTCTCTCTACTACTGGAGTAATTCCAAAGAAACTCCTAGAAAACATAAAAAAGCTAGGTCTGAATGAACATCTCTACAAGACTATGCAGAAAGCTGTAGTACCCTCAACGTCCAGATGTGTACGAAAATTTTTGGGAGATACTCCAACATATCAAGCCACCTAGGGCTCGGTAACACGGAAAGAGTCCCACCAGAGCTCAATCCTTTTGATACCGTAGGTATCTGGGATGAGTCAATTTTCCCCTTAGATGGAGTGTGAGCCGTATGATTAAATCTGGGATACTAATACTCAAAAGCAAACTTAATTTCAAGCACATAGTAAAAGCAATAAACACATACGCAATACCACTTTTCACATACTCATTTGGTTTTATAAACTGGTCGAATACGGAAACTGAAGAACTAATTAGACCAAATAGAACCGTGATAACTAAATAGGCATCAACTACCTCAAATCGTACATCCAACGCATGACACTACCACGCACACAAGGTGAGAGAAGAACATCGTGTTTTGGAAATATCATTCACTACTTAAAGATAAAAAACAGCAAAAAACAAAGACAAAAATATATAGAGCAGCAATTAGATCAGTGATAGCATACGTAGCGAAAGTAATATGTCGTACGAAAATAGATATAAAGAAAATAAAAATATAAATAAAAAGTAAAATATAAAGAAAAAGTAAGAATTATTAAAAGCAAAATGATAAGAATAAACAGCCCAATAAAGCCCGAACAAGGAGAATATAGAAGACTAATGAAGCATGAAATAAGAAATAGAAATATAACCGAAGGGGAAGACATAGTAAAATTTATTAATCCACACAGACTGAGATGGTTTGGACACATACAAAGAAGAGAAAAAGACGCACTAATAAGGAAGATAACAAACCTGAAACCAGTAATAAACAGACCAAAAGAAAGACATGTTCGCATGTTTTAAATAACATTTTTGACGATTGACCATTTTTCATATAAATCCCACTAAAATATTAAATAATACCAGATAATTTAATTTTTAACTATTCTATCAACAAAAATCTAATATATGATTGCATGTATAAATTTAGTGGTAATACGATATTCACAGATAGCGCCGCTAAGTACCTCTTTGTCGATAAAAATGTTTACATAATAAATATGTGTCATTTTTCAATGATATGGTGTGGATTATGTTCTTGCAAATGCGTAACTTTAATACATTCCGATTGACACAGCGGAGCAGTAAAATATTATACATAAGGATGTTGTTAAAGATATCTTTGCTTATTTGGTCTACTAGGTATTTGATAAAATTACTGTCTACACAACTTGGCAACTCAGCCAATGGATATAATTATAGAAAACTGTAATTTATATTAGGGTTTGAAAATATTACAGAGTCGTCATGTAGAAATCTACGATTAAGTTAAAAAAATTACCACAGTAGTATGCCGCAGTAGAGCCATCTCTAGGATCAGAAACAAATTAATCGAGGGTGAAGATCAACCTTAAGTTACTATCATCAAAGTGGAGAGCTACAACCTGGTTGTCTCTGATCGCATAATAGTTATTTATGTACCAAGGGCATTAAGTAGATCTTTAAGCTCGAGGGTATCCACATCTACTAATGCGCACGGTGCAAACAAACTTTTTTGTCATACTAGTTTGCTATCGTATTCTCAATTTAAATATTTTTAAAAATTCAGAAAATTATCATAGTAGAGCAACATTTTTACATACATTTAAAATTAGGAGAATACATTGATAATAGTGAAAAAGTAGCCCCAAATATTTTTAATTCAATTAATAGTAAGTAATTTTTGACAAAAATTTTATTTCATTCATTTATTTTTTCCTGTTCACGTTTCATGTTCAGCGTAAAATACGCTGCTCAAGACATAATATATAGTATTTTTCATATAAAAATTTGTGCACGTCATTCAAGATTTACGACGTCAGAACCCCACAGCGTTGCCAAAACATCAGAATAGTTAGTAAGTGGGGAATTTTTAAAATGTCAACTATTTGTCAAACTATTATATTAACAGTAAATACACCTAGTTTTAAGATTACTGCAGCACACTAAAATACATAAGAAAACATTTTAATACAAAATTATATATTCTAAATTTAAAACTTACCACTTTTAGAGCATTAACAATAGAAACGTCCCTCCATTATTTCTTGTTCAAAATAATCTATGTGATATGAAAGCTTATTAGCTCTCTACAGACTATTTAGTTGTTTTGGCATAGCACAATCACAATACACAACAATCATTAGTTTTTAAAGCTATTAATATAAATTTAATATGTATTTATAAATACAATTTATTAATATATAATATATTATGATCAAATTGTGTAAGAAATCAAAACATAAACAATTTTACCACACGCTGAACTGTCAAAAAATTTGAAATACTCCCATATCAGTTCCGCACAATTGTCTAATATATTTAATTAAAATTATTATTTTGTAGAATATTAGACTTAAAGAGTATTTCATAAAATTTATATTAGTAATAATAACAAATGTTTTTGGTTATTTAATCAATATATTTCTAAAATTCCCAATATAATGATGATTACATTTTTCTGATTATTATACCATGTTGACGCCTATGAAAGATCGAGTAGTTCCGTATGGGTATCGTATTATTAGCTGTGTTAGGAAAATTTGAACTCTAAGGTTGACGTTCTGGAAATTTTAAATATAAGTGACGTCACTTTATATAAATTGTGACGTGCACGCATTTTTATATGAAAAATACTATATGCTTGTTTTTTCTATAAAATTAAAGCTAACTTTTTTTCTTAATATGATGATATAAGTTTGCCTGAGAAAAAATGGTCGAAAATTAGGGTTGGCAGCTGTTAAAAACGCGAGGTATTAAAGATAAAATAAATGACAGCTAGCGCGCAACGCTACTGGTTTGAAGTGTCAGTTGTGTGAGTTTTTAAAGCATGCGCCGATAGATATATAATAATATACACATAAAAGTATTAACTTTAGGTATAGGGAACCCAAATACTATTTGAAAGACAACTATTTAATTCGATTTGGATGTAAATTTTTGAAAGAACGATACCTATTTTTTGTATGTTTGATACCAAAAAAATGTTTGTAAGTGGATGAGCTATCAACTTTGAAAAGTTCGTCTCCATCTATCCAAATTTTGCAAAAAGATAAATAACTCAAAAAATATGTAGTCTTGACCTATGATACTTTATACAAATTTTGCCTAGAATTTTATGCAGAATCTAAAAATGCAACAATATACAGGGTGTTTCATTTAAAATAACATAGTAGCTGTTCACTTCTGGTATAACCGGAAATGGCATGTCTGTCAAAATATTTTCTGTAAGTTCGTTATAACTTAAAAAAAAATAGTATAATCCAATTTTCATTAATATCGTGTAAGTAGTTTCCAATATATCGTTAGTGTAAGCTCGTTGTGGCACACCCTGTATATAGTGAGCATATCATGAAAACAGTTTTCGATGACAGGGATGGAGAAATACAGTGAGAGGGCGTAAAATTAGTAACCTAAGATACGCAGATGACACCCTGATATTAGCTACATCTCAGAAAGAACTAGTATAGAAAATACAGAAACTGCAAACCAAAGTTATGATAATTAATCGAACTAGAAATAATTAAGCAGAAGAAACACGACGACTAACAATGGCTAGATCAGCAACAGCAAAACTGAAGAAAATCTGGAAAGACACATATAACTATAGCCACGAAACTTCGCTTTGCATGTGCACTGATATTCCCTAGCGCAAAATATACTTTAGAAACGTAGACTATCAAGAAAGCTGACGCAAACATAATAAACGCCTTTGAGAGATGGGTATACAGGAGGATATTACGAATTCCATGGACAGCACATCGTAGAAATGAGTCTGTGGCTCTAGAACTAAATATTCACAGTGATCTGAAAAAAAAAATTAAAAAAAAAAACACAGGACTCTCGCCTCCGGAAGCATCTCCCAAAGCTCAAAATAGAGTTGAATGGTTAATAAAACATCATGCGTTACCATATCCTTGTGTAGGATAATAGACTGAGGAGGATTGCTATGGCGAGGAAAACATTACGGTGTCATAATTGGGCAACTTAAATAGACAAATGATATTGTCCACAAAATTATTAATGTTGAATAAACAGGAAGCAAGATATTACCTAATACTGCGCAGCAATCACCAACATTGGCAATATGTAAATGGGGACCATCTATATGAGCTACACAAACTACTGCTCCTGACATAGCTACCGACATCGTTTTCAGATTAAGAGGTTCATTCTCTTTAGGTATTGCTTCGTCAGAAATGTCCTTATCTAATCTCGCAAACGCTTGTTCTATGGCGGGTTGTAATTCAGCATTTGAAACAGGACCTTTCTAAAACAATACAGTAGATTAGACAAATGACAGCGATTTTTTCTAAATGAGTATTTAAAAATCAGCAGGTAACTTATAAAAATCGCAAAATAAATCCTTGATAAAATGATAATAATATGTCTATTAGTGTCAGATCTGTAGAATTTTTGCTATTGCTTTTTAACAATTCTGTACAGATACGAAAACTTTCACAGTAATCAGTTAATGATGTGATTCCGCCACAAACATAACGAATCTGGGACGTGGCCTAAATCAGACATAAAATCGTTTGCATTAAAAACAACGAAACAAATTGTGAATAGAAATCGCATTCGTGCAACTAATGAATGAAATAGAGGATGATTTGAGCAAAAAAGAAATATCCTTTGTGTTTCTTTCTACATAGAGAAGGGGCGTTTGATAAGACTCCACACGAAACAGCCATAATAAAACCGAATGACAGAGAGAAAGAAAGTGATACCTAAGTGAATGATACAGCTACTTCTCACACGGACAGAGATGGCAATAAGACAAGACAGCTTCTCCATCTCGACTGGAGGCTGTCTCCAGGGCGAGCTGCGTCCCCGATCGTGTGGAGTAGTAGATTCATTTCTGTGTAATTTCAAAAAGCCTCGGTGTACCCCGCCACGGATAAGTCAATGACATTGTCATAACTGCGAAGAGAAAGTTCGGAAAACATCCCCTGTGACATAACTAAGGCAGTATTACTGAATTAAATACCGAATTATATACTGAATTATATAACTACATGGTGCAAAAAAGATGGGACTTATGAATAACCACACTAAAACTATATAGTCACAACATATAAATAGTCACAATGGGTGCGAGCATAGCCGAGTGGAAAAAAGAGGTTCAAAATAGAGGTAATTTCTGGTTCAATTCTGAGGTGGATGTCCCCACAACAGTGAGACTAATCGTCACTTATACAGCGGTGAACTGGTAAAGTAGAATCAGTCTAAGCATCACGGAGAAAAATTTCGCGAAGCTCAAAGGTTAGCTTATGTATGTTCATTCTGTATGGATCATAGGTGCTGTGCAATGGTTGCCGTGGAAGTAATCCCTGACATTACAACACTACATATCGTATGGGGGCGCGTAAAAACAAACACCATTGGGCCCAATTGAAAGTATAACTATGAATGAATTGACTACAAGATGCTCTAAAACAGCAATACTGAGAAAGCCTATGAAAAATTACAAGTCTCTTGCAAGCAGAAACTTGGGAAAGCGGAAAGGTAATTGAAAAATGCGCCGTTGTACTTGGAAATGGAAATAAATATCTGGGACAAGAAAATCATAATGTCCTATAATCAAGCAGTTAGTAAAGCACTGAGATCACATGTGACTAGCTTCAAAGTAATATACGAATGCTTAGAGATATTAAATGAACTAAGTAAGGAAAATTTAATTAAACTCCTATGGATTTCGGGACATACTGGAAGAGGAAACGAAGTTGTCGACGAATTAGCAAAATAAGTGCACAAACAACTTTTAAAGCTTAATGCTGAAAAAATTCTTAAGATAAGTAGATCGCACAAGATACAAAAATTGCAAAATTTACAAGGAATGGGACAATCAAAAATACTTCTAGGGAACTATAACCATAGACTTCCCAAATGAAAGGCACTCATATATCTTTAAGCGGGCAAATATTTGAAACTGTAGAGCATTTCAAATATTTAGGATCAATAGTTACAGAAGGAAATAAAAACAGTGATGAGGTAACAGCGAGAATTTCACTTGAAAACAAATGCTTCTACAACCTACAGAATATTATAAAGTCAAAATTAGGATCTATTAACGCAAAAATAAAAATATACACAACAGTTATGAGACACGTAGTAAGGTATGCATCAGAAACATGGACTCTGGCTAGTGAATAAGAGGAGGAACAGGAGACAGGTAGAAAGGATGGATAAGAGAAATACAAAAACAGTACTTAGAAAAGAAGTAAACGGGAAGAGACCGAGAGGTAGGTCCAGAAATAGATAGATTGATGGTATTAACCAGGATTTAAAAGAACTAGGAATCTCGTAATGGGAAAAACAAGCAAAGGAAAGAAAAACATGGTCAACTATAGTCAAGAAAGCAAAATATACATGACACTGAAATGATCTCCTCAAAGAAGACAAACTAGAAAGTAACGATTTTAGATATAAAACGCTGGACTTTTTGAGGAGTTATGCGCCTGGCTGGTCTCCACACCATGTAAAACTTTGGAGCCTAGAAACCCCAATGGGAGACCATGGGCTGTCAGTGGTCACAGATGATGAACTATAACCATAAGAGATTTTAAGATTATATTGGTATAATTAAAAAAGTAATTGTAGGAAATTGCCGACTAAGAAAGTATCTAACCTTGAAGTAGCTATCTTGGAGGTAGTACATGTGACAGAAAGCAGATTCTGTGAAGTAGATAATGAAATATCTATACATATACTCTTAATCTTTAACCGAACATAGAAAAGGATTTAACTAACATAAAGCCCCTAAATAAAATAAACTTCCTGGGAGAAACAGTACTACGCGAACTGGTCTAACCACTAAGAAATCATCAGAGAAGACAATAAATTCTATACGTAGCAGTTCGAGTTCCGTATGTTAAATCAGAATTACGATCACAACAGGGAAGGCCAGAAATGCTTTCAATCGCATGCAAAACGTATTATATAATTAGATATCAAGATAAATGCGGTTTTTTCACGTGGAAAACGCAACGGTACTCGAGCATATAAGACTAGAACTTAACATTTTAAATACCATATAAACTGGACGTGTTAAAAGAACATCATGGCTTAAGAATCTTAGGCCGTGAACCGAAATTGCCTGTTCAGGTTACCGGTAAATAGGGTTATATGGTACGTGATCCATAGAAAATAGACACTGAAACATTTTTCCAATGTAGTAGTTTTCAGTGTATTGTTAAATTTTTATTTTAGAATAAAATCATAACGTTAAAATTTTACTTTAGAGATAAATTTTTACACTGAATGTTAAAATTTTACTCTCTGATTCGGAGTAATTGCCACATTGGAAAAGTATCGTATATGAAAGAAAGAGATTTAGGTGTTTGTCTAGTTTCTCCCCTAATTTGTGGAAATTACCAATAATGGAACAATTAGAGAACAATTTTTTAGAGCTTTACGGCACTTATACATATCTTCCTTATCACTGACACAAAACCATTTGATGATTATTTAAGCATCTTTTACAGTTTCATAAAGTTTTGTAATTATTGTAAAATAATCGATCAGAAGAATCAATATTAAAATCTTGATTTTTTTTAAGTGAAAAATTTTTTTAATAAAGGAAGAGCATATGACGAGTTAAGGAGACGTCTGAAGGGTTATGTAATTAATCCATTAACGCCTAAAAACTAGCTTGGAAAAAATGGTAAACGATACAAAATTGTGACATTTGGGTTACATTTATTACATATATGTATGTTCAAAAAAATATGTAATGATATTCACTGATCATGCGCATCTACTCCACCCATTCCAGAATTGTTGGACAAACAATTTTGGCTGTACATTTTCTTTTGATTTTGACACTCTGGATCACAGTTTTACGTGTCCTAGTCGTTCAATGGTCATACCATTTCACACACAAAATCTCATTAGTTTTGTCGAATCTATAATCATATGTACCCCTTGCCATTTTCTTCATTAGCTTAGACTCCCTCACTGGACATTTTGCAAACGATTTTCTCTTACAGTTCCTGTCGCCTTTATGTTTTTTTGTTTCAGATATACGAAGCATGTTTTTTAAGTAAGTACCGTTTTGCGATTCCGCCGCCGCGCGCTACGGTCGGCGTTCCGCGCATGAGCGCTGGTTACCTACATGTCTTGTCTACGCACTGACGCCATTACAGTCTGATTCTTCATTGTATACTTGTTTACTCCAGTGTTTAAGATGCCTCCAACAATCGTGAGTCACGCTGATTGTGAAGTACGGGCTGTTATACGATTTCTTAGTGCTAAAGGCGTAAAACCGATCGATATTCATCGTGAGATCGTTGAAATTTACGGACAAAACATTATAAGTGATGGAATGGTAAGGAAATGGGTGAGAGCATTTAAAGATGGCCGACAAATGTGCATGATGAAGAACGGAGTGGGCCTCCTTCGGTAGTTAATGAAAATTTGGTGCAGAAAGTGGACGAAAAGGTGAGAGAAAACAGACGCTTTACAATTTCATCATTGTCCGACTGCTTTCCTCAGTATTCTCGTAGTGTTTTGTATCGCATTGTTACCGAGAACTTGAATTACCGGAAATTGTGTTCACGTTGGGTTCCAAAAATGTTGACGGATTTGCACAAAACCCAACGTTTAGGCAGTGCATTGACTTTCCTTGAGCGGTACCACAGTGAAGGTGAAGATTTTTTAGACCAAATTGTTACTGGTGGCGAAACGTGGGTGGCCTACGTCACACCAGAATCAAAACAACAATCCATGGAATGGCGACATTCATCATCACCCAAAAGAGTGAAGTTTAAGCAAACAATTTCTGCCCGGAAAATCATGCGCACAGTTTTTTGGGACAGAAAAGGAGTATTGCTAGTGTAGTTTCTGCCTCGTAATGAGACAATCAATGCAACGTCTTATTGTGAGACATTGTCCACATGTGGCTAATCAGACCAAAGATCTCATCAAATCATTTAAATGGGAAACTCTAGATCATCCTCCATACAGCCCTGGTCTGGAGCCCAGCGACTACCATTTGTTCTAGCACTTGAAGAAACACCTGGGCGGTCAGCGCCTTCAAGACGATAACGAAGTCAAAACATTTGTGATGCAGTGGTTAACAAGTCAGGCGGCAGAATTTTATCAGGAGGGTATTCAAAAACTGGTGTCACGTTATGACAAGTGCCTCAAGATTCACGGAAATTATGTAGAAAAGTAGATTAAGGTACAGGCTTTCATGTAAAAATAAAATTATTGCCATATCTTTGCACGTCTTTTTTTAATTCCAAAACGGTACTTACTTAAAAAACACGCCTTGTATCATTAGTAAATATATCATGAAATAATTATTGAAAAAAAATTCATTTCTAGATGGTTCGGGCAGGTATTTCAAAAGATCAATAACTACGTTAGCTCCAAGTGGTATTCCTTTAGTATTTTCAGTATTATTTGGTTTATTTCCATAATAAACGTCAAAATCATAACAAAATCCAGTGGAACCAGTTATCATCCAAATCTGACTGGATTCCCTCTAATAAATTGTTTTGCTGGGTTATGGCCGAAGTATTTCACCATGGATTTGTCTAGGGATATATCTTTATGAAACATCCACTCTGGCAGAATTTTTCTATAATTTTATCTGCTAAGGGTCTAATTTTGTACATACGATCTTTATAATCGCCTATTTTGGCATTATTCGCTAGACGAACAAACTTTTTTAATTCTAAGTACCTGTTCTGCTCATAGCGTTGTACACAGGAAACTCCTAGGTCCACATCTGATGACCAGTATAACCGTTCTTGTGGTAATCTGTTACACACAGTTAAACATATTATTGCAAAAAAAAGTTTGTACTTCGTTTGGAGATATTGTAAAAGAGTGATTATTTTTTTTTGCCGTACATATAAAATTGTCTGGTCACAAAATGTATGTAATAATTTCTTCAGTAAGTAATTTTTCAAAAATTTTAATTGGTGATAAATTCCTCAGAGCTTCTTTAACGTTTTTTAAGTTGATTTTGTTTATTGATGATGATGAAGATAGTGTGTTTGGCATGGAAACTAGTCCTTTTGCCACAGATTTTTAAATGATTTATGTTATGTTTATGAATTAAAACTTGATTGTACCAAATTTATATTATATATCCAGATGCATATAAGTGATTACATATGAATTCGTATATTGATTTCTGATTCAGTGACAGTAGGTGGGTTATGTTTACTGGAAGTTGCACATTATTTTTAACCAGGTTTTCATAAAATGTAGATGAGAGTGCTTTATTTTTAATACATCCAAACAGGATGTGATTAACATCATACTGGGAATTTTGTTTATTGGTAACCAGAATTAGTAAACATTACTATTTACATTACATATTTTAAAAATAAATATATTTTTATAAAAAATATTTAGTAAATTCAAGAAAATCACACTTACCAATACAAATATGCCCATTAGACTTCAATTTTTTCAACATAGGATTAAGAGAGTAAAATTTTAACATACAGTAAAAATTTAACCTTAAAATTTTATTCTAGACTACTCTAAAGTAAAAATTCAACGGAGTAAGAATTTAACGTTACACCGGTAGAAGATTATGTCCAAATATTTTAGTGGTTTCATTCATTAAATTAAAATTTAATCTAGGAAATTTTCGAAATTTTATGACTTGGTAAAAAAAGTAAAAAAAAACTTACTTCTGATAGATCTTTAAGAAATTTGGCAAAACTGTCACTGTACAACTGCCGAATATCATCGACGAATTCAACTTTGTCATTATAACTCTGTAGAAGTTCCTGTGGCTGGGATCCCAAAAGGGATTTTATATATGTAACTAAATTATCGTATGGTAATAAACAAGCGGCCAAGTAGTGGAATAGGCGTTTGGATATGACCTGTGCACAAGCACTTCCACCGTGTCCATCGAAAACACCAAATAAGAAACCTAAAAAAACAAGAAATAAATAAACAACGTCTCAAGCAACGGTGTAAATAATACTAATAATAATAATGTTCAATTTTGTGTGCTTTGTTGTTGCGTTCTGCACATACGATGACCTCAATATAACAATTGGGGTCATCCTAAAGAGGGAGGAAATGATATTCTGTTCAATCTAGAACTCGCTGGTTTCCCCCTTTCGTATTGGGTATGTATATTCAAATAAAGAAAAGAAACGAAAGCCAGCGGACTGTATAAAACTCTATTTTAAAAAGAGGTGAAATTAAACATAAATATACACACCAAAACAAAGATGTCGATGAATAGGTTTTAAGAACACATTAACAATAAACACAAATAAAGCATAAATTGATATTAGACGTTAACGAGTGAAAAATATGCGCACATATAATAATATACTTAATCCGTGGTATAATGAACAAACCTTGTTAATAAAGTTACACAAAATGCAATCAAACATAACATATATGAATTATATTAAACGTAAATACAAATATTAATAAACTCAATTCAAAATATAATCGGTAATGACAAAATACAAAAAAAAATAAGAATACAGTAAATAGTACATAAAACAAAACAAATGCAAAATGTCCAATTGACAACGTTCAATCGCGATCGCGGCACAAATGCGATAAAGTTCCAAACAAATATCAAATAAATATACCAAATGCACGTACTTGATATATGCAGCAACATAGATTAATGGTTTATTGTTCCTTACCCAATGAAAAGATAGCACCCCGGCTATCGCAAAAGATGTCTTCACCGACGAACAACAGGAACCACAAAATTCCTAATGCAAATTTTCTGCATAAAACAACTTTCTCGGTCAGAGGACCGATGCCAAGTGTCTCAGGTTCCTTTAACCCACACACACACATCTGTGTTGGTTCCAAGATAAAATTCGACTATGATTTTGTAGATATCCGTCCCTTATCTAACAGATGGCTCGTCTTTTAACCCTTAAAACTGCTGTGCGCTTGTACATGCAAATCTCGTTTAAATATACTACGGGGAGAATCAAAACTAACAAAAAGTCTTAATATTTAATAAATTAATGTTTATGTATGTTCTCCCTGCGTTGGCATACGTGGCAATAAAACATAACTGTACTTTGTACTCGCGACGCACTACACAAATTCCGAAACCGTAAACACTTCTTCGGTTACCAAACGAACGACACACTTACAATACTACAAAAGCTAGACATTTACAAAAGAGCACAAAGAACAATAAACTTACAAACGATAATAGGTTACAAATACATAACTACATACTAAATATACATCACTACAATTATACAATTATCAGTACTATACATAAAACAGATTTCCTCTAATAGGAAGTGCATTCCTCTATTATCCTAGGATACAATACATTAACTTGACGCCATTTAGATGTGGCTATACAAGCGAATCCGCAGGATATCATGGACGGACCAGTTAACCGGCGGCACCGTATGAAAAAGAACGAGGAAAGAAAGAAAAGTTATGTATATGATTAGAAGGCAACAATCAAAATATCTCGGACACCCGATGAGAGACGGCACTCAAT
Source organism: Diabrotica undecimpunctata (assembly GCF_040954645.1). Lineage (NCBI taxonomy): Eukaryota > Metazoa > Arthropoda > Insecta > Coleoptera > Chrysomelidae > Diabrotica > Diabrotica undecimpunctata. The sequence goes on from NC_092805.1 coordinate 101,718,106, forward strand.
ATAAATACTACAAATAATCTAATAGTTTTCGACAAGCAAGGAATTGGGAGAAGACAAATATCCTGGTTAACAAATGGTTCTCCGCAACAACAACTAAGTTAAGGACAAATAAACAGAATAATTGTAGCCCGAATGGCCACTACAATATTCGAAACGAATAAGCAGCAAACGCAAAAGAAATATCGTATGAATTATAACACTGTCCCTAGATATTAGCAATCTACCTGGACAGACATAATCACGACGAAAAACGCGAAAATGTAAAACATTTATGCTATTCAATAAACAAGGCTTTTTATACATAAGAAGGCAATTTTGAAACGAACAAAAAACAAAAATGGTGCGGCTCCTAAGAACTCTTGTACTTTAAAGAATTCGTACAGTTAAAAGAAAATATCTTAACTATCCAAACGTTAAAACCGTTATTTTAATATAACGTCGCGCAAATACATAAACAAATAAAGCTACGTAAGCTTTAAGCAAAAATATATCCCATAATCTATGGCAATAAAAAGATATCTTGAACAAGTAACACAATGATGGATGGGACTCTCAACATTATAAAATGTGCAACAACTAAGTCCGAAATGATGTCTACAATTGGACGTACCTTGGGGCCCTACATAGCCCAACTGTACGTGTGTTTTAAACATCTTTAAAACAACTAGATTGTTCGAAGAAAGAAGAAAATGATGCTTTTGAGCATAAGGAATGGTAGCATTCCCCAACAAACCGCTAACTTTCGCACGGTGAATAATTTCCTCTGGAAATAAATTCGGAATGCCCAACTGATTATCCGGATTGGCAATACCGGATGGCAACGATTCCAATATACGAGGACTTTTTAAGTCTTGAACAATAAGCAATTCAGCTTGCTTTTTACGAACGTTTCTGATGAAACAAAACACAAATGCCTTTACTCGGCGTGAACGAGAAAGATAGGAGTACGTTTTAAACATATGTACTCCGAATGCTAAATCTAGAGATGGGTGTAATGCCACTCTAGGAACTTTTGACCCAATTATGGTCGTAAGCTGTATCGGCAGCGTCATCACAGACACCCCATCATGGAAATCATGCAAAGAAAAGTCCTTGGACAAGGATTGAATATTAGAATGGACCTGAGGCCCAGAGAGATGTACATTATTAAAGGATAGCCCCGTAGAAGAACTCGCGCTTGTATGAGCGTCACGAGTCTTGTAGGACTCTCTATCATTTACCACTGCAACAGGTGGAAGGAAATATGCAATACTGCTAAGGCCCGTAGGTAACGCCCTAGGGACAATATCTACATGACCTAAAGTCAAGGATAGCTGACCTGACGAACTAGGTGCCATCACACGAGGTATTTGAGACGTGGATGTCTCGAAAGAAGGTTGAGGTTTTGAAAAATATGAGTCTTTTGACATATGATTTTGAGAAGATTTAACTACATTGAGTAGATGGCATAAATCTGAAATAAGTATGGGAGGTCTTTTCCCCACATGTAACCTAGAAGAACAATGGGATGCACTACCTACTTTATAATACGTAAAGGATGGGAGGACGGGCTCCCATATTATAAGTCCCATTGCCTTACAAAACAAATCATCTACAATGTTTCGATCCTCGCTATCTTCAGCGGAATCTACCAATAAGTTCTCGATTTCATCCTGTGCGCATTCATATTTATTATACTCAACCTGTAAATACTCACGACGAACTTTCAAAAGATAATTAATATCGACCAATGAAACATTTTTTGCAATCTAATTACAGTGACGAATAATTGCATTCTTTGCAGACTGTCTCTTGAAATTGAGGGTGTCCATTGTTTAGACAAAAATGGAGCAGCTAATATTTAAAACTGACAAGACAAAAAGAAAAAGATTGTGAACGAGTAAAAGTAATTGTAAATCCCTGGATTTGTCACAGAAACAAACCAAAGAGATACTTGTAATAGTCGAAAGCAGGTCTCTATAATAAGACAACTACAAACAAAATAAAAAAGAACAGTCTCCACAGACCAGGTATCTTATCAAGGAAAAGATATATCCCAACATAAAACGATTACAATCTGTTACTAATATCCCTACAATCAGGAAAAATTAAACAAAAAATGGTTGCAATAACCGAAAATACTTTTTCCGACCTCACAAACACTAACGAACACAAAAGAAGAAATGTCTCTACAGACTGGGTATCTTTTTTCACAAAATAAATACCCCAATGTAAATGGTTATACTAACCGCAAAAAGGTCTCTAGCATAAGAAAACCTTGAAAAAGTAAAAGTAAGAATGTTTTTCGGCAGACTGAGTATATTACACAAAAGAAATACTGCATTAAAAGCACTATCAAAAAATCAGCAAGAAATGGGTATAAAAACCTGAAAAAGGACTCTGTCATAAGAGCACCTTGAATTAATGTATATAAAAAAAAGATAGTCTTTCGGCAGACTGAGTATATGCTTAGACAAAAGAAATACTTCACTGCAATAAGTACGAAAAAATCCGCAAAAAATGGGTATAAAAACACCGGAAAAGGTCTCTGTCATAAGAGCACCTTGAATAAAGGATATGAAAAAGAAATAGTCTTTCGGCAGACTAGTTCTTTCAGTATAAAAGAAGTCTCAATGTAAAATGGTTATAAAAACCGTAAAAAGGTCTCTGTAAAAAGAGCACCTTGAAAATTAATGTAAAGAAGAAAAATCGTCTTGCAGACGACTGGATATCTTTTAGTATGAAAGATATACCGTAATGTAAAAACGAGTATAACAACCGCAAAAAGGCCCCTGTCAGAAGAGAACTTCGAGAAAGCAATGTAAAAAGAAATAGTCTTTCGGTAGACTAGGTATCTTTTTGTAGAAAAGAAATATACAATAAATGGTTATAACAACGGCAAAAAGAAGGTCTCTGTCAGAAGAGCACCTTAAACAAAAAATGTAAAGAAGAAATAGTCTTTCGGCAGACTAGGTATCGTCTTTCGGCAGACGAGTAGGTATATTTTTACATAAAAGACATACCCGACTATATAGTTATGATAACCGCAAAAAGGTATACAGTAAATAAACCTTGTACAACGTAAAAAGTCAAATGTCTTTCGGCAGACTGGGTAACTATTCAGATAAAATAAATACCCGACTATACTATGGTTGTGATAACCGCAATAAGGTCTCTAGCATAAGAGAACCTCTACAAAGAAATAGTCTTTCAGCAGACTAGGTATCGTCTTTCGGCAGACGACTGGGTATCTTTTCAGATAAAAGAAATACCCCAACAAATAGTTATCACAACCAACTAGGCTCCTACTATAAGGAACCCGTGAGCAAGACAAATAAAATGGTTATCATAATTGATAAGGTCCCTACCATAAGGAAACCGTAAACAACGACATATTAACTGGTTATCATAACCAAAAACGCTCCTACCACAAGGAAACCGCAACTACACATGGAAAAAGGTATCTACTATCAGAGAACCCTAAACACACAAAAAAAAACAGAAAAAGAAGAAGAAAATGCGGCTCGAAGGACCAATATGTTGCGTTCTGCACATACGATGACCTCAATATAACAATTGGGGTCATCATAAAGGGGGAGGGAATGATATTCTGTTCAATCTAGAACTCGCTGGTTTCCCCCTTTCAGATTGGGTATGTACATTCAAATAAAGAAAAGAAATGAAAGCCAGCGGACTGTATAGAACTCTATTTTAAAAAGAGGTGAAATTAAACATAAATATACATAACCCAATATACAATTATAACTAAAGAAGGATATAAACTTAAATATTAGTTAACATGAAACAACACCAAAAAGATAACCATTTACAAACCAAAACAAATATGTCGATGAATAGGTTTTAAGAACACATTAACAACAAAGAAATTTAAGATTTCGATTGCTATGGTTGAGTATGATTAGAAATAAAGCATAAATTGATATTAGACGTTAACGAGTGAAAAATATGCGCACATATAATAATATACTTAATCCGTGGTAAAATGAACAAACCTTGTTAATAAAGTTACACAAAATGCAATCAAACATAACATATATGAATTATATTAAACGTAAATACAAATATTAATAAACTCAATTCAAAATATAATCGGTAATGACAAAATACAAAAAAAAATAAGAATACAGTAAATAGTACATAAAACAAAACAAATGCAAAATGTCCAATTGACAACGTTCAATCGCGATCGCGGCACAAATGCGATAAAGTTCCAAACAAATATCAAATAAATATACCAAATGCACGTACTTGATATATGCAGCAACATAGATTAATGGTGTATTGTTCCTTACCCAATGAAAAGATAGCACCCCGGCTATCGCAAAAGATGTTTTCACCGACGAACAACAGGAACCACAAAATTCATAATGCAACTTTTCTGCATAAAACGACTTTCTCGGTCAGAGGACCGATGCCAAGTGTCTCAGGTACCTTTAACCCACACACACACACATCTGTGTTGGTTCGAAGATAAAATTCGACTATGATTTTGTAGATATCCGTCCCTTATCTAACAGATGGCTCGTCTTTTAGCCCTTAAAACTGCTGTGCCCTTGTACACGCAAATCTCGTTTAAATACACTACGGGGAGAATTAAAACTAACAAAAAGTCTTAATATTTAATAAATTAATGTTTATGTATCGTTGCGAAACTGCAACATTTGTAGCATTTGAAGTAGATCACAGGTACTAATTTAAAAGCAATATTGACGTGAAAGTTTTTCTGTTTTACCGGTAGACAAATACTCGTAATAAATTTAAGAATAATTATATATTCCACTAAAATTAAAAATACTCAAATCTACTCAAAATGTCGGAGAAAAAATGCTTAATTTGAGGTACTAATATCTGTTCTTGGTAATGGACTACCATGTTCTGACGTCACAAGAGCGGGGCTTAAAAAATCTTTCCAAACATTTTTAATTCGTATGTATTTGTCCCATAAGAAGTAAGAAATATTGGTGTTTTTAATTGTTTGAATAGTAAATAAGGACTTTTGGTTATGAACATTCATTCTGTGCGATTGGTATTATTTATTGTTCGTGAATTTGTGAGATAAGAATATCAAAGTATTAAGATATTTACTCTTAATGTTCATGTTTTAATGTTATATCATTGTTTGATTAAAACTTTAATTATTTTGTACTGTGTTTCAAGGTATTTTGTTGTTGTTTTTATCGGGGTTATTTCAAAATTAATCAATAAATTATTGACTCTATTTACGAAGTTGAAAAATTATTAAATTGATGTTGTATTCGTTTTCTCGTAGTTTTAAGTAGTTAATAGTAGTTTTGTTGTTATTACTAAAAAATTCAGTAATCCTGGATATCTTCAACACATGTTTACTAGCCATTATATGCACAGATCTAAAAAATAATATTACAACACCCAAAAAACATTTTTTAAACACTCACTATGGCAATTTGATAGAAAGGTTTCCACAGAATGTTATATTACAACTAAAACTCCTTATTTACTACTTAAACTACGAGAAGACAAATATATTTAGTCTTTTACAGGATAGAATCACTGGCAACGAAAAAAGAATAAAACATTAATTTAAATATTTTTCAACTTCGTAAATAAATTCAATGATTTATTTTGATATAAACCTGATAAAACAACGACAAAGTACCTGGAAATATAGTAAAAGAATAACTAAATTTTTAATAAAACAATAACATAATCTTAAAATATGAACATTAAGGGTAAATATCCTAATAATTTAATATTCTTACCTCACAAATTCACGAACAACAAATAATACCAATCGCACAGAATGAATGCTCATAACCGAAAGCCCTTATTTACTATTCAAACAATTAAAAAAAAACAATATTTTCAACTTTTTATGGGACAAATACACACAAATTAGAAATGTTTGAAAAGGTTTTCCAAGTCCCGCGCATTGTGACGTCAGACTTATGTAGTCCATTAGTTACCCTCACATATCTATGTCTAAAACATTACTTACTGTTTTGAAATATTTTACAAAAGGAAAGACAAGAATCAATCTATAATATAAAATGAATCGCAAAATGTGTTGGTAAGCGCATAACCCAACAACGCATGGACCAATCTTAACAATTCTTTTTTTAAAATGATCCTTGAAGTCTAAGGATGGTTTTTACGGCGAGAAAAATTCAAATAATTTCCGGGAAAACCCTAAAACAGCTCTTTTCTTTTTCCCATACAAATATTTTCTAACGCGTGTTCGTGTGTGTGCGTGTTCGCGTTGGAGGATCTAATGCGTTCACACAAAAGTGATAATATCGTGAACCCAAACAAATTGAAAAGTCAAAAAATGTAAGAGCTATAGATTTGATTGGCCTCGCAATATTCTTTCTTTTGTTTTTTTTTGTTTTAGTTTCGGAACGCGACATAAATTGCATCAGTTTTCACGTCGTTGCATCTGTCAAACAAATCGCGTTAAAAACCGTTTATTATCTTTAATAATTAATTTATTACATTCTATACACATACATTGTTTTGGCTCTCTTATATGGTTCAAAATCCGCGGTCGGCCACTTTTACGCAAGTTAACACATGGTATCCCTTCTTCACATTCTCTTATGGTGCGATAAATTGTCGATTTGCTTATGTTTTGATCTCGATATATATTAACAATATCTCGTTTCGACATTCGCCCAACCATATTATAAACACCTCGACGAATATCAATTTTATAAGACATTTTGCAGAGCACAAACCAAAATATTCTGCTTTGTTTATTAAATTTAATGTCAATAACTGATGACATTTCAATTCCATGGCCTTCTTTGTTAAATGCATTTTGCTTCTCAATCAGACCAGGTGAAATTTTTCCCAAAACGTTATGTAAATAAATCAACAACAATACTAGAATTGAAGGAGAACATTCGAAACTCCACAATACTAGAACGTCTCAGCAACACTACTGAGATTATAAAAAGTATCAAGAAGAGAAAGCTCGGACATGTAATGAGAGGAAATATAGATTGGTACAAAATATTATGCAAGGGAAAATAGCAAGCAAACGCAATCCGGGACAAAGAAAGACTTCATGGTGGAAGAACTTGCGAGATTGGTATGGTATTGATACAAGCATGCTATTTAGGGTGGCAGTGAATAGAATTAAGATAGCTAAGATGGTAACCAACATTCTGAAAGGACATGGTACGCCAAGAAGAAGATTCCTCAAGAAATGGATAACATAACCCGCGCTTTGTGTCAAAAAGTTAAGGGCTGAGTCTGGAAAATGCCAGGGGCAAGAAAATGACCACGTCATCACAAAGTGAAAAGTTGTAACTGCTGAAGAACTCTCTAAATACAAATGTATACTAGCGTACTTTCTAGAGGCCAAAAATGGAAATTTAAAAGTGACATTGTCACCACATTAGAAAGCAAAATAAAGTATTAAGGGTAGAACTCTGTACAATACTGGATTCCAAGCCCGATCCGGTATTACATCTGAGTATACGGGTTGACAGGGAAGACGAGGTAGAACTGAACAGGCTATTTTAGACTCAAATGAACCAAAGCCGGAGAAAATGACTTCCATGCATGAGACCGAATGGGATACTACACAGACAAAAGAAATATAATCGGGGCATTTACTGAATGTGCTTAATATCCACACGATGTTTAACAATGAGATCCGGCAAAACAATTATTGAATCAAGAGAAATCCTTCAAAAGGACGGGTTTTTGATACAAAAGTCTCACGATCAAAAGCCAAAATAAAGTAGTGTTTCGCCAAATTTCTATTCTTCGATTCCATTTGTATTTTTATAACACTGCTCATGCTTAATTAAAATTTTTAGTTTAGTCATTTATCTTTTACTTATTCTATCATTGAGATTGTTTTCTCGTCTTTTCGACGACCTAACCGCATCGCTCATAAATTTGATAAGAATTTAGGTAAAAAGATGCCGATCAATGATATAAAGCTATGTATTATATATATATATATATATATATATATATATATATATATATATATATATATATATTGTTCCTACAGAACATGCTTACCATTTGTCAGCAAGCAAGAAGCTTCTGATCTTGTGTCTTCTATAGGGTTGTTCGACGCTAGTTGATTAGAATCATAGGATTTTACCGGGCCTTTAGGAAACTCGTGCGTGTATTCATTAGCTCTAAGTATATCATCTACCTAAAATTATTAAAAATCAATATTAGTTTACAAATCAGGTACAATTTCTGTAATTATCAGAAAAAAATAATTATTTGATGTAAAATGATAAACGTGGTCAAACTAAAAATTCAGACGATTACACATTAATAGATATACAGTGGAGTAGATCAAATCAAAAAAGTTCGATGCGGTATAGCTAAGTGAACGAATACTAACCAAAAGATTAAAACTGGATGGAGGTCAGAAGAAAGATCAAACTACCCACAACACAAAGGGCAACGGAAAGAGCAATGTTAGGTATACGACTGTCAGATAAAAAGAGGAACGACTGGGTAAGATAAAAAACAAGGGTCGAGGATATCAGAACAAAAATTGCCAAACACTAATGGAGCTTCGCAGGTCACACTGCTAGACAAAAATAACAACGTTGGAACGCCACAATACAACAGTGGAACGCCACAATACAACATCGGAGACCGTATAAAGGTAGAAGACCAAGAGGAAGACCATAGATGAGACGGGCAGACGACATAAAAAGAATAGCCGGAACACATTGAACGTATGTTGCTCGGGATAGAGATCGACGGAAGGAATTGGGAAGGCCTATGTCCAAAAATGGACGATAGAAGGCTAAGAAGAAGAAGGGGGACGAGGAGCATTTATCAATTATTGGCGTATATGCTTCACAGGAAGATAAAAAGGAAGAAACAATACATTACCACAAATCACGTAAAAAAATAATTAATCAAACAGATCATGTGATTATAGAATATAGAATATAATATAACGATATAATCTTTAAAAAGTGATTTTCCAATTTGTATTTGTTCTTTTAAATAAACCTTTACATTAACATATTTTGTAATTTTTTTTTCAAACGTACAACGATACGATACAAGCTGTTGTTTGATATTAAGAATGCATTCAATACGCTGCCCTGGCTGCCCCCTGTCCTTAAAAAACTTCTTTTTCGTTTCTCTGGTTGTGTGTTGTCTTTAATAATTTTCATTTTGAAACGCGCTCTGTTTTGCGACTAGCTGTTAACTTTTACATCTATAGGGAACGAATATTCGTTAATAATAGCTGTATTGAATACTATTTTTAACAAATTTTTCCAAAAAATATTACGTCATTTACATTGGTGACTATGCTGCGTCTGACCCTTAGAAATAAGCGATTTCGTAGCCTCCTTAAATTACGATTTATTCCTATGGTTCCATATTAAACTACCAAACCTTATTAACGTTAACTCTATTCTTGGTATTGGAAATTACCAAAAAAGCAGTATTTCCATCAAATTTTAATTAAACGACACAACATTTATCATTTGTCATAGATAATTTGTTTTTTCATATACATTTAACTGCGATCACAATCATTTATAATATTTTGCTTTGGAATTACTAAACCACTGGATTAATTAAATTTTTCCGAATATGAATTTTTTTAACCGATTTATTATAGACTCGCAATAGTAGTAATTGTCTAATAAAACAATTGTTTTAAAACATTTTTTTCTATGAATTATTTAAAATAAAAATTAAAAATTATGACAATGTATTAAAATAAATGTTTAGCTTTAAAATTTTCACACAATTTGATTTCTGATCTACGAGTATTTACTGTAAATAAAGTAAATACATTATCAATTGTTGTCATTAATGAACATTCAATTGTTAATTAAATTCCAAATTCTTCAAAATTTTTCACTCGCCGAATGTTGTCCAATTGGAGAGTATTAATTTTTTTTCTGATTGTGTTGGCTCCTGTGGAGTAATTTGGAGATCTAAATATACATATTCTGTAACTATCTCTACATTAATGTTGTTCTGAAACTATTTTCTTGAGGCATTTTCAAGTTAACCATCCCTATATTTTCTTCCCAGACTTATATTTGGTATTTGATAATTACTCCTCTATTTTGTTAGTTTGTCGGAAAATAGCTTACAGTAGGTGAGTACATACTATTCGGGGATAGTAGGTCTCCTTGTCTAACGCATTTTTTTTATTTGAATTGATAATATCGTGCCAAATAGGTTAACTATTATAGTGGGCAATTATATTTATACCAATTAGGCAAACTGGATACCGCTGCGTCGGAAATGTGTAGAATGAAGACCAACATACTGGGGTCTAGCGATATACAATGGCCTGAATCAGGAAAATGTAACACCAGAAATGGAACAATATATTATTCCGGTAACAACAACAAACACAGGTAAGTAAGTTGAGAATTCTGAAAAATATGTTTGTAACTTTATTCCCTACACTGATCGAGTATTGGTGCTGTCTTTCAAACCTGATTTAAAACGTAAAATAAATATAATTCGAGTATATGCACCCGCTGCAGACAAGGATGAATACACCATAGAGGCCAACATGCCATTGTATCAGTTAGAAAAGAAGCCTTCAAGCCTCTTGAAGAAAAAAGAAAACCTTGGCGACAGTAGAAATTCTTGAACTTATGGAAAAACGGAGAAAACATAAAGCAAAAGACCTGAACAAATACGAAGAAATTGAAAATAAGGGAAACGTCTGTAAGAAAATTCGAGATGCAAAAGAGAGGTAGAGATGCAAGGAAATAGAAGATCTGGATAAAAAGTATAATAGCTTTAGTTTACACAAAAAATCAAAGAAATGACAGGTTCTTAAAATGGAACAAGAACGAATATCCTTAAAAATAATAAAGGAGATATTATTACTGATGTGAAGGAGATATTGTGTTACTGGACCATCCAACAACTATTTAATGATGAAAGAGAAGAACTGTCATTAGAAACCACAGAGAATACTGAACCAGTAACATTACAAGAAGAATGGCAAAGCTACTGGACCAGATGATGTGTCCATAGAATTGTTAAAACTTATTGTAGAAGATGTTATTAATGTAATGGTTGAACTATTCAGTATCTAATATATCAGAGTGCCACAATATCCAGACAATGGCTGCAATCGACCTTTGTAGCAATTCCCAAAAAGTCTAGGGCAAAAATCTGTTCAGATCACAGATCAATAGCTTTAATGAGTTAAACACTTATAATATTTTTGAAAATAATACACAGCAGAATCAGGATATATATTTGTAGACTTCGAAAAGACATTTGATAGGGTTCAACATACAAAGTTTGTAGAGATAATAAAAAGCAAAAATATTGACAGTGTGATACAAAAATTATATCTAATCTATATTGAGTTATTAAACTGCTAAGACAGGAGTTAACAACCAGAATACCCGAGATATCAAAATGCAGAGAGGAGCCCGGCAGGGTTGCAAGTTGTCCCCCCTGCTCTTCAATGTCCACAGAGAAAGAGGTATTTAAAGAAGGGCTCGCAGATTCAATAGAGGGTATATCTATCAATGGAGAAATTTTGAATAACTTACGTTTTGCAAAAGATACAGTAATAATAACAGGAATTACACAAATAACTATTAACATATAATTGATTATTGCATAATAACTATTAATATAACAAATAACATTTCTTATAATTTTATTGTATTTTACTAAACACTTATATAAGTTAATTGTATTAATAAACCAACAGTTTTGGTTAACACGGTAGAAATAAATATTTAAATAATTGCATCGTTCCAAAGACGATTTAAAATGAGGAGTCTCGTGACCTCGGTTAAAAAAATTGTCAATTACGTCATTACCGAACACCTATACAGTAATGTCCATATATAGAAATTGATGGCCATTCAAAAATTAAAATTGAGGTGTTTTAAGATTTGTAAAAGTCGCCTGCTTCTAAAATAATAAATTTATTCCATATATTTGCATCATACTGTATGTTTTAATGGCCTAAATATATCTTAAATCATACAGTACAAAGGTGATGAACAAAAATGCACAAACTACAGGGCCTTAAAACTATGCAATACTTTTAGACACACCATCAAAATATGAGAGAGAGTAATTATTGATATTCATTTTTTCGTTATTATTATTTATCGATTATCATTTAACCAGCGACCTCATTAAGTTTTATACAAAACATTTGGTCTAAAGATGTCTACGGTAATTTTCAGAAAGTTCGTATCCTACTGGATACAGGCTCAATGGCTAATTTTATTTCAGATAGTTGTTTTCGGCGCTTAGGTCGTTCCCGTAATAATTTATCAATCCCAGTGGAAGGTCTAAACGGAATGTCGACGTGTACCACTCAGGGTACCACGTTCTGTCATATTAAACCGTGTGATCGTGACGGCCCGATCTTCTCGTTGGACGCAATCATTGTGAAAAAGGTGTGTTCAAATCAACCTAAGGTATTTATCAATCCTCACGATCTTATTCATATACGTGATCTGAAATTAGCAGATCACACATTCTATCAACCCGGTCCGATAGACATGCTGATAGGTGCTAAATTAGTTCCTCTCTTTTTAAAGTCTGGTCGAATTCTTGGCGAACCAAACCAACCTGTCGCTTTAGAAACCATTTTCGGTTATGTGCTACAAGGGCGAGTCTCTACGGATCTTTCAAATTGTAATTTTACCGCTTTACATACGTCTATGGATACAAACATAGATAGTCTTTTACAAAGGTTTTGGGAAGTCGAAAATATATCTAAACCTGTCATTTTGTCCCATGACGATCAAGTTTGTGAAAATATTTATAAGGCATTTACTTTCCGAGAGTCAACAGGCAGATTTTCTGTTCCTCTACCGTTTCGACAACCCAATCCTGTCTTTTGCGATACTTATTCTCAAGCATATCGTCGTTTTTGCATGTTAGAGAATCGTTTTAAGAAAATTCCGGATCTCAAAGAAAAATATGTTGAGTTTATGAATGAATATATTACTTCCCAACATATGGTCCCGGTTCCTGAATCCGATTTTAAATCGCCTACCTCGTATTATTTTGCTCATCACGCAGTTTTCAAAAAACAACTTGTTAATTCGTCTCTTGTTTCCAAAATTCGTGTTGTCTTCGACGCCAGTCTACGTGACGTTCGAGGTGTGTCTCTCAATGATACTTTATATACAGGTCCTAAGCTTCAAAAGGACATCTCTTCGCTTTTACTTAATTTTCGATATTTTCGTTACTGCTTCACGTGCGATATAAAGCAAATGTATCGACAAATTAACGTAAACAGAGAATTTTGGAATTATCAAAGAATTCTCTGGAGGTCGGATTCTTCTAAACCTCTCCAAGAATACTTTTTACGTACTGTTACGTACGGTGTTTCTTCTTCACCTTATCTCGCATTAAAAACCTTACAAGAGTTAGCTGAGTCGGCAGAGTCTCGTTTCCCTAATGCTTCACAAGCTTTAACGCGACATTTTTATATTGACGACGGTCTATTAGGAAGTGATTCTCTGTCATCTACCCGCTCTCTACAGTTAGAGCTCATTCAACTTTTAAAGCTCGGGGGTTTTGAGCTAGGCAAATGGGCCAGCAACCATCCCAGTCTACTCCAAGATTTTGGCTCCGATATTCTGACATCTTGTTCGTTTGATAAAGAGGAACCTTCCGTTATTAAGGTGCTAGGCCTGAAATGGGACCCGTCGACTGATGTCTTTTCTTATTCTTACTGTCCCCTTGACAAAACTTGTACAAAGCGGGCTATTCTTTCGGAAATTAGTCGTATTTTTGATCCTCTTGGTTTCATCTCCCCGTGTTTTAAGGGCCAAACGTCTGCTACAACAGTTGTGGCAATCCAATGTATCTTGGGATGATGAACCACCTGAACAAATACAACAGGTATGGCATCAGTTTAAAACCGAGTTACCTGACCTTGCAAACATTCAAATCCCTAGACACTTCGGCTTTAATAAATCTTCTAAAGTTGAGATTCATGGATTCTGCGATGCTTCAGAGTTAGGATACGCCAGCGCTGTATTGCTGGCGGATCTAGTCGCCTTCATTAAAGAGTCGTTTAAGCATATCTTTTCTTTTTCCGATATTCATGTTTGGTCGAATTCCACGATTGCTCTTACTTGGGTTAATTCTTCTCCGCATAAATGGAAAACCTTTATTGCCAATCGAGTAAGACACATACAAGAACTTATACCATGTTCTTCTTGGCATTATGTGCCATCTAACCAAAACCCTGCTGATTGTGCTAGTCGTGGTTTGACACCGGCACAACTACTACAATTTTCACTCTGGTGGCGTGGTCCTGATTTTCTTTCGAAGTCAAGGGAGTGTTGGCCCTCTCAAGTTAATTTTCACTCCTCCCACTCCACGGAAATGTTAGAAGAAAAATTGCCCACTGTATTATCATTGATACCGGTCATTTCGGATAATATCATCTCTACTTTACTTTCAAAATTTTCATCCCTGATAAAAATTCAGAAAGTCATGGTTTACGTCTTAAAATTCGTGGCTAAACTTCAAAGAAAAAACAATGCTGCATCTTTCGATTCCCTGAACAGTCATTTAGAGATGGAATCTGCGTTACGATACATTGTTAAGCACGTACAAGCTGACGTTTTTTCGGATATTTTCCTCAAAATTCAACAAAATTCGCTGTTACCCATACCTTTTCGTAAACTCGCACTCTTTATTGATGAATATGGTCTTTTGAGAGTAGGAGGTCGATTACAAAAGTCTCGGTTGTCTTTTGATGTAAAACATCCATTGCTATTACCCAAAACTCATCGTCTCACCGATTTAATCATCGAATGGACTCATCAAACGCATCTGCACCCTGGTTTAAAGGCTATGCATTATTTATTGCTTCAACGTTTTTGGATTCTGCCTCCGAAAAGTGCCATTCATCGCTGTTTGTCGAAGTGCATTCGTTGTTTTAGATGCCGACCTAAATCTTACAACCCCTTTATGGCAAACTTGCCAACTGTCCGAGTTACTCCGTTACGTGCTTTCCTGTCTGTGTGGATTTTGCAGGACCATTCTCGTTATTAATGTCCAAACATAGAGGTGCAAAAACATATAAAGGATATGTTTGTGTATTCGTGTGTACGAGTACAAAGGCCATTCATCTGGAAGTAACTTCAAATCTTAGTTCTGAGTCCTTTTTGGCTGCCTTTCGTAGATTTGTATCTCGACGCGGTAAGTGCCTAACCATTAGGAGTGATCAAGGTACCAATTTTAAGGGAGCCAGCAACGAAATCATTAAACTAGCTCAATCTGCTGCTGAGACTCTTTCTATTACCTGGGATTTTAATCCACCCGGTGCCCCTCATTTTAATGGGTTAGCCGAGGCTGGGGTCAAATCATTCAAGAACCATATGTATCGTGTTTTGGGTACACAAATTTTGACTTATGAAGAGTTCTATACTCTTATGACTCAAATCGAGGCAGTTCTTAACTCCCGTCCTTTGTGTGCAGCAAGCTCTGACCCTAATGACTTGCAGGCACTGACTCCTGGTCATTTTTTAGTTTTTGAACCCTTAGTGGATTCAATTCCCGATCCAGATCTAAGCGCTTTAAAGATTAACCGTCTGAATCGTTGGCAGTTAATCCAAAGGATAAGAGGGGACTTTTTTAAAAGATGGTCTAAAGAGTATATTCATTCTCTTCAAGAGCGATCTAAATGGCATAGTCCAACCCCATCTCTCATTAAAGGTTCTCTAGTCCTCATAAAAAATGAACAACAGCCTCCTCTTCGCTGGCAATTGGCCAGAATCATTGAGTTGCATTACGGCACCGACGGTATTGTACGCGTTGTTAGTCTGAGGACAGCTTCAGATGGCATCCTACAACGTCCGGTGGTCAAGATCTGTCCACTACCTATTTGTTAACAACTATATTTCTCTTCATTTCTATTGTTATTATAGTAATAGTTAAGTGTTTGTTTTTTGTTCTTATCATTGTAGTTGTTTTTAAAAACATTCGTTTTGGGGCGGAGAATGTTTGGAAAAGTATCAAGACTGATTTAAATATTTTATTTTTAATATTCAGAATATGACCTTATTTAGTTTTAAATCTTTTATTCAATCATAGTATATTAGCTAAGTATAATATGGCTTTAGTTCATCCTTTAAATTCTCGAACTCAAATTGGCTGATTAATTATTGTCAAGTTCTGAGAATTCACTTGTCTGAAAACAACATGTTTTTGGGAAACATTTATCAACCCAAACACGTCAGAGTCCTTAAGGAAACGTACCCATTCTTTGTGTAGAAAATTTAAAATGCCACTTTAAGCTTAATTTACGGCTATTCACGGAGGTCCTAAGAACAGAAGAACCACCCCAATGGATTCGCGTACATACATATTTTGTTTCGTATGATCGGCCACTTTACAACAACCTCTCATCGTGGATAGAACCAAGCAAACCAGCATTTTTACCCTTAGACCTTAGACTCCGAGCGAGGCCCAACCACAGACAAAAGGTAAGTGAATTTCATATAGAATTGACAATAAGATATTAAATCTGCCAATTTTTATTTGAATTGCATTTTATTTTACATATCTATTTACGAACATTTGCTATTTTTCGCTAATTTACTTACAAACAAATTATTACATTTTTTCGTTATTATTATTTATCGATTATCATTTAATCAGCGACCTCATTAAGTTTTATACAAAACACATAGTATTCATTGATCTTGAGAAAGCATATGATAGAGATTATAAAGAGGTTCCGTGGTGGGTGCTCCTAAAGAAAGGAGTTCCCGGTGAGTATGTGAAATTTGTGAGAGACGTGTATAAGATAGTAACAACTTGTATTAAGATAGATATGGGAGAGACATAAATTTCATGTGAAAATAGGATTTCATAAAGTAATTCCTATTTTCATGGGAATAAGCCATTGAAGTTTAAAATAAGTTTATTGGTGTTTCAATGTCCACTTCGGAAATCGTTCTCAAAATACAAACAATAATAAATTAAAATTAAACAAATTTTGTTTTATGTTACTGATTGAAAATTCTTCTAATTATTTAATTTTATTCATATTGACAATTCAGACATATATTATACATCTTAAAGTAGACGACTTTAAAATGATATTGCCAATATTGCTGAGTTGCGTCATTTGAAATTAAGTTTGCGAAGTTGAAGCGTCAATAAACTTATTTTAAACTTCAATTGTGGCTTATTCTCATTAAAATAGTAATTACTTTAAGATGCAACAAGAAAATAGCTTCAGAACAATATTAGGATTGCATAAGGGCTGAGTGCTTAGTCCTTAGAGTATCTGGAATGGTCATTTAAATATGGAGTTCATTATCATCAGTTAGCGCTACAGTCCTTCGTGAGTCCAGTCCTACCTCAAAACATTCTTCCATCCTTCCATGCCGAGTGTCTGTCTTCTCCATCCCTTTACTCCAATTTGTCTTAAATCGTCTTGCACATCCTCCACATATCTGAATTTAGGTGGCCCCCTTTTCTTCTTCCGACTGACCTGTTTAGCATGGTTATTTTAGCAGGGTCACTTTCATCCATACGCATAACGTAGCCCACCCATCTTGGGCGGTTTATTTTGATGGTTTTCACGATGAAACCAAAGATAGAGTTACCATTACAAATAATGTGATAACTTTGGATGGTAAAATGATTGTGAAAATTAATATTACCTAGGTTTATTTTACAGAGCATGTTATAATTTCTTATAATAAAAATGATGAAATATTAACTAAAACTGAGGTTATGTTACGTACGTTTATACTTTGTTTTTAAATATGTGGAGTCATCATAAGTTTATTCGAGCTATATAAAGCAAATCCGTGTTTATATGTGCCAAAACATCCATTATAAAAAAATAGGAATGCGAGAATAAAATCTTTGGAAAAAATAAAGGCGGAATTGTGCAAACTTGGTGTAGATGTAGCTGTGGCAAAGATAACAGCCAAGTTTAACGATTTACGAACAAACTTCTTACAGCAACGTAGAATATATTTTTTATCATCTGTAAAAAGCGGAGCTAGTAGCGATGATGTAAGTAATATCACTATTACGTTACGGCTTTTTATGTGTATTTGTTGGGCTAATTTGATTAGAATTTTGTTGATAACACTGAAACCATTACGATGAGTAGCGTACACAAACAAGTATACATGAAAAAAAGTAACAGTAGAAGTAATGTTTTTTTTTAAACATAATAGTTGCTCTATAATTATTTTATTTTATTAGATTGACAAACCTTCGCCATTGTATTATGAAAAACTATTTGTAGCTGAGCATCGCATACCTAGGTGTTCACAGGACAGCCTTTCGTCTTTAACAATCCTACCAGCCAATGAATATGTTACCATGGATTATGTCCAAGAAAATGAAATAGATTTTGTAAGTAGTCAGACGGCGTTCAAATTGAAAAAGTATCAAGTTACAAATACTTTTGTACTTCAATAAACGAAACTAAAGACCAAAACAATGAAATAAAAAGACGTATCGAAATTGCCAGGGCCACTTTCATAAAGATGAGGAAATTCTTCTGCAACAGAGATATAAGCATCCCTCTCCGATTAAGAATGCTAAGGGGCTACGTATTTAACACGCTATTACACGGTGTAGAGGCCTGGACTCTCAAGCAGAACAATATAAAAAAATATTGAAAGTTTCGAGATGTGGTGCTACCGTCGAATGCTGAAGATAAGTTGGGTTGAAAGAGTTACAAATTTTGAAGTAATGCGAAGGATAGGAAAAGACCCAGAAATTTTGTCAACGATCAAACGAAGAACACTCGAATATTTGGGTCACTTGATGAGAGGACATAAATACGCATTACTTCAAAATATAATGCAAGGAAAAATAGAAGGAAAACGGAATCCAGGCCGTAGAAGAATGTCATGGCTGCGTAATTTGAGAGAGTGGTTTGGCTGTACCACTAATGAACTGCTGTAAACAAGGTCAGGATAGCCTTGATGATTTCCAATCTCCGATAGGAGTGGCACAAGAAGAAGAAGAAGAAGTAGTCAGATGAATATTGTATTGTGAGTATAAACTTTCATTTACCATTTTTGTTTGAAATTTTTTAATTGGAAAATAATTATAAGGGATTTTACTTTAAGGGGTATAGTAGCGTTAAAACATTTATTGGGAATTAAAATCACATTAGCTTAAAAGTCTTTTTTTATTAACGTTTTAATTTCTAAATCAGTTTATATATGATTGGATTTACAGTCCTTCTGCATCACAGAATGTGCCTACCCCTTTATTAAGAGACAACACCCCATCCTTAGGAGATACTATTAGAAAGAGGCTAAAAAAAAAAGAAACAAACCTGACGATGAGGTGATTTTTTTCAATAAAGCGGCTGATGTTTTGTCAACGTTAACAAATGATCTGGCAAACTAAGAGCAGCAAAAACCTGTAGAGACTCCTGCAAAGTCAAATTTAAAAATATTTGCAGAATTTGTAGAGAATCAGTTGGAGTTTTTGATGTCTGATGAAGAGACATTATTAGAAACACAAGAAAAAATAACAAACATTATTTGGGATGCCAGAAAAATGTTTAAAAAATAAAAATTTTCAAGTTACTCATTTATTAATAATAATATACATTTTTTACATGTTAAATCTCGGTATGGCAGCAGTTTGCCAATCAACTGAACCACTGTTATTGTTGAAATACTCTTTAAATTTATTTCTTACATTATGAGCTTTAGCTGTCGAACGATTACCTACTTGAATAATTAATCTATTTGAAAGCATAACCTGTGATTCATCTTATTCTACATATGCTTTAAAATTCTCTGAAACTAATAAACTATGCAACGCTAAGCAAGCCAAAATTATTTTTTTTTACTTTATCTGCATTTAAATTTCTTGGATTAGGCAATACTCTAAACCTGTTAGCTAAGATTCCAAATGAGCTTTTAATTATTCGACGTGCTCTAGATAGTCGATAATTGAATATTTTTTCAGATTCTGACAATCCCCTATTAGGATAAGGTTTCATAATTCGACTTCTTCTTCAAGTGCCATCTTCGTCCCGAAGGTTGGCGATCATCAGGGCTATACGTATTTTCGAAACTGCTGACCGAAACAATTCGTTGCTGCTACAGCTATACCATTCCCGTAGATTCTTTAGCCAGGAGTTTCGTCTTCTTCCTATGGACCTTTTTCCTGCTATTTTCCCTTGCAAAATTATTCGAAGCAGTTCATATCTTTCGCCTCTTGTAATGTGTCCCAAGTATTGCAGTTTTCGTTTTTTGATCGTAAATATGACTTCCTTTTCTTTATTCATTCTTATCAAGACCTCGACATTGACTCTCTCGGTCCATGATATTCTCAGGATTCTGCGATACATCCACAGTTCAAATGCCTCTAATTTTTTGGTATCAATATTTTTCAACGTCCATGACTCCATTCCGTAGAACAGCACAGAAAGTACGTAACATCTCATCAGGCGAAGTTTCATTTCAAGGCTCAAATCTCTTCCTCAGAACACTCTCTTCATTTTAGTGAATATGGATCTGGCTTTTTCTATTCTTATTTTGATTTCTGCTGAGCTATCGTTGTCTTCATTTATAAAAGTGCCTAAATATTTGTATTTGCTAACTCGATCGATAATTTCATTGTGTGAATATAAATTTTGGACATTTTGTGTTGATTTCGATATTACCATAAATTTAGTTTTCTTTATGTTCAAAGATAGTCCATATTCTTCGCTGCAGTCTGCTATCTTATTCACCAATGTCTGTAGCTCTTCAAGTGTTTCTGCGATCAGAACGGTGTCGTTGGCAAATCTTAGATTGTTTAATCTAACACCATTTATTTTATTACTTACGGATTGCTCAGAGAGTGTTTTATTCATTACGTCTTCGGAATAGAGATTAAACAGTTGGTGACAGTATACACCCTTATCTCACACCTCGCTTTATTTCAATTTCTTTTCAGTGGTATTATTCTCTACTCTCACTACTACTTTCTGATTGTAGTACATATTTGCTATTAGTCGGATAATTCGACTGGTTAACGGAAATACATCATCTGCAATTAATACAAATGGAATTTTTGATGTACGACTGGGTAAAGTCCGATTTAGAGGTAAATTTAAAGAGTTATTATCTAGGGCTCCACACATATTTCTTTCTCTGAAAACACCATCATCACTTCTGCGGCCATTTATTCCTACTTTATAGCAAGTGAATTTATAAGCCGAATCACACATGGCTAATAGAACTATTGAGTGATTCCCTTTATAATTGTAATAACATGAACCAGCAGATATTGGAGGTTTAAACATTATATGTTTTCCATCCAAAGCACCAATACAGTTGGGAAAATGCCATATTTCTTGAAATCCTTTAGCAACATATAACCATTCTATACAAGATGTTTGAGGTCTAAAAATATAGTTAGTTACTTTTTTTAATATTTTCTCGTACATATTTACCTTCAAATATATTTCTTTTAGACTGGTATATATAGCTTCACAAACTTCAGGTAAAAACCTAGGAATGCTACTTTCATGTTTACGAGTTGAATACATTAATGATCTAAACGTTTGCCCACTTGTCAAAACTCTTAATGTATTTTGCAAAGTAAACAAAAAAACAAGGCATCACATATATACATCTACCACCTAAATACAATGTATATACAAACCTGCATATTGCTCAAATACTTTCTCTAAATTGCGTATCCTATTTTTTTATCTTATTTTCAACCAGTCCTAACAATTTTTTAAACAAATTATTATTCATTCATAAAAAGTTTGTAAATGCCAAAAGGTCTTCTACTAATAATTCTTCATTCAACATATGTAATAAGTCATATACGCTTTTTCACCATCATTATATACCTTTTTTTTGTTTACTCTAATCATAAAAAAAACTTCAGATAAGTTAGGTTATCAATACAAAATTGGTAGAGCGCAATGCCTACATGCTAATTAAAATTAAGATAGTTGCAAACACAAACCCACATTTTTCATACTAAATCGACTCGAGCAATTTCAGTATTAAAAATATTAGTGAAATCAGTACTGAAATTAGCATAATGGCAAGCGGACCTAATGGGAAAATAGATGGACATGCATGCATAGAGGTAGGACGTGATGGATTAAATGGCGAGTGGTGAGTGTGACAGAAATATGGTTCAACGTCAAGCCTCTAATCACCGAATACGAAGAATTTCTTAGAAGATTAGGAGAGTTGGTAGGACTAGGCGAGGAAGACCAAAGGAGAACTGATAGGAAACGCTTAGGCAGTACATGTTGGTAAAAGGAATTGATATTGGCATGGCCCCAGATAGAAACTTATGGGGAAACATAATAAGGGAAGCTGACCCCTCATAGGAATAAAGGCAAATAGAATGATGTTATCTTAAATAATTTTTCCAGTGATGCTTTTTCCATGAATTATATGATCAGCCATAAATCTGCTGTACCGAAAGCCCAAGAATACAAAGTGAATAGGCACATTATGTACAGTGCATGTTTCTATTAATATTTGCATCGTCTCTAAATGATCTATATATAGTGCTAACCAAGTGTACAAGTAGATTATTCATAATCAAATATATTATTAATCAATGGATTTCAAATAAAAAAAATCCTACCACCCCAGAGAAATTTGTGGAACATTTGTTAGCAAGAGGAAAGTTAGATAAATCACATTAATTATTACTTTATGGTCCAATATCATAAAAAAACTGAATAAATTGGACTTAGCAGTGAATAGAGCAGTGAAAATAGAAATAGAAATCATAAGGGACGTACGTTCAAAAATACCTCTGAATAGTATATATGAAACATATTCTCGTATAAAGTAAATAATTTTATAAATTATTTGTAGACGTTGCTAATGTATATGTATATATACTTACCCTACTGATTTATATTTTTTATACAAATCTATATTTGCTGTAAACTCTTAAGCAAATACATAAGTAATATATCTGACGGGTATTATCTACACACTATTCTTTCGGCATTAATATGTTATACATATAAATCAAAAATAGCCATAATAATTTCTCGTTTATTACTTTAAGGTGTACCTGGTTAAAAAATATCTTTAATTTAGCAAATACGATGGACAAAACCATAATTTTTGTTACTTTGGTAAGCATTTGACAATTTATTAATTATTATATTATCATTTATCATATTTTCTTTCCAGCATTGCATTTTAATCTCCTAGTTTTGATTTTTATAATAACTTCATATATTTTTCAACAGAATTACTTAGAGTAAAAAACAAAACTGGTTTTCCAGCATTACATACAATTTTATTACACATACCACGTTTTAGTTCATATTGGCAACAATATTAATTTTTGCGGTTTCAAACAAAGACTATACTTTTTCCATACTTTGGATTATTTATTGTAGCTATTCTCCGGCAAAATATTTGTTTAATGGTTTTTTTTCTACTGGAATATTAATGAACTTGACCACCTCATAAATCAATTTGTTCTTAAACTAACTATTGATGTAATAGTTCACCAACACAAGTACGCACTGCTTTATTAAGCCTCAATTTTAGGACAATTTATGTATGGTAACAGTTTTAGGGTACTTTTTCCTAATAGACTAGAGGCCCAATGGACATTTTATTGGGTTATTTGATCCAAGAATGAATGACTCACAAATACTACAATATGTAATAACAACTTTAGAAACTATGCCACAGTATATTGCTAAAGAATTCTTTATTAGCAATATACTGTGACTATGCCGCCAATAATTATGGGTACAAAAGCATGGGGGTTCAAATTAAAGGTTGCGCCTTAGATTTCTCATCCCTGTCCCAGCTAAAATGTACGGCGTTGCAAAAAAAATTAATCTATACTGATTCGAAACTTTGTGTATGATTGCCGAACTGTGTAAAATTACCGAAAATGGGGAAAAAGTTTTCCGAGAATAAAAAATTTTCCCTGCTACTGGTACTATTATTTTTGTATTACCTACCTAAGTTATAAATGTCGTACAAAAATGTTTGACCAAAAAAACTTACCCCCTACTAAGTTGATCTTAACTGTGACTCACATGTAGCGATAAGAATTGACGGCATAGTTTCTAAAGTTGTTATTACATATTGTAGTATTGTTTTATATGTGATTCATTGAAAATCTCCCATGGGCTTGTAGACTACAAGTTAATGTTTAAACTTTTAGTCACAGATTTTCAAATTCAATTTGCAATACATTTCGCTTCGAGATTTTTATACTTCTGGAAGAGTAACTAAAAGGGTAGGATATTACAATTGTTGTAATGGCCTGAATGTTCAAATAATTTTAAATATTTTTCTTCAAGAGATTTACTTCCCATCAAATTTTATGTGAAATGATTTAGTTGATAACTTAGAAAAATAGTTAAAAACTAATCAATTTAAGTGATATTTTAAGCTTTACTATTATTACAGTGACGCTTTTTTATAAGGTTTTGAATATTTAGTAGCCTTTCGGAAATCTACGAAGCAATAAATTCAATCGATTATGTGTAGTGGCATAAACTCAAGAAATATAATCAGAATAAGCACAATCAGCATTGCGCAACCTGTGATAAGTAGATAACATGTGACAGGTTAAAGTGTCGTACGGTCGTTGCGTCCACCAGGTTCTCTGGACGCTCTACGACCGCCGCTCTTGAGGAGGATCTTAAATTCTTCGATTCCATCCTCGTGTTCGTGGAGTTAAAACGGGATTCCGGCTTCTACGTATGAGAAGTTTCACCGGGCCTCTGTGGTAGGTGAGGGGACACCGGCAATCAGAATACTTTAACCGTTTGACTTTCTTACAATGACTCTTTCTTACAACGACTTAATATATGAGTTAGTATTCTGTTGCGTGGTATATATCTCAAGTTCCACAGAGATGCCGGCCTTCTCAGCTCGTGTAGCCGCGTTCCCTCTCCTCGAGAGAGGCACAAGAATGCCGGCAGTGTCGACTCTTCCTACTGCCCGTCGCTTCGTGTGTCACTACCTTTCGTAAACAGTATTGTCGATAGTTACTATTTGCATAAGGTTTCTGGTGACGAAGTGTTATCGCAGCTCGACCCTGATCAGAAAAGCAATTACAAGTCCCCGTCGGGGCTTTTATTCGCTCTTTACCGTACATGTCCCAAAGAACGCTTTGGTCAGTTCGACACAATTTAAAATAGTTCTAAGACCAATGTCTTTTCTATTTCAAAAAGTCGTGTTTTATGCTAGGGAGCGTTCGTAGTCGACACGCCGGTTCTCGTGCTTCGAAGGTTTTCTTCTAAATTGGATGAAGTCTTCTTGTATTCGACGTCTTCGACGATATCAGGTTATTGGATAAATAATAAAACTCAAAGTAGCGTGGGAGCACACCAGGCCAACAAGGTCTAGCGGGACTAGTAGTATGACGACTGGATCCCGATCGGAAAATGTGCTGCTGTTTTATACACTTAGTATTTAAAAAATCGCAGCAATGACAAAGCAGTTAATAACGAGCTTTGTGATTGGCAGCCCAAAGTGACAATCTGTGTCGTGATTGGTCACCTTGGTGACAAAAGTTTCTTATATACTGGTTCGAAAGTCGAAGAACTAAACAAACATAAATTAGCATTGAATTTAATGTTATGATTTCAACAAGATCGACAACCGCGCCGTCATCTACAAAGGATGTCATAGAAGCAGAGTTAATTTCAATATAATTTATTTCCATATTCTATAAACTAGCTGACTCGGTGAATTTTGCACCTGAGAATTAAATGTATCTATCTAAATGTTGTTCTTTCTAATTCGTATTTCGTGTCCTTGTGCGAGAACTACATTTGTCATTATTTGGGTTTTGCTTGTATTTATTCGGAGACCAACTTCCAATGAGACCTTTAATAATTAGTCAAGGATCTGTTGTGCACCATCGATGTTGTGTGTGATTACAATTATGTCATCTGTGAATCTAAGGTGAATTATCCTTTCGCCGTCGATATTGATCCCTGTGTTGTCCCAAGACAATGATTTCATTGTTTATTCGAGGACAGTTATAAAAAGTTTTGGCGAGATAATATCCCCTAGTCTAACTTCTCTGCCTACTTTAATTTTATCTGTTGTTTCATGTTGTTTACAGCTGTAGTGTCATTACTGTATATGTATTCTATGCGCCTTATGTATCTGTAATATATTCTAAATTTTTCCAGAGCTGCTATTATTGTTAGTTCTAATGGATCAAATGCGTTATGGAAATCGATAAACAGCAATGGCAATTAAATGGTTAAGGATCTATTATATTACAGTGACTTTTCTATCAGAACTCTAATTGATTGAAGACGATCATTTGTCAAGTATTTTTTTCTAAAACCTGCTTGTTCTCTTGATTTATAGCAGACAACATACTTCCTGAGAAGTCAGACAACACACAAAGTCTTTTTAGATTACTATTTACAAGGATATAGTAAACTTTAGTAAAAAAAAATAATTTTTGTTAAAATCCTTTATAAAAGGTATATAAAATTAAAAAACCCAAACGGGCTATGTCATGAAGACAAAACGTTTTCGGAATCCGTATTCCATCATCAGTGTCTAGGTGTACATGTTTTGAGCCACTAAATATCTGGGTAAAAACCCCTTAAAAGTTATATGTTACAATTTGGGTTACAATTTAGTCTTATATATTAGGATGTTAAAGTTACCAGTGGATATGATAACATGGCAACGTAGTTGAAGTTGCTGGTTGGCAATGAAGTTGCTGGTCCTGAGACGAAGTGTCTACGAGGACTTGATGATAGCAACTATTTTAAACTTTAGTAGTTATATCGCCCGTGTAGACGATATGGAGAGGGTAATGGGCAGAGTGTAACAGAAAAAATGAAGGGAAAGAGAGCTAGAGACACACCAACCAGACGGGCTGAGACAATGGAGAAACTACTTTATACAAACTTCACGAATGTTGTACGAGTAACCCATAAATAGAGAAAGATTGAGAGTAAGGGTCCAAAGAGCAATAAAAATCTTGGAAGAATATCAATATTTATAATCATTATCCATCTGCTAAGAGTTTCAAAGTAGAAGATTTAAAATATACTATAATGTACTAAAGTAAATTATTAACAACTTTTGGTAATATCATTTTAGCCAAAGAAGTTGTTAAAAGCAAAATAAAGAATGTTTTTTATTAGTATTTATAGACAGTAAAAATATATTGAATAATTACTGTACAAATTTGAGAAAAGTTTAGAACGAACTCTAATGCAAATAAAATAAACGGTTTATTTAAAATTAAGAAAATCTTAATACATTGAAGAGTGAAATTAGACTAATATGGCATATTAATTATTGTGGAAGAACTACTGCCTAATTTTTTAGGATTGAGTTTCACTTGTTGTTTTTAGGTTTCTAATAAACTTTAAAAAAAGTTTTATTTTATGTTTCAGGTACTCCTTAGCTTCTCATCCGTCAAATGTGATGATAATATCAACCGTTTCAGAGACCTACAACGTCAACCACGAATTTTCAACAGCGCTTTGTTAAACACGCAAAATTATGTTAACAGTATCTTTAATCTAGGTTGTACTATAGTAAATTTTTTCGTTAATACTATAATAAGTGTTCAACGTTTTATTGTTAATTCATTAATAACGTTTTTAACATCATTCCGCGGTATTCTGTTTGCTGCGTTCTTTGATGTTCTTATAAATATTGTAAATGCCATTGATACAACTGTTACTAGTATATTTCAAGGAATATCTACACTAGGCTGTGGTACAACTACTGGCATTGCTTCTTTTATTAATACTATCATTGGATTCATTATAAGTATATAATATTAAACAAAAACGAAATAGATTTTTAACAATGATGTGCGCAGTGTAATAAATTTTTGAATCTTATAACAATTGCTTTGTGTTTTTCTTATTTTACATAAGACATTTTCCCATTTTCCTAAAAGTTAAACTACGATATTTTGTGCATGTTCCCTAACATGTGGCACCCAGAAATGTTAAGCTTGCTACATTTAGTGATGTAAGATGAAACGGTCGGAGAAAGGGGCACAGGAAGAGGAAGAAAAATATTATTCGATAAAAACCTACGATAGTTGTATGCTCAAACAACAACACTTTTTCTTCGAGCAGCAATCAATAGTTTGATGATTATTACCCCAGAGGAAACGATGTCGAAAAAAAAAACTTATAGTCGAAATTACTGGGCGCTATTTTTCAATTCATTCATTTCAATATTATAAAAAAAACTACACATTTTAGATGAAAACTTTCAACAGATGACTGCGAAAGTAAGCATTTTTTTCAATTATTTATAATTATTAAAATAAACATTAAAAACATTTAAAACACATTTCATAATATGAGTTTTTATGTAGTTACCATATTTGCTAAAGATGGATCCGATCGGTCAAGTAGTTTTTAAACAATTCTATTTATTATCCCATTTGATAGAAAAAAGGTCATTTTCAAATGGCTGTACAGGTGCTTTGTCAATACTTCAAATGTTTTTTTTGGTCTGATTCTCTTTATAGGGTTTCAAATTTTCATGTTTTTGAATGAAAATGAACCATAATGTATAGATTAAATACATCTTTAAAATCAAAAGAAATTTTTACGACCCATAGAACCGGAGACAATTTTTTTAATTCACGGCGCAATTGTTTATGAACATTAAGAGCTAAAATATGGGCAGTTTGTTAATGAAGTTTCAGTTTTTCATTTAAAATTTAATCAAGTTTAAAATATGCATAATTAACATTGTCTAAACTTGTTAAAGTTAGTAACTTAAAAGAAAGGTCGTCGAGGCCGCATGGTGTCTGGGAATTCCTGGGAAAAGTAACAGAGGAACTGCTTCATATGGGCAGAAACCAACAGAATAGTAACAGGAACATTGACAGAGCATGCACGAGTAAGAGAATTCCTGAATAAAATAAGAATTTACAATGGAGACCTTCACTGTAGACTGTGACAAGGAACTATAAACCGTAAAACATATATTATGCGATTGCGAGGCGCTGGACCGTAAAAGATAATAACTGTATGGGCAACTAAGAGGATACCCAGATATATTTAGGACACACCAAGCAAAAGACCTGTACAAACTTCTACAGGGTACAAAAATTCTAGATTGGGTGTAGGAAACAACAATGGGCAGCAAATATAAGCTTCAGCTTCAGTGATAACGGAGATCTTTTGGATCAGACGGCCCAGAAAAAAAAATTCACAAAACAGTTCGTTTTCTTTCTTTTTAACATGAGTTCTCTATTTAACATAGAATGTCTTGCCCAACATAAATGGGGTCCTAGAGTTTTCAGACAGCGACGTGTCTTCAGCCCAACTCCAATAAAAAATCTCCATCTTGAGCTAATTGCTTATTATTCAAACCAGACATTAATCACTCATATAGAAAAATTAAGGCGTTGTGAACACACATATCGAATCTGTATCAAAATCAGAAAGCAAGAATAAGAGTCGAAGGAGAACTGACAGAGGAAGTAAGTATACTTAGAGGAGTTCGACAAGGGTGCATACTTTCACCACTCTTATTCAACGTCTACAGTGAAGTGATATAAGAAGCTTTATTGGATATTGTGGAAGGTATTTTGGTCAACGGAAATAACATTAATAATATCAGATATGCGGTCGATACGGCCATATTTGCAAGTGACATGGAAGATCTACAGTATATAATACAATGCATGTGAAAGGTACGGACTGCAAATGAATCTCAAGAAAACGAAATCAATGATATTCTCAAAAAAAAACACAAAATGTAGATAACCTGATCATCAATAGTATAACGATCGAAAGAATAACAACATATAAATATTTAGGAAATCAAACAAAAGAAATCAGATCTAGAATAGAAATGGCAAGAAACACGTTCATAAAATTGAAGAACTTACTTTGCAACCGTAACCTTAATCTAGAGATCTGCACAAGAATGCTACGTTGTTACGATTTTTCTACTTTACTATACGGCATGGAACCGTGGACAATAAAACAGTCTGAAATCAAAAAATTAAACTCCTTTGAGATGTGATGCTACAGGAGAATCCACAGAATATCGTGGACTGAAAAAGTAACTAATATAGAGGTGTTACAAAGAATGAAGAAAGAATGTGAAGTCATAAAAACTGTTAAAATTAGAAAGTTTCAATATCTGGGTCATATAATGAGGGGCGAGAAGTACGTATTACTTAGGTTAATTATGTAAGGGAAGATACAAGTGAATAGAAACCCAGGACGACGCAAAATATCCTGGCTAAGAAATTTGAGAGAGTTACAGCTCATTAGAATTATTCAGAAGCGCGGCCAATAAAATTAAAATAGCGATGATGATTTCCAACCTCCGATAGGAGAAGGAACCTGAAGAAGAACACACATAATCATCACCCAGTATACAAGAATCACTTACCAAATCGAAATAAACATGACACTATAGCCGTATTAAATCCCAAAAATGGACTAAACCAGCGATATATCACTCAAATATTAATTGCTACTATATCCAATAATCGCTGGCCTATGCAAAAGCCTGCTTCTTAAATCCCAAATTAATGTATGGCTCAGATAAACCCTTAAAAATCAAGCGTTAGCGAGCAGTCACATTTAAACTCGATAAAACAAGAATGCGGAAGTGACTCACACGTCACACTCTTCTTTTTTTTTTCAAAACAAAACCTTCTCGTCAAAGAGAGTGTGTCAATAATTAACAAATAAATTTTTAACGAACAATAATACCATAGGCAGGTACAGGTCGTTATATCAAGTCCATAGAAGAATTGATAACGCTGTTTATTTAACTCGACTCGTAAAGAAACATCAGTAGATGAAACATATTCGAACATAGTTGAAATTTTGTAGTTTAAATCAGTATAAGTATATGTATATCGTTAAAAAGATATCGTTTTTAATATAACGAAGGTAATACCCTTAATTACTTTAATCGTGTACCTGTTATAATTTAAAGTTGTTTATTAATTTTCACCGTAACAAATTTATTCAAACACCAACAATAATACAATACTTGTTTACAACTTTTACACAATAACAACTATTCAAAAACTCCATTGCTACTGGTATCTGTCAACTTGATGTGTTTATATACATTTTCTGACATTCCAGACCTTACTATAACTGAAATTCAATAAGCTATGCAGTGGACCTAAACATTAGCAGATGTGGGCTTCTAACAGGACCGCATTTAGGATTATCTTTTCGTTTGACCAGAAGTATTGTAAAATACGAAATTTATATTTTAATTTTGCAAAAATGCGAGACAAATAACCTGATTGAAACTCGACAATTGCTTTCTAAAACTTGTTTTATATTATTGAAATTTATCGAAAATGATTATTGTTTTGAAAATCGGAAAAAAGGTCTGGATCTGGTGGTCATTTAAAAGGCGGTCGAAGTAAGGAGACGCATTGAAATAAGCATAATATGAAAAGAAAATTCAAAAGTAGCTTACTGCAGAAATTAATTCTGAATTACTCAGTTCCTCCGCAAAATTGGATAAAAATAAAAATTGGAGAAATAGCAACAAGTTGGTTGGAAAATATCGAAGAAGCTCGTACTGCTCAAGTCAATACAAGGAACACCGAAACAGCAAAAGAAGGTGAAGTTATCAAAAAAAAGCTTTAACCGGCCGTTTACAGCTTTCACAGGACAGTGAAGGCACCCAATATGCACCACGAATCGCTGATTAGAGAAGGCTATTGTATTCCATAAAATTACAGTAAAAATACTTTAAACGCGTTTTTCTAAGTAACATTTTTCAAAACTGGGAGACATTTTTCTCAAAATCTATTACACCAATCTGAGTAAACCAAAATTTTTTTTGATACTCTAAGTTTAAGTTTAAGATTTAAAGGTGTATTTATTAGTTTTCAGTCTCAAGAATTAAATCCCATTGGAATAAAAAAATGTTACAGGGGACAGAAAAGTGTCCCCCAAATTAAAACCCATCTTTTGGAACCCATCTGTAGTGGTAAAAAACAACAAAAAGTGTCAAAAAAAATTTTTGTATACCTGAAATCCTTCTTAACAATGAAGAACGACAAAAACATTACTAACAAATCGATTCAAAATACAACACTTCAATATCAAAATATTAAATCTGGTCCCAGCCTGATTAGTTGCCGCCGACGTCGAGTATCAATTTTTTCAGCAAAATAAGATGGTTATTTCGTTTAGTTTTTGAATATTCTCGGACAATCGTTACTTGCATAATCGTTTAAATTATTCAATAATTTAATTAATATGATTATATTTTCTCTAACTATGTATTCAGTGATTACAATAATTTATATACATACTATGCAATAAAAACTAATAATCGAGAAAAGAGAAAAACTGATAGTGTTCTTAATAATATATTGTTACTATCGAAACGAGTAGATAAATTTTGAACATATTTAACAATTAATATACAATTTTATCGTTGTTTACACGCCCTGCATCGCTTATTGAAATTTAGTATAGATATTAATTATATGGAATAAATTTCACGGAACTGTCGTAACAATATCCATACAGTCTCTTACATTTCTTTGGTTCTCAAAATTGTCTTCTTTCTTGATCCCCATTTTCACTCAATATTTCCCTCCAATATGAAACATAGAAAGTTATATATTTTTTCCCCGGTAAATGGATTCTAGGTAACACATTTTAAGTTCGTTAATAATGATATCTTCTTCGCGTGCCATATCAGAATTATCCGACGTTGGCGATCACCATTGCGAAGGCTTCTCGATCATCTGCAATATGGAATAATTGTCCTGCATTTGACATCTGTGTCCATTTACGAATGTTTTTTAACCAAGAACCTTGTTTTCAGGGCCCTCTATTTTGCCTTTAAGGATCAGTTGTAAGATTTTATATCGACTTCCCCTTACTATATATCCCAGATAAGACATTTTTCGATGTTTAACAGTCTTTAGCAGTTCTCTATCTTTGTTGACGCTCCTTAGTACTTCATTAGTTTTCCTTGCTGTCCAAGGTATCTTTAGCATTCGTCTATGAACCCACATTTCCAATGCTTCAATTTTGTTCATGATCGATACTTTTAGCATCCACACTTCTGCACTATACAAAAGTACGGACCAAACATAGCACTTAACCATTCTTTGTCTTAGTTCTAAACTGAGATGATTATTGCAAAGAAATGACTTCATTTTCATAAAAGTAGTTTTAGTCATTGCTATTCTACGTTTTATTTCTATATCTGGATCTAGTTGGTCCGTTATCACAGTTCCCAGATATGTCATTTTGTGAACTTTCTCAACTTGGACTCCGTTTAATTGAAGCTTTGCATCGGGATGTGAGTCACGACTAAACACTATAAATTTGGTTTTGTTTGAGTTTATTTTAATGCCCATTTCCTCTCCTACCTCGTGAATACGATCAAGCAGAATTTGGAGACCTTCTTTGATATAATATACAATAATGATATACCTACGTGTTTTAGTAAAGTTCCATATCGGTTGTTATTTAAACATAGGAAATTATTGACCAGAAGATCAATTAGATTTTTTTAAATCACAGAAACCACTTTTGGCAGTATCTAATATTTCAAACAATATGTCTATAAATTGTAAATATTGAAGAAAAACCTAATGACACCCTATCCATAAATAAGGTTTGATAAAACATCATTTGCATCGAGGTGCAGGATGCAAAATCTGGACGCGAGCCACTTGTATTAAGTGCCATTTTCATGTTTGAATACTGAAAAATTAATAAGTAGACTGAAAAATTAATAAGTATCACGTAAATTAATCGCAGCCGTCTACTTTTTTTTTTAATAGAGAAGTTCCCCTAAATGTTATAAAAACTATTAAAAACATCTACCAAAACAACAAAATGGAAGTCAGAATAAGACTCATTAAGCCCTATGCTCTTCAATTTAATCATGGATCAAATCATCAAAAGCGTTAACAAAGTAAGAGGATACAGAATGGGAAACAAAGAAATAAAAATACTCTGTTAAGCAGACGACGCAATATTGATAGCCCAAGATGAAGATAGTCTGCAAAGACTAGTCCACAGATTTAATATAAGAGCAAAACATTTAATATGACAATCTCATCTCAGAAAACTAAAACAATAGTTATCAGCAAAGAACTAACCAGATGTAAAATAGAAATTGATGGCATCAGTATTGAACAAGTAATGGAAATAAAATACCTTGGAATTACACTTTCCAGCTATGGAGACCTGGACAAAGAAGTGGGAGATGAAGTACAAAAACCAAATAGACTGACAGGATGCCTTAATAACACTATATTGCGAAACAGACACATAAACATTGAGATGAAGTCAAGAATTTATAAAGCCAGTGTAAGACCAATAATGACATATCTCAGAAACAAGACCCAACACACCCACAACACAAAGGCTACTGGAAACGACAGAGATGAGAGTACTGAGAAGAATTACAGGAAATACCCTGAAAGATCGAAAGAGAAGTAAAGAGATTGGAAGAAAATGTATAGTACAGTGTATAAACAACCTTCGAGAGAGGCATTAATCCGACAATAAACAAGCAGAATTACTTATAAATAGGAAGAAGGAGAAGTCTTCTTTTTTGTTGAAAATAATAATTATTTTAACTATCATTCACTCGTACACATGTATTGTATTCATTTGAGCACAAGCTGTTACTCAAAGACTAGCTACAAGAAAAGAAGAATATCAAATATTTTAAAATACTTTCGTTAAAACTCTTTTCTGCGCGAGATTTTATAGATTTTCTAGACCCTTGCTGCACAGAAATAATTAAATAAATCTTAAAAGGCTTATTTATTTTTAATTCAGTCAAATATATTATGTGAACAAACAACGATCTCATTAAAAAACGTAAAAAAATATTTACAAAATGACGTTTCCGGGTGGTCCACATATTGGACCATTGTACAAGTAGCAATAGAATCCACAAGGAAAATAATTCCTGCAGCTGGCTGTATACCACGTATCACAAAAAAGAGGTTAAATCTTTGTAAATGGATATATTTAAAAAACCCTGAAAAGGGGTACATCAAATAACACGAACGTTTTCGGAACAACAGTTTTATCATCAGGTTAAAAATACAGGTTGACATGCCTGAGCCACCAAAATATTAGGGTAAAAACCCTTTAAAATATATAAAGTTAACAAAGATTGTACATAATGTTATTATTATTATTTGATGTTTAATATTTAATTAAATTTTACTTCAGGTAACATACACCCATGCCGTAAGTGAGTTCCAGTGACTGTTGTTCCGAAAACGTTCGTGTTATTTGATGTAGCCCTTTTAAGGGTTTTTTAAATATACCCATTTACAAAGATTTAAATAGCAATAGCTCTTACGAAGGTCGAACTAAAAAAAATTGGTGTTATTATTTCTGAAAAAATATTTAAATTAACCTACATTACAGTGGTTTATGGTATTTCATGCAGATAAAGGATATCAGATTTTTACCTAACAAAAGTCGTGAGAGAAAAGTTGAAAAATGAATCTTAAAAATACGATACCCTATCACAATTGACTTAACGATACAGTGCAATTGACTCAATTTTTATGGCATATCTTGGTAAATATATTTTTACCAATGGAAATGATATGTATTTACTACAAAAAGAATATTATTGAAAAATAGAGAAGAATTCTCGTATTTTTGATCTGATTATTTCTAAGACATGTATAGTATGTCGTATCTTATGAAAAGGATTTTCAAAATCTATAGAACATAACCTGTCTATTAATTTTATTGTTTTATGTAATAACTGACAGAAAAATATATCTTTTCATGATTGTATCTTTGAACATATCCCATAAACTTTTTGAAACACATGACACTCTAAAATAAAGTAAATTCATTTATTATCACTGGTATCACACGTAGTGACAAATATAAGAGAAAGCTATATTTGCAAAGATATATTAATTGTTTTTTGCTCAGAGCTCCTTTGATTAAGGTATTATAGTTTAATACATTGTAAAAGAAAATGCGTCAGTACGTATTATTTACTTAAAAAACTACTTATGACAAGACAATTCATATTCTTAAAGGAAAAAACAAATATTTTGATCGTATACATTTCAAACACATGGCTTATTCATTATTCTTTCAAATTTATGCAATTAAATAGGAAATTTCCAAAACTGATCAATCCTATCTACGGGGTTCTGCACAAGAACACCAAAAACAAGAAACGCAGTTGTAAATTACATTTACACGTGTTGCTTTAACTGTACAACTATACAACAACAAAAAAAGAGTTAATTTAGTAAAAAACAATCCTTTATAAAAGGTATAGATCGAAAATATCTACCAAAACAGCACAAATAAAACTAAAAGGAAGAAGAGCTTTTTGCCCCTATTGAAGTTGGCAATGGGATAAGGCAGGGAAATTCCCTGAGTTCTCTATTGTTTAACCTGATTATGAATGAAATATTAAAAAAAGAAGACGAAATGCATGGTTATAACAGCAAATTTACTAAGATTGAAATTGGAGCTACAGTTCAGAAAATAGAACAAGTGATTCTATTATCTGGTTCAAATCTGGGAGTTCAAATATCTGGTATCACATTATCTAGCTACCGAAAGCTCTAAACATAAGTGAAATATCAGGTGAATACAGCAAACAGAGCCGCAGGTTGCTTGAAAGAAACAATATGGAGAAATAAAAATTGCGGTAAAGAAATGAAAGGCAGAATTTACAAAACAGCCATCAGACCAGCAATGATATACGCGGCAGAAACACCACCTGACACAGAGAGGACAAAAAAGATTTTAGAAACAGCAGAGATGAAAACACTTGATGGTAAAAGATTATGAGACAGAGCTAGAAGTACAGATATACGTTGTAAAACATCAAGGACTTCGTAAGAAATAGAAGAGTAAAATGGAACGATCATATAAGCCGAATGACAACAAATAGAGTAGTAAAGACGGCAAGAGACGGTCCGACAACGAAAACGATGGAACGACAACTTACTAGAGGCACATTGAAAAACAGACAGACTCATGTCTACATTAAAAGAAGAAGAATAATGCACATAAAAATGAGCCCAAGACTAATGGCTACTAAGGTCCACTGTGACTAATTCTTGAATTTTCTCCTATTGACTTTTGTCAATAATTATTACAGTTGCGTTGCTCTTGTCAGCTGGTAATATTAACATCACCTACTGTCTTATGCATAGTACATATGCAACACACAATACACAAATCTGCTTTGCACAATTTACGTTACACAATCACAATTACGATACAGTTTACAAAAACATATAACACAAAAGAAACGCACAGAACAGTCAGAATTTGATATTTCTAGCGTAAAAACACCACCCTCAGGTTTTTTAGCCACTTACATGCTACGGCCTACAAGATCGAGGGCAAATATGTCAATTTTGAAATGAAAACCTAATAACAAATATCTTTTTTTGTGGCTTAATCCCATATAAACATAAATATTTGAATTAGACAATACAATTTTTATTTACAATTGATTTCGCACGCGTAACTTACATTAAAAATCGATCGTCGCTTCAAGCGTTTTTTTATTTAAAACACTTACACCACATCAACCACGCAGGGTTATTAGTGGGATGACAAACATAATAGTTTTAATACGATTATGTACATTAAATAGTATAATACAATTTTATATCTCTTAAATAATTTAATACATTTAAATTTTTATCTGTCAAGATGGGTTTGAGGTCGTCTGAAATTCCATGCATTCTTCTTTGATTTTGGAAACATGGGCAATCAAGCAGGAAGTGTTTCACTGTCAATGAAGTGAAGCAGTTATTGCAAATTGGCTGTGGATCTTTACTGATTAAAAATTTGTGTGTGACAGCAGTATGACCAATTCTTAAACGGTTTATAATTACTTGATCTCGTCTACTTGTGGGGTTATTCAAAGAGCTGTTCACCTTTGGGCATATTGGGTTTTATTTGGTTACTGAATTTTCCCAGTAATTTTGCCAAATGTCAATGCAATGATCTTTAATCAGATGTTTCATGTCACTATAAGGATATTTTGTAATTTTTGTAGTATCTTCTAAGTTGATACGGCTTGTAGTTGCTAGTTGATATGCTTTTTCATTTCCCCAGATTCCAGTGTGCGATGGTACCCAAATGAAAGCTGTGCCTTTCACATGGAATAAGTGTTTTTTTATTGCTTGTATAATGGGATTTGTTGTATAAATTTGCTTTAATTTCAATAACGCATTAAGTGAATCTGCAATGATGACACACTTCATCGTGTTACTCGTTTTGAAAAAAGTTAATGCTTTTAATATAGCTGTGGTCTCGCCTGTGAGTATACTACAATTTGTAGGTAAGTGTATCGTGTAGGTGTTTACTTCATCAGAATAGTAAGCAGCAGCATGTCCACCTGGGGTTTTAGGGGCGTCGGTAAAGATTTGTAAGTATTTGGGGTAACGGGATATGATTTCTGCAAAAAGATGTTTAATTATCGAGAAGTTTTATATGATTTTGGATACTTTCTTAGTGTTAGGTAAATGGTCAGTAGGCGGGTTGTCCATGGAGGAGAGATTGCATTTGTATATAGCAATAGACTAAGTTGATCCATGTCAAAATTTGTGACTTTTATTTTTTCTATTAGAGGAATACAGTTTGTTGTCTTTTTAAAAGAGATGATGCCAGGGTGAAAAATTTGAGAGAAAAGAGGATGTTGTTTTTGAATTGAAATTTTGACAATGTAGTTTAGTGATAATTGTTGTCGCCTTATGTTTAGAGGTGGCTCTTTAACTAGAACTTGTAAACTACTAGTGGGACTAGTTCTAAATGCACCAAGTGCCAATCTCAAAGCTGTAGATTGAATACTGTTAAGCTTTTTTAAGGCAGTTTTGCTTGCAGAGTTATAACATAACAAATGGAACTAGTTTACTCCTAATGAGTGATTTATATACGTTTATTAATATTTTAGTATCTGCGCCCCAAACTTTATTAAACATAATTTTGAGCATATTTAAGCTAGATTGCAGGAATGTTGTAGATTATTGATATGCAAGTTCCAATTTAAGGTTCTGGTAAAAGTTAAACCTAGAAAATTAACTTCTTCTGATTGTTTTATTGCTAAATTATTTAAAGTTAAGTAAGTGGAATACCGAGATCTGTTTTTTCTGTAGAGAAGTTAAACCCATTTTTTAACGACCAATTTTCAATCTGAGTTAAAAAAATTTGTAAAATTTTAGTTGCCGGTTCTATATTGTTTGATTTAGTATAAACGATGATGTCGTCTGTATAAAGACTGGCTTTAATTGGTGCTCTAATTTCATGAATAACACTATTGATAGTAAATAAGAATAATGTTGGACTTATTATGTAACATTAAGTGATTCCATTATCTAATGTTCTTGTTGAGCTTTTAAGGCCATTTATCCTAATTTCTATAGATCGATTATTTAAAAAATTGTTTACAAATGCTAGTATGTTACCTTGAATCCCGTTATCGCTTAGATTTTTCAAAATGCAGTGTCTCCAAGTTCTCTCAAAAGTTTGGCTTAAGTCAAAAAAATAGCAATCAGTTTTTGGTTGTTTGCAAAAGCTTCATTAATTGAGGTTTGTAAAGTAACATGGTTATCTGACGTCGATCTGCCTCTTCGAAAGCCACTTTGATAAGGGGAAAGGAGATTATTATTTTCCAGGTGCCATACTAGACGAAGGTTTAAAATTTTTTCCAAGATTTTACACATACTACAGGTAAGCGAGATGGGGCGGTAAGAAGTGGGCTTATCTTTAGGTTTATTTGGCTTGATGATGGGAATTATTACTACCTGGGACCAAAGATCAAGAAATTTATGTTTTAGAAAACAAATATTAAATAAATCTAGTAAAACTAGTTTAGCTGTAAATGGTAATATCACCTAAAATTATTTTTGGGTTTTGAATTTGATCTATAAGATTTCTAAATTCTTGTAAATCGAAATCGCTGGGATGAGGCAGATATATATTTCAAATGTTAATATGTTTCTGGTAAGTAACTGTTACAGCTACAGCTTCAAGACTAGTACTTAATGCGATTGGTTTAGCTTGTATATATGTTCTAGTGAAGATAGCTACTCCGCCACTGGCTTAGTGTGCGTTTCTATTTTTTAGAAAACATTGATAATTTCTAAGATTTGTATTGTTATTTTTAAAATGAGTCTCTTGAGGACAAAGTATTTGATAGTTCATTTATTCTTCTTCTTCTGGTTCCTATCCGTTTCGGGTGTTGGAAATCATATTGGCAATCATGACTTTGCTCGCTGCGGCTCATAACAGCTCCGTTGAGGTTTTCTTAAACCATGTTCTTAAATTCCGCAGACATGATATTCTCCTTCTACTGGGTCCTCGCTTACCTTTGACTTTACCTTGCAATATAGACTGCAGCAGGGAGTAACGGTGCTGATTTCTCGTAACGTGTCCCAGATATTGCAATTTTATGCGTTTGATCGTAAACCCAATCTCTGGTTCCTTCTTCATTTTTTCTAGAACTTCCTTGTTCGTTCATTTATTAAAAGTTTTAATTGTTCAATATGGGTGTAAAACCTATTAAGGTTCCACTGTACAATAAAAAAATCTGACAGATTTCCGAATGGGATTGCCGTTCATCGGACTCTTCAATTGAAGATGTTTTATTGGGGTTTAGTTTCTTCTTTAAACGGGTGATGTTGTTTTTTAGTTTTGAATTATGGATATAACAATGGACGAAGTTAAGAATATTGATTAGTGCAGTAGGTTTATTGGAATAATTTTTGGAGATTAATTCGGGATGTTGGGCATGTAATGTGTTTTCTAGGAAATCGCAAATCTCATTATAATTTAGAAATAAATGCGGGCGATCTGTTCTCTATTTTATCCTTTATTGATTCCAGAGAAAGAGTGAGTTTTTCGCGGGAAGTTTTATCTGATTTTTTGGATTTTTTCTTAGGTTTGTTTAGAGTAGGAGGCATAAAAAGTTGTGTGTTAGTTGGAGCATTGTTTTCAATAATGTCTGGAGAGGACGATATTTGCCTTTTAACTTGATTGGTCTTACTGGCAATGTTTATAGAAGGTGTAGATGTTTCCTCTGCTAAATTTTTGGTTAAATTGTTTGTGACTGATGATGTATTGGGAGAAGGGTTTGGGTAGTGTTGGTTATAGGTGCTACTAGAATAGACTCGGTTTCCATTGTTAAATTTGTTTGCTCATTAGATTCCTGAGCTGTTGTTCTAGGTTGGATAGGTGCTAGGGAAGGGTTTAATGGGGTGAGATCAGTTCTGTGAGGACATTCTGCTTCTATGTGACTAATAGTTTTACAATTTGAGCAGTTATATCCATCTATGCAAAGGTACAGACGATACAGGGCGTTGTCATGTGATATATTAAAAGAATCGGGGATAGACATATTTTCTAGGGGAGTGATAAATATTTGCCTTCTAAAACTGAGGACATATACCTATTCTTAAGATAGTCATCTTAGACACAGCAGTGATACCCATCTTTTGTAGTTCTGCTTCTATAATGTTGTTAGGAATAATTCGTAACAACATTATAGAAGCAGAACTACAAAATATGGGTATCGTTGCTGTGTCTACGATGACTATCTTAAGAATAGGCATGCCAGAAACAGAATTGAGTCTATCGGCTGGAGTGATCAATCTTCTTATTTCTATTTGTGACTCTTTTATGTTTACAAATTTCTAGGAGTGGAGAAGTGAGTCGACCGTGCTTTTTGTGGAAAGATAAATACAAATTCGGTTGTTAGAAATTCTTGATGCGAAGATGACATTACGTGGTCCTACTAGTGATCCTACTGCTACGATGTAGTCCTGAATTTTGTTATCTTCCATTCTAGACACGACAATAGCCTGTTCTTTACTACACTGGAATATGAGTTTGAAGATGAGCTTTGTGTTTGATTCATGTTGATTGAGGTAGTGTTATTTAAAGTAATATCGTTTGAAGTCATGATATTTTAAGATGCCGCAAGTACGGCCCTGTCGCCAGTTCGAAAACTGGTCGTCGTTCCGGATCCAGACCCAAACTTATTGGGTGTTACATTTTCACACATTACGTAATGGTTTCGATTATGACTACTTATATATGATAATATCAAACACACCCCTTTTTGGAAATAAAAGAAAAATTCTCTTAAAACGGATTTCCAAACAGAGTAGGACTCTCATTTTTCTTTACAAGTTCGTCCTGTATAATTAGTTTTCGAACTCATTACAGTAGATACAAAGATAACTTTTTTTCCTTAAGATACAGAATGTGTTTGACTGGAAATAATTAAAATGATATAACGTTTATTCAAGAAACGACAAGGTGTTCTTTTGAGATGAAGTTTTTGATTACAATCTTGGCTGTAAGTAGTTTGCGCAATTTGGTTTTATTATTATTATTGGGAGGAATAGCAGATTAATAATTCATTGGTTTGATCTCAGAGTTCCATTCTCAATATCTTATACATACTTCCCTATTTATTGATATCTTTATATGTAACATTTATTTTTCATGGAAGATGTTTTTAACCGGTATATTTATTCTTCGACAATCCTTTATCCTTCTCTCTGTCGGTATTCATTCAATTGTTTCAGGGATCAGTTATCTCTCTTCGGCTATACGCCATCTTCTTCTTTAATTGCCATCTTCCCGACAGAAGCAGGCAATCATCAGCTATTTGGGCTTTGGAGACGGCTACTCTGAGAAACGGGTGGATATACTTTACGATCCCGGTAAAGTTAGGTCTACTACAGGTTCACGATCCTGCCCTGCCTACGTGAGCCGTGGTTTACTCTCACTCCCTTTAACCGAGAGTGTCTCACGTCCCAACCGATCATCCTTGTCAAAGACCCCAAAATTTCCTAACCCATCCTAACATCCGTCTACCAACCCGTACAGGCCAGCGTGGTAGAGAAACGGCCATGAACCCCCATAAAATGAGAAACGATGAAGACGTAAGGCCCTCAGTCTCCGGCAGTCCCTTGAAACTAGGCTATGGTAGCAGTCACGGAGGTAGAGGGACAGAGGGTGCTAATTATCTCCGGAGTGGACCAGGCTACCTCGATAAACGACAATGGCAAAGAATATGGTTTATGGCAACATATAACACCAGAACATTGATGGAGGACGAAAAACTTGAGGAACTTGAAAACGAGCTGAAGCATATAAAATGGGATATACATACTTGGATTATCTGAAGTACGGTGAAAAGGCGAAGAACAAATGATACTTTCGTCGGGAAATCTATTTCACTATAGAGGAGAATCTTCCAATGGTGGCGTCGGATTTATGATTATTAAGGGATTAGTGCAGCCACAACTGAAATATATACGTAACCATTTGCTGAATGGGTTGGACTTATGTAGATGATTTTTTTGAAGAACTTTATGATATACTATATTTTTCGTAGTGTTGACACGTGCGAGAAGTAACGTTGTAGATGGTTTCACTACACGTCAACATACAATTGACTATGAGGGAAACAATTATTTTCTATATTCAGTCCATAAACATTCAAGGATTGGCCTTGTGATTTGTTTATCTATTATGGAGAATGCAAGAAGAATCGTATATTAAATTGGTTTAAATTCATTGACTTATCGGTTGATTTCGTTGGGAATAAGCTACAATATAAGTTTAAAATAATTTTGTTTTTGACGTTTCGATTTCCACTTCGGAAATCGTTCTCAAAATACATTTCCGAGTGGAAATCGAAATTCCAAAAATAAACTTATTTTAAACATATATTGTGGCTTATTCCCAACGAAAATAGTAATTGCATTTAGAATGTCAAAAATTCGACAGAAACGAAATCGAATAATTCAATTCGTCGACAGAAATACGCCCACTACCGGTAACCAGTAATTAATTGCTTGGAGAACTCGACAGAAACATCGTTTATTAATGCAACTTACTTGTTTATCGTCAGTCTTCTTCTTCCTCAGCTTTTCCCTGTTCAGAGGTCGCTGTTCCTTACTCTTATTCGCCACTCATTTTTATCCATCTTCACCTAAACCTCTCTCTCCCAATTCCTCTGCCATACAGTCCTAATATTCTCCTCAGTTTTCCTCTACATCTCTTTCCATCAACTTTTACAGCTCTATCTTCCGTCCCACATAGTTTTCATTTCTACGTCTGACATGACCAAATCATTGCAGTCTCTGTACTGTAAATGCTCTGTACGAAAACAACCGTCAGGTTCCTAATAAAAATATTTCTAAAGCTACCGCCGTAATACTTCAAGTGCCGAACGGTACGTTTTCAATCTTTTATTTTTCATTAGAAAAATAAAAGATTGAAGGTCAAAGATATAAGGTCCCGTTAGATCATGAAACCCCATCGTTTTCTGTCCTCTGTTAAATTTCTATTTGGCCATTTAATTGAACAAAGCTATAGCAGCTTTTGCTAAAAGATTTAATCTTTTACAAATTTCGTATAGCCCAGAGGATTAACGAAAACGATATTATTAAATCGTTTTCGTTCATGGCCACCAAAGCAGGTGGCACCTCTGTACGCTAACCACTGCAATGGTCAAGTTTTAGGAGACATTCGTTGGACTTTCCGAGTTTGAATTTGTATCAGTCCGAGTGTCTGATGAAGCAGGGATATGCTGAAATGAGTCATAATACTCTATTGATATCCAATACCGATTCGAGCATGGAAAGTTAAGCGAATTTGTCCTCCTAGGCCATATATATATATATATATATATATATATATATATATATATATATATATATATATATATATATATATATACATATTTTAGTGGCAAGCTATATACATTATACGTCTCACGTCGTTTGATTTGATGTGTTAAATGTTAGGATTCGGCTAGTTGTTTATTTTGTACTCAGTCAGAGGCCTTCTTTATGCCAATAAAGCAAATTTACCTTGCAGTGTGTCTATTATCATCCATACTGTCATGTGATATTTCGTATGTCGCTATATGTTCATTAA
Organism: Diabrotica undecimpunctata; assembly: GCF_040954645.1. Taxonomy (NCBI): domain Eukaryota; kingdom Metazoa; phylum Arthropoda; class Insecta; order Coleoptera; family Chrysomelidae; genus Diabrotica; species Diabrotica undecimpunctata. The sequence goes on from NC_092805.1 coordinate 101,762,963, forward strand.
TAACGAAGATGCTGTGTAGTGCCCTTTTGGTAGTCACCTTGTTTGTTTTTATATTCGTTATACCTTTCATTTGCTATGTCGCGTGATAGGATTCGATCGATTGTTTATTTTGTGCTCAGTCAGAGGTCTTCTTTAAGTTAAGTTAATAAATCCAAATTTGTCTTATAGTAAATCTATTTTTATCCATAGTCCCTATGATATCTCGTATGTGGCTACACGTTCATTAATAATGAAAATACTGTATAGTGCCCTTTTGATAGTCGCCTTGTTTTTTTTTCTATCTTAATATATTCGTTATATCCTTCCTTTGATTTAACACATCACACGCTTTAATCGGACCAATAACAACGGAGATATGATGTAATGCCCTTTTAGCAATGCCGCCATGTGTGTTTTTTCTGTCTCAACATATTCGCTACCCCCTCTCCTTTCCAATGATGTATCATACGTCACGATCCACCTTATGCAATGAATATTTTAGTAATAAATCAATCTAACCGTATCTTTTCAAGAACAACATATGATTGAAATGTCAGTTCAGGTTTCTTTCCTAGGTGGCGCTAGGAGTTATCCTACCGGACAAACAGTGTAAGTTGTCGTCTTAGCCTTTTATACAGATAGATAATTTTTTAACACTATTTACTTACGCATTATTTGCCAAAATTCCGTTAAGTTACTTCCATGATGATGTCAAATAAACTCCTTTTTGAAAATAAAAGAAAAATTCTCTCTTAAAACGGGTTTCCAAACCGAATAGTACTTTCCGTATAGTATTTTTCTTTACAAGTTCGTTCTGTATAATTATTTCTTAATTCATTACAGTAGATATATAGATAACTTTTTTATTTACCTAAAGATACAGAATGTATTTGTCTGGAAATAATTAAAATGATATAACGTTTATTCAAGAAAACAACAAGGTGTTCGTTTAAGATGAAGTTTTTGATTACAATCTTGGTTGTAAGTAGTTTGGTTAATTTGGTTTTATTTTGATTTTTGAGAGGAATAGCACATTAATAATTCATTGGTTTGATCTCAGAGTTCCATTTCTTATACTTTCCAATTTATTGATTTCTCATATATAATATTTATTTTTCATCTCATATGTTTTTAACCTGTGTTTTTGTTCTTCAACAGTCCTTTATCCTTATGTGTCGGTATTCATTCAATTATTTAAGTAATCAGTTATCTCCATACAGCTATATGAAATAAATCGTATTATTTTTGCTTTCAATCATTACAACGAGTATTATATTTATCCACATAATTCATCATCTGTATAATGTGATAAAGATTTACTAGCTTTAATGAGAGTTAATAACAATATTGTTCTTCTAGTTATATGACCGTTATAGATCGTTATAGACTACCATATTCGCTATCGTGACCTTACTGACAGCAGCTGTAAATAATGATGTAGTAGATTTTCCGTACCATTGTCTTAGATTTTTCAGCCAGGATGTTCTTCTTCTATCTGGACCACGTTTACCTTGGATCTTTCCCTGAATGATCAGATGCAAAAGTTCATATTTTTCGGGATGTCTCATAATGGACCGAAGTATTCCACCTTGCGTCTCTTTGTTATATTGACCAGTTGTGTTGTTTGGTTCAGCCGTCTAATCATTTCTAACTCTGTCGACCTAGCTTATTGTTAGTAGTCGTCTGTATGCCCACATCTCAAAGGCTTCCAAACATTTAAGGATAACCTCTCACTTAGACTCCACTTTCACTTCATACGGTAGAACTGACAAGATATAGTACTATGCAATTCGAACGAGGAGGTCAATAATATGATCGTGGCTGCAAAGTACGTTCCTCATTTTTACAAAATTAGCTCGGGCTTGTTCTATTCGGCTTTTAATTTCTACGGTTGGATCCTAGCTCTCATCGATATTACTACCGAGATATATGAGTTTCTCTACTCTGTTCAGCACAGCATCTCTGACTTTTATACCATCATCCGGTATATAATTTTTTTTTCTACTATTATATATTTAGTTTTCATAACGTTGAGTTTTAATCCATACTGATCGCAGGTTTGTTTTATTTTGTTCATTAGATTTTGAAGGTCTTCTCCGTAACTAGTCAGCACTAAGGTATCGTCGGCATATCTACTAACATATCGGAACGATGGATACATATTCCAATATGTATCATAATTTAATAAATTGAGTTGCTTTTTAAATCCACAATGGAAGATATTTAAAATACGACCTGAACCACTTGTATTCTAAATTACCTGCCAGATGTATTAAGGGTCAGATACCACTGCTTCCAAAACCTTGGTTATTTCCCTCCATTTTTTTCGGTTCCTTGCTTTTTCACAACTATTTCTGGTCTTGCTTTACTAGTTTTAACCATTTCTTATTTTTACTTCTTCTTCTTTTTTTTCCCATTTCTTCTTCTTTCAGTATTGTTTTAACATTTCGGTTCTCTGGCATTCGTATAATGTGACCAAGCTATCTAGCTCTTTGGGCTCGTATTTTTGCCGTAATTATTGGTACCTCATATATTTTTCTTCTTACGGTGCCTACCCGTTCCGGATGTTGGCGATCAGCATAGCTATCCTAACTTAACTTACAGCTATTCGGAATAGTCCGGTTGTAGACGTATTAAACGACTTCCTTAGATTTTGAAGTCAAGATATTCTTCTTCTCCCTGATCCTCTCTTTCCAAATACCTTGCCCTGAAGAATGAGTTGCAATAAGGCATATCTGTGTTTATTTCTCATAATATGACCAAGCTATTCTAATTTTTGCTCTTTGATTGTGTTAGTGATCTCGCATTCCTTGACCATTCTACGTAGAATCTCAATATTAGTCACACGATCCGCCGATGAAATTCGTAAGATGCGCCTGAAACACCACATCTCGAAGGCTTCGAGTTTTCCGAAAGGAGCTTCAGAGAGCGTCCATGCCTCTACTCCGTATAATAATGTAGAAAATACATAGCATCTGATGATAGAGATTTTGTACTAAGTGGTAAATCGTGACTTCTGAAAAGAGACTTCATCTTTACGAACGCTGATCTTGCTTTCCCTATGCGTTGATTTATTTCAGTAGAGTAGTCCCATTAACTGTTGATGTTAGTACCAAGATACGTGTAGCTGTTCACCCTGTCGATTGGCTGTTGGTTTACCAAAAGATGTGTATTTGACATTTCGTGCTTACTAACTTCCATGTACTTTGTTTTATTCGTATTGAGGTCCAGCCCATATTCTCGACTTATATCTGATATGCGCGACATTATTGCTTGTAAACCATCTAGATGGTGTTAAATCGTGGACCTTGAACGAAGATATGTGCAGAAAACTGGAAGCATTGGAGATGTGGATTTGAGACTTAAGATCCCGTGGACTGACCGAGTCACAAATGAGGAGGTCCTCAGAAGAATGAATAAGAATCGAGAAGTACTGACCACCATCAAATCTCGAAAGTTACAGTTCTTCGGACATATTATGCGAAATGAATCCAGATATACTCTCCTTCAAGCCATCCTGCAAGGAAAAATATTTGGAAAACGAGGTCCAGGAAGAAGAACATCTTGGTTAAAGAACCTCAGAATCTGGTTCAATACAACATATGTGCAGCTTTTCTGCGCTGCTCCAGATAAGATAACGATTGCCATGATAATTGCCAACATTCGTAACGGATAGGCACATCAAGAAGAAGAAGAAACCATCTAGGCTATCTGCAAAAACTACTGCGTCGTCAGCATATCGAATGTTGTTCAGAAGCACTTCGTTAACTAAGACGCCTTCCTGTAGTTGTCCCAGTGCTTGCTCGAAGATACGCTCTGAGTAAATGTTAAATAGCATTGGAGACATAATGCATCCTTGTCTCACTCCTCTATCTATGGAGATTATCTCTGTCAACTGGTCATCCACGTTAATGTTGGAAGTTTGGTTGTAATATAAATTATATATAATTCGCAAGTCTCTATCATCCAAGGCCGCTTCTTTCAAGATAAATGTGAGCTTGTCATGTTTTACTGAAAGTCTTCATCAAGCAAACTTTGATTCAATTTATATTTTTTTAATTTTAGGTTGTTCTGGTAGGTTGTACCACAACGAGAGCTGAAATAACGGGACCACCAGGTCAAAATCTTATTAGGTATGTTGGCCAATTACTTGGAAAATGCTTTCAAAACCAAAGCAATGCAGAAGATCAGATATACACGGGAAACAATATATTGGAAGTTTTAAACGCACAAGCTGGTGTTGACCTCTTTCTCCCAACACAAAATGGTATAAAAATCAATGCTGATATTTTTGCTACAATACTCAGTGATTGTATTGAATCCTCCTTACAAGGGCAAGGTACTACACCAATTCGCATAAATAAACGAGATGTGACTCCAGCTCTTACCGCTCTTTTATATGACCAAGAAATGAGTGTTCAAGATATCGACGTGTTCGTCTATTCCAGACAATTAAATCCGAGGTTTAGAAGGGATTTAGCATTTCCATTTAATATGTTTCAAAACGTTATTGCTAACATTATCTTGCAACCACTAATTACTCATGTAAACTCAATTTTTGATGGTATTGATACACTCATTCTTTCTTATTACGTCGATCCTACAACCATAAAAGATCCCATTCAAAGCATTGTTATTAACACTATCAACAACGCAGTTCAAACAGTTTCAGGCATTATAAAAAGCATTAAAGCCCAAATTACCGAATTATTTTCGTCTGTAATCAACGAAGGAACTTCTACGACTACAGCAACGATCCAAGCTAAAAGTACAGGCTTGCAAACAAGAGATACGTTTTCTGATGTTATAGAAAATTTGCTCGTCAAGCCCTTACGGGATATTGTAAATAGTATTCTTCAAACACTTAGAGATATTATTAATTCTTTTTCGGTTCAAGAAAAATCTGATAATCCAATACAAAACGTTATTAACGAATTGACTAACAGCATTACTTCCATATTCCTGCAGCTTATAGATAATGTACAACAACAAGTTGATTCAATTTTAGGAACTTCAACGAGCTCAGTAGCTGTATAAACCAGTGGTCTATTATTTATAGTTAATAAATATTTTTTGATTGTTGCAATAAATATAATGTTTAAAACATAATATACTCTATTATTTTTTAAAATCCTTCGTCGCCAATAAAAAAACCAAAAGAGGGGACTGGTACGAGAAAAAAATACTTCCGTATACAGAGATTACACAATACAAGTAAATAGACTAAATCTAACCTAAAAATTACAGAGAAAAAGCAAATGGTATTTGTAAATTGCAAAAAAGAATGGAGAAGGAAAAACATATCCTTCTATTCTTAAATCACAGATAGAAGATGCCATTGCAGCACAAAAAAGAACAAAGTCGCAGGCTCGGAGAATGTACACTGCGAAATACTAAAGATCCTATGTAAATCAAATAAACAATTCATTGATAATCGAATTTAACAACATATATAATAGCGAAAAAATCAATAAACGTGAGTCAAATAATGATAAATCGCAGTTTGGCTTTCAGAAAGCACATATAACTAGAGAAGCAGTTTTCTCTCTCCAGGTGCTTATACAGCAGTGTAAAGACGCATGTGTATTTGTGCTTTGTGGATTTTAGAAAAACATTTGACAATGTCAATCATGACAAACTAATATATAGTCTACGAAAGACAGTTATTGAAGACAAGGATATTCGCATTGTGGCAAACCTATACTGGGGTTAAACAGCCGAAGTAAAAAATAGGTAATGAACTTGTGAGTTCATCTTAGTTTATGTCATCCTTTAATAAAGTCCTTGAGCGTCGTTTATTACTGTGCTTTAATAAAATAAACGCCTCCTGTATTTAAAATGAATACAGACCAGACAACTTTTATTTAAAGATCCCTTATTTTGACGTAATCTGTCAAAATACGTGTAGAAAGAAAAAATACGTCTAACTTCACTCATATTTATACAGATATTTAAACAAATTTTTTGTATTTGTTTTATTTAACTAATATTGTTTTTAGTATTATTATTCTCAATGAGTAAATCTTCATGATTATTGTTTTACGTTATACCGATAATACTCATAGGTAACAACTCTTTATCCTTTGGGCCAGATAAACTAGTTATGACTAATGGTTCTTCCATATTGTAAGATGAGTATTATGGATTAACTTAATTAAACTTAATTAAAGGTTATGTTTATATTATACGCAAATATTTAATGTCATTTGTCAAAAAAAAAAGATTTCTTTAACATGTTTACAATAACTTTCTTTTAGACATTAAGTATTTTGTACTTTATTAAAGGGTCCTGCTATAAAGGTGGCTGTCATCTTACGGTTTCAATAACTTTCTAATATCAGTATTAATAGATTGAGATGATTTGACAAATAATAACGATAAAGTTTCAACATATCAGATGAAAAGTTATGTCCATGCGGCGGTTTGGAGAATCTCTTCATTTTCCATATACAAACGGCATCCCTGGTGAATGGACAATAATTTTATTTCACGAAATAAAACGCAACGCAATGAGTTGAACCATCACCAACGACAACGTTGAAATGTTAATTTTTCTTAAAGGGAGACATGACAAGATATACAGTATACTCCCTCTATAACGACCAGGTTATTACCAGGTTTCGCTTATAACGAGGTATATTAGATGTCCCGTGAAATTTCTATTGAACTATAACCTTCTATAACGAGGCAAATTTGGTTATAACGAGAGAAAATAAGATCTAGAAACGTGTTTTTTTTACGTTTTTGATCCGGCCGTGGTTATAAATAAATACCCTTTTTAACTGCCTTGCAATGAACTTAACTGTCACCCGCAATAAACTTCTTTACAATAAATTCAACTGTTTCACATCTTTAGAAAATATGATAGATAGAATGATACTGGACAATTTAAAGCAATCAAAAATGACAGACTTCTTCCAATTGCAGAAGCAATAGTTTATGTTATCCTTAAAAACACACTTTATACACGAGATCGACTTATAACGAGGTAATTATTCTGCCATTTGAGTTCTCGTTATAGAGGGAGTCTACTGTAATATTGTTAGGTAGATTTTAAATTCAGCGATACGTCAGAACCTGTTCATTAAAATAAAATAGAATAAAATACATTGAAATAGAATAACATAGAGTAAGATAAAACAAAAAAGAATAAAAAAAAGTACAAAATAAAATATAATAAAAAAATATAAAATAGAATAGCTCTTATCATTGCCGAGATATAGCTATGGGTACGTACTTTTACCATAAGGATAAACATTGTTTCTCGGAAATGGGTCAACAATAAATTGTTTAAAAGTGAAACTGGAACAAACCATGAAGTGGAAATATCCAGGAGTGGCTAGTATACCTGTTGAATACAAAGCACGTGGTGTTCGTGTGTATTAAGGTTAAAAAAAATTGCTTATTACAAGCTTAAATTTTTATTTTAAGAAGATCTTTTCGGAATTAAATCATTCCATCATCAGTTAAATAAAAAGTTGTTAAAAAACATTGTATGGCCACTTAAAAAAAAAAAAAAAACTTTCGAAGGACATCCGTATTAAAATATAATCCTCATGGTTTTATCAAGGTAAATGCAATAGACTTAACTTATTGATTATTAAAAACTGAAGATGGGGGCATCTTACATGACCCCCTGTAGCTGGTGAAGTTTTTTCGACTTACATTACCTCTCTGGAGTCTTGGGCTAACTGAGTTAGCCCAAGACTCCAGAACAGATCAGAGGTAATGTAAGTCGAAAAAACTTCACCAGCTACAGGGGGTTATGTAAGATGCCCCCATCTTCAGTTTTTAATAATCAATAAGTTAAGTCTATTGCATTTACCTTGATAAAACCATGAGGATTATATTTTAATACGGATGTCCTTCGAAAGATTTTTTAAGTGGCCATACAATGTTTTTTAACAACTTTTTATTTAACTGATGATGGAATGATTTAATTCCGAAAAGATCTTCTTAAAATAAAAATTTAAGCTTGTAATAAGCAATTTTTTTTATACCTTAATACACACGAACACCACGTGCTTTGAATAAATTGTTTCTTGGAGTAAAATTTCAGCAATAAATTAGCAATTAATTTCTTGCAGTTCACTTTTCTAGTTCCATCGTTTTTCGTCGATATCTACATTTTTCCAGGGGTGAGTTTTGCACTACGGGATGATGGGGTAATTTTTGGGGATAAGTCAATGTACCAATCAGCAGCAACTAATTAGTAATAAAATATGCCGCCAAGATGGGCTCTCTCTGATGGGCTATCTCTTGCCGAGATATAGTCGGCCTGATAAAATAAATAAGATGGATACTTCGGCATAGTCATATCCACAAAATTGATAGAATTGAACAAATTAATGAAAATTAATGAATAAGCCAACTAGTAGGTAATAAAAGTAAAACCTTAATCGATTATATTATATTAGTAAATCAGACTTAAGTTATTGCATATGGCTCATTCTAGTCCAAAGTTATTAGTGATCATTCGATAATTAGTATTAATGCATTGAAAATAAGTGTATCAAAAGTAATCATTTTATAAAATACATAAATTTAAGTAGCGAAAATTTGTAAAAATAAAGTTTGACCTTTGTCAGGTAGTTGGACCCAGATGATTATCACTGTAGAAGTGTGGACAGCTTTGGAAAAGGCAAGAAAAAGGTGGCTAACAGGTTTGTTTAATAGAATTATGGAAGTAGATCAAATGCTAGACGAATTTAGAAGAAGTATAGTACATAAATATTTACAAAAACAAAGGAAATGTTCAACAATGTATAAACTGCAGGACCATAAAACTACTAAGTCACATCATAAAAATATGGTAGAGAGTAATTGATAGACGAATACATGAAGAAATGCAAATATCCAAAAATCAGTTTGGATTTATGCAAGGCAAATCGAAGACAGATGCTATTTTCATTATAAGCCAACTGACGGAAAAATATAGGAATAAAGAAACAAACGCTCATACGAGATGTTCTGTGGTGGGTGCTCAACAAGAAGTCCCCGGTGAGTATGTGAAGATTGAGAGATATCCTACGGGGTAATATTCCCTGGTGCTTAATGTATGTTTATGATGTAGTAGTTGTGGGAAATACTGAAAGGAATTTAGAACAAAAACTGGAACAGTAAAGACAAGCTCTTGAAGAAAAAGGTTTAAACAAAAAGAAAGAGTTACTACTACAAATAAGATGATAACTTTCGATGGTAAAATGATTTTCAAAAGCAATAATTGTAATTACTTAGAATCTGTATTACAGAGTAATTGAGAAATGGATGGAGATGCATGAGAGGATGGAGCCGTAGAGTTACGGCGAAATTAATAAAGTGAAAGGAAGCGAGTGGTGTGTTGTGTGACAGAGAGATTCCAATGAAACTGAACCGCAAATTCTGTAAAACTCCATTAGGCTAGCTATGATGTATGGAACTGAATGTGGGGCAGTTAAAAAGAGGAACAAAGGCAGCATGTAACGGAAATGAGAATGCTTAGTTGGACGAGTGGAGTGAGAAAAAAGAATAAAATTAAGAATGGATATATTAGAGGAAGTCTAGGGTGCCACCGATTGATGCGAAAATAAGAATTGGTGGGAGATGCTTATATAGGATATGTCGGTAAAGGGGACTGATACTGGCATCAATCAAGATTGAAACTTACGAAATATGTAATTAGGGAAACCAATCCAGCATAAACCCCTCACCATGATAAAAGCAAAAACAATGATGAGAACACACGAGAAGTAATAAAAAATAACGCATGAAAAAGTGCAAATACAGTATGGGTTCGCTAATCCGGATTCCTTCTTGTTCGGTGATCGCTGTAATCCGGCCGGGCAATGGAGTACGCGCCCAGGTGTAAGTGCGGGGGATGCCGTGAGCGAACCTGTCGTCAGTCTTTTGTTTATCGCCGTAAACATTCAACATTAACAATAAAAGATCAATTGCGGGTTATAGAAATGTTAGTTAAAGGTGCCTCTATAGGCTACCCTATAATATCTAGGAGGTTTGGTATGGGCAGGTCAACTGTGGGCGATATAAAGAAAAACAAAGACAAAATCTTGTCTAGTTTGTAAGCCTAATATAACGTGGTCCCGATGTACGAAAAACACTGAAGAAATCGGAAATTCCCGTTTTAGAAGATGCTTTGTTTACGTGGATTTTGCAACAAAGACGATTACATGTTCCTGTAAGTGGTGATATGATTTGCCATATACGAACTCCAATATCGAGTTTCATGCAAGCCGGGAATGGTTAGATTTAAAAATGGCCGGTGAAAAACTATCCAATGATGAATCAGCTATCGGAATCGGACCATTCCAACTAGAGTTACAGAAAATTATTACAGAAAAAAAAAACTAACAGCGGAACAAGTGTACAATGCTGACGAATCTGGTTTGTACTGGCGATTATTGCCCGATCATACTTACGCGTCTGCTAATTAGAAGTCGACTTCCGGAAGGAAAATGTTGAAGATGAGAGTGACATTCACGTATTGTGCAAATAGCAAATGCGGCTGGAACCCTTAAACTTTTAAACTAAAGTCAAAAAACCCACGGGCATTTAAATCAACACGTCTTCCTGTTTATTATCATGCACAAGTGACAGCCGTAGCTCACTGGCTATGTTACTGGCTTAACAAGCTGGAGGGCCCGGGTTCGTATTCCGGCACCGACAAAATTTTCGATTTCTAATTTAAAGGAGCTGCCACCGTGCTTCGGAGGGCACGTAAAGCCGTCGGTCCCGGCTACGAAAGTAGTTGTTAAGTTATGTTAGGGGCGCTTGCGCGATCTGAAAGCCGTAACACTAGAACTTAGCCAGAAGGTTACACGAACTTTACTTTTTTATCGTGCACAAAAAAATGCTTGGGTTACGAAAGACTTGTTCTTGAGTGGTTTAAAAAGGAATTTGTTCTCGCGGTCCCATTATGTCCTGGCAACCTCATCGACACATTAAAATCGATATCTTTAAAGGACACAAAGATGATGTTCCCTTAGCCCATATTTTTATTAGGTTGAGGGGCCCAATGATCCTCAAATAAGTGAAGCAGAAGCTCAAGAATGGGCTGCTGGTGGTGCAGAAAGTGAGATACAAAGATATGAAGTGTTAACTGATGAGGAGATTGTGCGAGCGGCTATGTATGAGGATGATGAGCAAGATGAGGACAATAGCGTTGAAGTACTCGCCTCTGAAAAAGTTGATAGTTCAGAGGCAGTAGGAGCTTTCAACACAGCTTTAAAATGGGCTAAAGAAAACGAATTTGATAGCCACGAAGTTATTACAGACTTTTTCAAGAAAAAATAACTAATGTTTTATTTAAACTCACTGTTTTTCTTACATGGTTTTAATTTTGAATATTTGCATTTTGTTGAAACTAAGGTTAAACATGTTTTGTTACCATTAAATATGGCATACTATAATTCGGATGCCTCGATAATCCGCAAAGAGTCTTGTTTTTGCCTCTCCGGATTAACGAGGCCCTACTGTATATTGGTAACCATGTGGAGGGCAAAAGAGCTCAAAAATATAGAGAACTATAAATTTATGTAACAACAAATAAATATAAAGACAGAAAGACAAGCCTTTTAACCAAATTTTCCACTATTGTGGACACAGTGGTGTCGTATAATGTACTAGAAGGCGTGCATGTACTGTTATGTCTATCCAAATGTTTGTGTTCTGACGATACTATGACATTTTCGTTTGCTCAGTATTGGGGCTCATAGGATAGTGAGACACCGAGGAAAAATTCAGAGACAGAGAATATTTTTAAATTAATTCCTCATTATGCAGTGGACATCACATCTGTCTTCCAGAAAAAAATTATATATTCTGTATTCTCCGCTTTATAGAGAGCGGAGTATTATAATGAAGATTTACTTAATACCATAAAAATTGTTGCACAATATTACTATATCTTCTCTTAAATTCCGCTAAAATTCTAAATAATATTTATAATAAAAGTATCAGTTTTTGTGAAAGAGTTAAGGCAAACATCTTGACAATGATCAAATCTGGGTGAAACGTAAAAATCTTTAGTCAACATAAAGCTAAAAAAATTAAAGCGCAAATAGGCAACGTAATTAATGCAATTCTTATTTATATTTACAAATATGAGTGACACATAAATGCCTGATTCTTAAGAAAAAAACTTGGGATTATATCTTTCCAGCGAAGCTTTAAGCCATATCAAATATTTTAATAGTTTTGAAAAGCAGTGGCGTCAGTAAATATAAATGTGTCCTAATCTGTGTATTTTTCCTTTGAAATGGTTGTCAAGATAAAAAGTTATTATTAATAAAGATTTGTTACAAAAGTCTTACTGTTTGCAGGGTTGTGGAATTGTTACATTCAAAATGTTGAAAATTGCGCTGATATTTCTAATTTGTGTAAGTACAATAACCCTATACTAAACAAGTATAAATCTTCGACTATTGAATCTGATATATTTTTGTGAATGATTCGTAATTTAAGTTTAAGACTAAAAGTTTCTACGTGTGGTACGTTTTGAAAATATTGATATACAGGCGATAAATTATAGTCCAGTGAAATAAGTTTTTCTTTCTGGATATCTTAATACCTAGTTATTTGACAAGTTTCTCCGATAATATATACCTATAGTACGCAAACCTATTCGTTTTCTGCAGAAATTTTCCACGTATTTTTTTAAATTTTAATTGCGATGTTTTTGATTACCATTACAGACGTATCTATTTATACTTAAATATAACCATATTATCTGTTAAGAAATAGAAAAACCTTCAAAATGATTTATTATAATTTTTTTCATTAATTCTTTGCTCTAAAAACAGCAAAATAAGGCAGAACCGTTAATTGTTTATAACACTTTGTAAAAATCAACTTACACTTTTGTGGTTGCTCTTAAAGCTGGAACCTTTAGTGCTTAACAAACCCTGAACATTTTTTTTTCGAGAATAATATAAGCTTATATTAATATTCACACCTATAATTTATTTTCACATGGACCATACACTTCACTTCGAACATTTTGATTTAATTCTTATAAATTGAATGTTTTGCAATGATATTTAATGTAAATTGTTGTTTTTGCATACTAAACTTTTTCTACAACTGATATTTGACCAAGAATATGTTGTATCTAGTTCAAAATAATTCTAAAATTATCGTTAACGGATAGGTAATATAGATAGGGAGAAAATTTATCCTCTCAGATTCAGAAATTATCATCATTGGTTTAAATTTTAAATCATTGCTTTAAATTACAGTAATTGCTTAAAGAAATAGTTCTCCTAATAAAACAAACATTTATTCCCCCTTGACCATTGGTCGTCTAGGGGTCTTGTTTGAATAGACATTCAGAGTTCAACTTAAAGAGCAATGGAGACCTGACACAGCCTTGTCGGACACCAGATTTTTTCCGTCTAGCTTTATTTTCTGTAGTTCATAGAACAATTTTTCATGCTGGATTCTATCAAAAGCCTTCTGGTAGTCGATGTAACAGAGACATACTTTTTTCTGGCGATCGAGGCATTTTTGAATGAGTATTTGAATCACGAACAACGCCTCTCTTGTTCCTAAGGCCTTTCTAAATCCAAACTGCGAGTCACTTATGTTTATTTCACATTTTTTATAAATTTGATTCTGTATGATCTTTAAGAATATGTTTAGTTAGTGTTAACTAGTTAGTGTTAGTTTAGTATTACGACACTTTCATATATCGGAAGTTAAAAAGATGTGTTTTATTGTTAGTCTATATGAAACTATTGTTAGTCTATATGAACTTCAATTATATAAAAGAGGTGGCAAAATATTCAGAAACTCTGCTTGGCAACGGAATATTTGAAAGAATAGAAATCGAAGAAATCGAAAGACATTTCGTGTTACTTAAATACGTGTTTATTCTTTCTTTTTTGGACTCCGAAGACGTAGGCGATTGTTTTGCGATTCATATTAAAGCAATCTTACCCAGACATACAGCAGTTAAAAAATTTGCAGATTTCTTGGCGGAGAACGACATTGCTGAAGACGCCAAATTTCTGTCTACCATGTGGGCCGAAAATAGTACTTCTTTACAAACAACGATGAATGCATGCGAGGGTTTCCATTCAAAATTCAATTGTTTGTTTTATACTTGCCATCCGAACATTTTCCAATTTTTGAAGGTTCTGAAAAATGTTTAAATATACAGGGTGTTTGGTAGGTCGATGTAAATTTTTTAAGGGATAATAGGGGACGCCATTTGCAAAATTTTTTGCTAATAATGTATCGCTCAAACTGTTAAGGTTTCCGAAATAAAGTTAAATTTGTCAATATTCGACAACCGTCTATTTCACGTTTAAAAATTATCTAGGCGTACTACCTCCCTGTTTTACGAATGGAATAAAAATGTAAACCTACAACACTGACTGTTCGCATAAAATTTCCATCAGCTATCGTCATTCTCCAAACGCATAACAAACAAAAAACAATCTACCTGCTATGCTAACAAACAATCTACCTGCTATGAAGTGGTTTATTTTGGTTTATAAACATGGTTATTGTATGCGTATGAAAGGTGCGTTTTACTGTTTTGACATCAATTTTTGTGGCCTGCTAGATCGCCCGATTTAACACCGTGTGACTACCACATCTGGGGCAAATTCATAGAACTTGTTTATCAAGTTCCCATCCGAACTAGAGCTCATTTAATGGAAAGGATTATCGAAGCAGCTGACATTAAAAGGGCAGAACTGAGGTTAAAAGTAACCACATCAGAAATACGACGCAGTGCAAGAACGTGCATTAGGAATGGTGGTTCTCATTTTGAACAACAATGATTGTTTTCTGAAATTTATACTTAATAAGGCATAATAAATGTTGCAAAAAGCATGATGTATTGTTGTTGTGTTTTAACTTTCTTACCCGTTTCATTAATGAAGGTTATTTTAACAATGCATTAAGATTCAACGAAGGGTTTTTGCAATCTGAGGAAGTAATACGTAAGGCATTTTGTATGTTAGGGAAGTATCTCGATTAGATAATTATTTTTAAAAATAAAATAGACGAGCAGCCTTATTTTCGAATAATGACAAATTTAACTTTATTTCGGAAACCTTGACAGTTTGAGCGATACATTATTAGCAAAAAATTTTGCAAATGGAGTCCCCTATTATCCCTTAAAAAATTTCCATCGACCTACCAAACAGCCTGTATACCTATATTAAAGTAAGAAGTAGCAGTATCCCTAAAAGAGTATACCGAAAACCAATTGATTTGAAGATCAAATACGTCTTTACAGGAAAAACGCATAGCTGCTTTTGAGTTTGTAAAAAATATGTCAAGAAGGCATACCGTCTGTAAGTTGCAGTTTCTTTAATAAATAAATTGCTTACGACCACATTTCTAATTTCTGGTATATGTTATACAACTTTTCTTCAAAATCCAAGTTTCAGAAGGAGATTCAATTTCTGGTAATTTCGTAATGGGCGGGAGCCAGTTCATGTATGGGTTTTGGAGCCAATTCGTGTAGGTTTAAAGCAGTTTTATAGAGTTCGGGAGCCACTTAAGGTGCGCCGGACATTTTAGCTCGATTTATCAATTAGTTTGAAAGTTTACATTCTACATTACTGTTCATTGGTTTATAACCAAAAATACTTTTGCAAATTTACTTTTATTTTTAACTTAAGGGGGACAGGAATTATTTTTAATATTTTAAACATGTTTTTAATTTTTTTTTAATTGTTTAATATAAATTTATTTATAATATTAGTACATTTCAAAAGTATTCTGAAATTTTGGTACGAAAATATTAAAAATTACGAAAAAGACTGCTAATTTTCCAAGATGAAAAAAAAAGTTACTTTGTGGTGTTTATTGTAACTTATAACTGAATCATCTGTTGACAAAAATCCAAAAAGATTTAGTTAGATTATGAGTTTCCCTAGGTCGCAACGTCGAGATATTGTTGATCAAATTTTAGAAGCAAAAAAAGACAAATTTGTAAAATTGTCGAAAATTGTTTGTTAAAATTTGACTAATTTGATGATGTAAAATTAATTATAACAACAAAATGGACAATATCTGGACGCTGCGATCTAATAATTTATCTATAAAACGTTATTTATCTAGAAAACAAACAAATAAGTGAACCAGCACATACTGGTGGCGATCTGCTGGCTATCAAAGTAATTTGTGCAGCGTTCTGATGGCAATCATTAATCTGTGCTATTAATGGGATTTGGATAAGTGGATATAATAAAAAAAAATTAATAAAACTACATATGACATTAATGTCAAAAGGGCAGTTTCGTCAATTTCATACAAATAAAAATGTATTGCAAAAATTATGATAAAATTGCAAAACAAATATATTAAAAAATGAGTCTTTATAAATCCGAAATTTTCTAGTGAATGTTTTATTTTAACTTTTTTTTTACCAAAATTCTTTAATAGTTTGACCTGTACACAATATAATTTTGGAAAATTTCTATTTTCACGACAGTTTTGTATAAATCTTCATCTTTCAACCTTTTGTATCCCCTGTTGGACATAGGTCTCCTCCATGCTCTTTAACTGTTTCATTCTGTATTTTCTGCATCATATTTCCTGCTGTTTTTCGTAAGTCGTTCCAGCAGTATACTTTGTAAACTATTTTGTTTATATCCACATCTCAAATGCTAGCATCACTTCTTTATAGCGACAACACTTCTCAACACCGTAGAAAAAAAAACACAGAACAATCATAACATGAGACTATGGTTTCGTAATTTGTAAGCTTACTTTTTACAGAAAGTTCTAAATTTTGCTGAATACAACTTTGGCGCTTTCCGAGATATGTGAATTTTAGTACTTCTTGTTTAACTTTTAATTGCTTGCCTTAGTATTCTGTGTTGGATGTTAGGCTCACTTATAACCATATACTTCGTACTTTTTACAGTGGATTACCATTTAAGACCATGGGCTCTTAATAGGTAACTTAAAGGTAACATACGAAAGTGAAATATATTTTATATTAAGAAATGCTGAAAGTTGAAGGATATCAACATGAATTGTACCACCTCCCTACGTAAGCAATTTGTACATGTCTCATACGTGGACACTCTTACCCTACGACAACGTGGATTAAGATTTTCAAATCTGGATTTGTGGGTGAATATACTACATCCTAATCATTTTCGCAGTTTTAAAATACTTCCCTAACTCTTAATCTTACTGTGTGATAGCCTCTGGGTAAAGGTCAATTGAATAAATTATGGCGTTTCATGATAAAGTACACGCCTACTGAACAATAACTCTCTAGCATGAATGAAATCTCAACTACCAGATTAATTATTGAAGTATATATATATATATATATATATATATATATATATATATATATATATATATATATATTCTAGCTTTATCCCCGATTTTAATTACTTGATAAAATGGTTGTTATCATTTTTAACTTTTTATTATTAACTAAAGAATATATAGTGATATAAATATTACTATAGTAAAACTAGTGAATACTGTAAGTAGTGAGGTAAAACATACTTTTTATCCTTATGATTATTTGTTCAAGGTATCCAATTTGTTCATGTTTCTTTCATGTCTCTTTCATCTTATACTTGTCCCTTTTATCAATAGTGGACACAAAAATAAATCATATCACTTTCTATATAAAATTAATAATTACGTTTTGTTTCAGGCTTGCACAGCACATATTGTTAGTTCAGCTGCAGTAGAAACAAGTGAAAAGCAAGTGGTTTTGCATCAACTCCGACGGCTTGAAAGGGACCTACAATCTAGAGGCTCAGTAGACTTATCATTAGACAATATAGTAAACACGGTTATAAGCACAGTCATAAATGTTGTATCAGCCATACTTATTAAAGCCTTTTGTGGTGTTATAACACCTTATTTACTTCTCATACAAGTGTTTAGAAGTACAGTTATCAAAGCTCTTAGTTTAATTGTGGAATTTTTAGGTCAAGTAGCCACATCAGTGTTGCCAGATTTGTCTGATACTGTTACACAAATAAATAATTTCATATCTCTAGTAGATTCTACAATTGCTGATGGTTTGAATTATGTAAATCAAGCGGGATGTTCTGTTTCATCGTAAACACACCTTTAATGTACTTGTTTATGTAAAATATGAGATATTAAAAATTTTATTTGGTTTTATTACATTTTTTTTACCTTCAACAATTTAGACAAATAAATAATTCTTAATCTCTACACATCGCAGGAAACATTGCAGACAACATCGCTGATGCAGAAAAGATGCTTGACGAATTATTAAAGGCGTCATTGGAAGTTGGTCTCCGACTAAATGCAAGCAAAACTAAAATAACAATAGGCGACGTTGACATAAAAGAAACACATGTGTACAAATTCCTTCAAGAACAACAAACCGCGCGAAATACAACATAGAATAGGTTTGGGTTGGGCTGTTTTTAAAAAATTACAGGTGGTAAAATTAAAATGAATGACGGACAGTGGACCCAAAAAATTACACTGTGAAGACCACGAGCCGACAGAAGAAGCAGATGTAGACCACCTACACGATGGTCAGACGACGTCAAAAAAACCACTGAGAATTGGCTACAGGAAGCTCAAGACTGATAGAACTAGAAGAAATTAGGGGAGGCACATGATCAACTTTGGACGCAGAAAGCTGGGTGACTATGATGATACTAATTGGTGCAGTTTTAAATCATCTCAAATTCACCGTTAGATATCAGTATTGCGTCGTCTGCATAGCAGATTATTTTCAGGGAATCCCCTGTCTTAACCCATTATCAGCTTCAATTGGGACAGTTAGTTTTTGTTCTACTGTTACTTTTATTGTGTTGTTCTGGTAGATATTTTCGATCGTTTTGATAATTTCTAGAGGTATCTCTCTTGCGTGGATAAAGTCCATTAATTTGACCCTGTCAAATGTCTTTTTAAGGTTCACGAAACATATATATGTCGGTTTGTTGTATTCTAGTGATTTCTCTTGCACTTGCCTTATTATAAATATCTTCTTCTTCAAGTGCCATCTCCGCGGCGGAGGTCGGCAGTCATCATAGCTATTCGAACTTTTGAGACGGCTGCTCTGAAAAGTTCATTTGATGTACATCCGTACCACTCTCTCAGGTTGCGCAGCGATGACATTCTACGCCTCCCTATGCTTCTCTTTCCTTGGATCTTTCCCTGCATGATCAGTTGGAGCAAGGTGTATTTCTCTCCACGTGTAATATGTCCGAGATATTCCAATTTTTTTGTTTTTATTGAATTTAAATTTAAATTTAAATATAGCTCATTATAAATATAGTTCTCCAAAATGAAAGCACGTTCTGTAATACAAACCTGAGTCTAACTAGTCGATGGCGTGCTATTAAGTCTTGCGTACTGTCTACACTGTTGTACCGAGTTGAGGAATGGACGTTAAAAGCAAAACCGTTGTCACGTCTGGCTTATTTTGAGATGTGGTTGTACCGGCGGTTATTGAAAATACCATGGATAGATAGAGTATCAAATGATCGAGTGTTGGAAAGAATATATAAAGATAACGAACTATTGACAACAGTTAAACGAAGAAACTCACATGTGGACTAACACGGTGACAGAAAACAAATCTAACTGATTCTGACGGAAATATCATCTCGGAAAAACAGAGTATAATAAGAACGTGGAAAGAATATCTAGAGAAACATACAAGCAGAACACTCAAACTAACGGACAACGAATCAATCCCAATAATCACAAAGATACTCAACAACATATACAACATTGGAGAAATACCAACAGAATGGGTGAAGTCTGAGTTTATTGCACCTCAAAAAAAAAAGCAGAAGGCAAAAAATTCCAAGAATACCGTACGATAAACGTCATGAGTCACCTCCTAAAATTGTTCCTTAGGATAATCCTTCTTTTTCTTTTGGTGCCTATTCGTTTTGAATTTTGGCGATCATTCTGGCTATAATTATTTTATTAACTGATGCTTTAAATAACTTGCATTAAATGCTTTAATATTAACTGTTGTTGTGGAGAACCATTTTTTCAGGTTTTTTAACCATGATATTCTTCTTTTCCCAATTCCTTGCTTTCCCAATACTTTGCCTTAAAAGATTATTCAGTAATCTGTATTTAGTGCCGTTTCTCATTATATGTCCTAGATATTCTAACTTTCTTCTTTTAATGGTATACGTCACCTCTCTTTCTTTCCTCATTCTTCGTAGTAGAGTCTCGTTGGTTATCTTGTCCGTCCATGATATCCTTAGGATTCTTCTGTATAGCCACATAGGATAATCCATAAGAGAATTTACAAGCTGTGCTCAAATTTCCCCCAACCAGTTCAGGTTCATAAATGCTGTTGGTACGAAAGAGGATTTGTTCTCAATACAAGTCTTATTCCAGAGAGGAAGAGATGTCAACTGCGACATATACGCTTGTCTGGTTGATTACAAGAAAGCGTTTGATCGAGTTCAGCACGTCAGGATTTTGCAAATATTAAATGCAATTCATGCAATTGCATGAATTAACAACGAAGATCTAAAAATAATTGAGTTGATGTGAATACACCGAATATGTGAAAATCATGCGTGGGGTGAGGCAAGGCTGTATTTTGTCTCCTCTAATCTTCAATCTTTACTCTGAAAGAATATTTATCGAAGCTTTGCACGAAACTGAAAAAGGTATTCTTCTAAACGGGTACCGGCTAAACAACATCAGATATGCAGATGACATCATAGTATTTGTGGACAACCTAGAACACCTACAAGGCCTTATAAACAAAATCACGTATTACAGTCTCCAACATATGGACTCAACATAAACGTAAAAAGATCAAGCTTATGATAATTAGCAAGAAAAGGATAACAGAAGGTCACCTCTGCGTCAATCAATCCTATGTAGAATAAGTGACGCACTACAACCACCTCGGCACCATAATAAATGAAGAATGGACTAACAACCAGGAGATAAGAGCGCGCATTGGAATAGCTAGATCCACCTTCAACCGGATGGGGGTCTTCTTCAAGAGCCACAACCTTTCTCTTGCTATAAAAGTAAGAAGCTATGCTGCGATGTTATGTCTTCTCTGTCCTTTTTTATGGTGTTAAATATTTTACCTTAAACAAAGATATGTGCAGAAGATTAGAAGCAATTAAGATGTGGCTATATCGGAGAATACTTAAGACCCCGTGGACTGACTGAGTCACACATGAGGAGTCCTCAGAAAAATGAAGTAAAACCGAGAAGTACTGACCACCATCAAATCTCGAAAGATACAATACTTCGTAAATCCTGCAAAGAAAATATTTGGAAAGTGAGGTTCAGGAATAAGAAGAATATCCTAGTTAAAGAACCTCAGAACCTGGTTGAAGACAACATCTGTGCAGCTTTTCCGCGCTGCTGCAGATAAGATAAAGATTGCCATGATGATCGCCAACATTCTTCACGGATGGGCACATCAGGAAGAAGAAGAAGAAGCGAAGAAAAGTGTTTATTTTGGCCATATTAGAAACGATAAGTATGGTTTTCCACAGTTGATCGTAGAAGAAAAGATAAAAAAAAGCGAGGCATCGGACGAAAGAAGTTCTCTTGGCTGCAAAACTTAGACCATTAGCTCGACATGAGAAAGACCAGCACAATTATAAGATTATCACAAGCTAGAGAAGAATTCCAGTTGATGGTCGCCAACTTACAATGAGAAGGAGGCACATGAAGAAGAGTTTAGCTATGATTCACTTAGATTTAATTAGAAATTCAATTGACAAAGTCGATTTGATGAATTTTCAATCTATATCTCATATAAAATAGTATATTTCAATTAAAAGGAGACTTTCATCTAAAAGTGGTAGGCCGAATTCATAGTGTCATAGACCTAATCATGAACACAAAGAAAAAAAAACATCTTAGCACTTACAGTAGAATAATCAAATAACGGAATGAACATAATATACGGGAGATAGTTTTAAGAAAAAGTGTACCTCGAAATTCCTGCTCGATTTTGATACCTCATTAAGTGACCAGAACAACAACAAACAAATCATGGTTTGTTTTTATTGATAAATGTCAAACTTAATCAATAAATAAGTTCAAAATGTCGTACACACATGAAATTCGCAAAAGTATTTATCGTTGTGTTGGACGGTTGCCCAAATGTGAAATTTTTAACTTGTTCAGAGATTAAAATAAAAGCCAGCAAATATTTAGAAGGCAGTAAAATAATGCGAAGAAGATAGGCCTTGCACCAATTTGTTGAAAACTGAAAGACCTCTTAATTTAACATAAAACAGGATTAAAACACTGGTATACACGCTAAAGATGGAATTAATGTTTCTAGTCGAAAGATGGCTCCAGAACATATTCTCCAGAAATGGTGTATAATTCCGTAAAGGAAAGAAATGTCCTAAACACAACAATGCGGTCTGAAAAAGTGTGAGATATGAAGGTACATCTTAATGAGCCTTTAGATGAAGGCATTTTGTGAGAAACCGTTTCATTTTAAAGGACAATAACACATATTTAACACTCTTACATTCTACACTGACAGCTAACGAATTTTTAAATCAAGATCAAGATCTTCAGGAGAAGGTAAGATCTGAATTTCTAAAATAGCTAAGCTATTCAAATGTCATGATTTATGAATATTCATAAAAATCAGGTTACTACGATGTTATATCTTTCGTATACTCTCACAGACGCTAACTGCAAGAAAATTGAGGCTTTCGAAATGTGGTTTTATCGTCGAATCTTAAAGATATCTTATACCGAAAACGTTACTAATCAGCACGTTTTATTGTAAATGCAAAAAGAAAAAGAGCTTTTAACCACAATAAAAACAAATGCGAAGACTGATATGTTTTTATACACACTTATGACAAATAAAAGAAAGGAAAAGAAAACTATGTTTGAAGTGTGTAAAAATTTGAATTCTTAGCTGCGCGCTTTCGGCTTATAAAGCCATCCTCAGAGCTACG
The DNA here is from genome assembly GCF_040954645.1 of Diabrotica undecimpunctata. Classification (NCBI taxonomy): domain Eukaryota; kingdom Metazoa; phylum Arthropoda; class Insecta; order Coleoptera; family Chrysomelidae; genus Diabrotica; species Diabrotica undecimpunctata. The sequence goes on from NC_092805.1 coordinate 101,785,846, forward strand.
CTACAATAGAACACTAAAATAAGTAACTAATTTAAGGTTTACAATTTATAACTTATGGCAAGTTTTAAAAAGCACCTGTACTTTGGTGGGAAAATCCACAATTTTTCCTTTTTTTATAAAAGTTAAAAAGTTACAAAAACTAGAAAAAACACATAAAAGACGGAACATTGGACTCCACAAAAACAAATTCAAAAATTTGCTTATTGTACGGGTATAAGAACCCAACCAATTGGTTGGAGTTGAAGCGATAGACAGAATGTGTAGAATCGAATTTCGGCCCTTTAAATGATTCCTTAAAGAATGTAACATAGGTAAATACATAGAAAATTAAGATTATTTAAATTATCAAAAAATTGATGAATTAAAATTCAAAATAAAACGAGAAATTTATCGAAGACTGTCTAAAATTAGGTTACATAAACCTTGGTTTGCATAGCATCACATAATTAATAACATGTTGAAAATTGACTGAAATTCAAGGCAGGTTCAATTGACAAGCTATCCCTAACAGTAATTCAAATTATATATATATATATATATATATATATATATATATATATATATATATATATATATATATATATATATATATATATATATTACATATTATATATCTTGTATCTCTTGATGATGGGAAATGTAAGATAAAAATTTGAAAATTTCTTGTTTCAAAGAAGAATAATTTGTCAAATGACTGATTACAAATTGTTATAAATTAGTAATGGAATTTAAAAAAGAAAAAACTAGTTAAGATTGCATGAGGTCACTCTTCCTTCTCTAAAGTCTCTCACAATAATTTAAAAAGAGGTTTATAATTGCAATTGAGATTAATTTGTGTGTTTAAGCAACAATCAGGGTTCAATTTCATTTCTTTGGATATCTCAAGGTCTTCTAAAAGGTTCATTTGTCTAAAAATTTTATTTGGAATATTATGTAAAATTTTACTGTTTTTGGAGGGAGAAAAGGAATGATTATTAAATTTGATGTGATGTCTAAAGTTTGATTTATCTGTATTATTAAGATGTTCTTTGTCAATACAGATATGTGGATGATATTTTAGCCTTTATAGAAGGCCCACCTTCAGAACCACACAACAACGTCATTAATTAATAATTTACAGCCTACAATTCATTTGACCTTGTAGAAAATATCAACATTATCAACTTTTTAGATTTAACCATTAAAAAATATTCTTCCTCTTCTTCTTTTTCTACATTAGAATTTTCAATTTTTAGAAAACCACAGACTTCTTAACATCCCTGTGTCCCAAGAAAATTATAATAAAGAAATCTCAATTATGAAACTAATAGAAACCAGCAATCCTGTTCCTGAAACCAGTTTACGACCAATTTAAGAAAAAATATCAAAAGTACTTTGCCATAAAATAAGTAACTTCAACATATCTTTCAAAACCAAACACATCGAGTTCATCTTAAGCAAAACTAAAGAAAAAATTGATAAATTAAACAAGTCTTATTTACAAACTGTCTTGCGGGGATTGTTACATGACTTATGTGGGTAGAACAATGAGAACCGGACTGAAAGAATCAAAGAACATCTTAATAACACAGATAAATCAAACTTTGAACATCATATCAAATTTGATAATCATTTCTTTTCTCCTTCCAAAAACAGTAAAATTTTACATAACATTCTAAATAAAAATTTTAGATAAATGAACCTTTTAGAAGACCTTGAGATATTCAAAGAAATAAAATTGAACCCTGATTGTTGCTTAAACACACAAATTCATCTTAATTACAATTATAAACCTCTTTTTAAATTATTGTGGTAGACTATAAAGGAGGAAGAGTGACCTCATGCAATCTTAAGTAATGTTTTCTTTTTGAAGCGAAGCTTCTGTACTTGCGTTGAATTACTTTTTTCTTTATAGTAAAATTCTGATGCGAGCGTCCCAGATGTAGTTCCACGAGAAGGCGTAACGGGTAGCGTCACGAAATAGCGGTTCTTCACATCGATTCACTACTCTCAATCAATTCATTTCTAGTCATCATTATTTACTCTAACCAGGTTTAAATTAAAAACTTCATGAAAAATAACTAACAAAATACAGACATTAGATGAGAAGTAAAAAATGAAAAAAATATCGATTCAAAATTAAAGTCATAAATGTCATTCAATTAATAAAAATATTGAATCATCTGTTTAAATTTTTATGACACTTGCTTTTTTAAAATAATTTAATAAGTAGTATAAATACAATTACTATTTGTATAAATTTTTATTTTTATATTATTTGTATATATATATCTATTTGTTTAATAAAAATATTGAATCATCTGTTTAAATTTTTATGACACTTGCTTTTTTAAAATAATTTAATATAAATACAATTACTATTTGTTTTACATGATAATTAAATTTATTATCAAATGACATTTATTTATATTTTATTATTAATTCAATATTTCATCTGATTTTGACAGTCTGTCAGAAGGAAACAACGCGTCGGCTTAAGCGAAACACACTAAGTCAATTTTTTTCACTTTGTGGTATTTGCAGCATTTTATTGTATTTTTTTTACTCTTTACTTAAACTCACTAAGTCATACAATAACAAAAACGGTTATTTTTATTATTATGTTTCTCACACTAAGTATCAAAAACAATATATGATTCAGGCAAAACATACTAAGTGACTTAATATATTTCACTTGACTACGAATGAACCTACCGACTGACTTAAGCAGAGCGACTTGTCCAATCTTGTAAAAAATTAATTATTTTTTTGGGTATATTGCATAGGTTTTGTCAGTTTTATTCCAGTGTTTTGCGTGATAAGTTTGTTAACGTTAAAATCATCCGAGTCTTCGGATAATTGAGCAAAGGTTCATGGAAAGTGGAATCTTCTATATAGAAGTAGATTCCATGCATAGCGCTATTGAAAGTGCCAAAAAAAATGTGGAGATTTTTAGTGTTCACGAATATGAAAATGTCTTTAAAATGGCCAGAATGGGCAATAATGGGAATAAATCTTCCTATAATACTCGTAAAGTTAATTATAACGAATTCTTAAATTTGAAAAAGCTTGCATAATTTACTATTGTTAATAAAAAAGATGATCAAAAAGGGCAAACGGTCAACTGGTTAAAGGTAAAGTGTTTTAAGTATGAGAAACACTTTCCTAGAACAAGTATAATTTTGAATTATGAAAATATTAACGTTAGTTTTGTATATCGTGCTTCCAGAAAAGGCAAAGAGGATAATTAATAATGAAAACTTGGTTACTCCTCAATTATATTCTAAACAGCTTCCAATTTCGGATGCAAAGAAAAAATAAAGCTCTGTGAAAAATATATAGTTCCGCAAGCGCTCCATACCTGGTTCAAAAATCTACCAAGTTCTTCTTCTGTTCGAGACCAAACAGCGGAGCCAGCTGAAAAGGACTTACGAAGACATTGAAAATTAAAAGCATACATTTTTTTGTTATACACGTTTTGTTTTGTTATACCTGTTTCTTGTATTAATGTTCTTGTTTTGTGAAAATTTACATGAAAAAAGTAAAGACTTATATAAGCAAAAATTATATTTACAATGTGAACAAAGCCTGCAATAATCGTATGACAGTAAGTAAATAAAAAAAATATACGTAAGTCATACTTTCATAGCAAAATTAAACAAGTAAAACTAACTCACACGAAACTAACCAACAAACTAAAGTCAACGTATTCAAATCGAAAATTAAACAAAAATTAGTAATTTAGTAATATACAGGGTGTCCCATAATTAATTGGACATTAACTAATGGGTGATAGCTGACACCAAAATAAAGCCTTTGAGCTCGAATTGCTTAGGCAAAATGTGGCTATTTTTCGTTCTACAGGGTGATTCATTAATATTTTTTTATATTATTTTTAGGGATATATTGAAAACTATTTAACCGATTTAGGTGAAATTTGGTATCTTGCTATTATTTAGTATGCTTAATATGAAAATGATATTAGTTTTACCATTGACACTAGGTAGCGCCACCTACTATAACATCGGTTCATTAATGTGGCCATAATTTTTTTGTCCGCCCTGTATAAACATTCTAGGAAAAAAAACATGAAATAACATTCAATTCTACACAAAAAAGGTTAGAGTTTCTAATCAAAAAAGTACACCGTTTTCGAAATAAACGTATTTTGTTAATGATACGCGTGTCTGTATTTAATTTTTCGCAAAACATTACCTAGGTATGCTGTGAACTTAATGGCAAAGTCAAGGCGTAAGTACGAATTTTTTTACTATCTGTTATCAAAGTGCAGTGTGAGTCTATTATTATAAAAAAAAAGAATATGTGTGTACTTTCTATTCGTAAAAATTTTCTTAAATATCGAAAATAAAAAAAAGTAAGCAACTACGAATTTATTTTTATAGTTGTCAAAGTGCAGTGCGAGTCATTATTTGTCAAAAGTACTATTAAGTTTTTTATAAACCACTTAAGACAAAGGTAAAATGCCACGTCATGTGGCATTTTACCTTTGTCTTAAGTGGTAAATTTTCTAATGTAGAAATGCGCAATATGATCTGTTTGTATGCCCATGAAAATTTTTGTTCTCGTAGAGCAGCTCAACGCTATTTCGAACTTTATCCCAATAGAAGACAACCAAACCATAAAACTATTAGATCATTGTTCGACAGATTAGGCGAAACAAGGTCATTTCATCCCAAAAACAGAATTGCTGGAAGACCGAGAGTAATTGATGAGGATATGGAGGATGAAATTGTTGTGCGTGTTGCAGAAGATCAAGAAACCAGTACAAGGCTTGTTTCTGCGGCCACAGGTATAAGCAAATCTATGGTGTCAAGAATAATATGGACAGAAAATCTGTATCCGTATCGTTTTACTCCAGTACAGAATCTTTTACGCCAGGATTTTCCAGCAAGGCTCCGATTTAGTCAGTTTATGATAAGGTGGCATTTAGACGACCAAATGTTTTATAATAAAATTTTATTTACCGATGAAGCCACATTTACTAGAAGAGATATGTTTAACTGGCGCAATAGCTATACCTATACGACAGAAAATCCTCATACATTTCAAGAACATCATTTTCAACATGAGTTTTTCATAAACATCTGGTGTGGCATATTTGGGGATTATTGTATTGTAGGACCATTCGAAGTACCAATTAGGTTTGACGGAGTAACGTATCTAAATTTTTTGAGAAAAGATTTATCAACTCTTTTAGAAGACATACCTCTAAATTTGAGACGTAACTCTTGGTATATGCATGATGGTGCACCACCACATTATAGCCTAGAAGTTAGAAATTATCTAGATGAAATTTATCCTCAAAGTTGGATTGGTAGAGATAGTGTATATCCATGGCCAGCACGCAGTCCCGAACTAAATCCCCTAGACTTTTGCTTGTGGGGCTACCTAAAGTCACTTGTTTATATAATAAATAACTGTCGAGAGTTATGGCATAATATTGTAGAGGGAGTTAACGTTATTAGGGCTCAAAGAAATTCATTATTTAAAATAAGACAAAACATACATAAAAGATTTATATTATGTAGTTTATCTAATGGTGAACATTTTAAACACTTACTGTAATTTTTTTTCGTTTAGTTTTGAATTATTCACTTTGTCAATTGTTTTATATTCACTTCATTGTTTAATTTAATTTCTGATTTTTTTTAAATTTGTTACTGTGTAAAAGGTTTAATAAAAATAATTGTTTCAATCATATGCATTTTTTTTGCAAAAATTATCTACTACTAATACATTTAATATTCACGTATTCAAGAAATTTTGAATAATGTTTGAATTTACATGTTTTTGTAAAATTTTTTCATTTTATACACGTCGCTAAAAAATACGTTTATTTCGAAAACGGTGTACTTTTTTTACTTGAAACAAGAATACCTTTTTTGTGTAGAATTGAATGTTATTTCATGTCATTTTTTTTCCTTTAAATCGGTTGAATAGTTTTCAATATATCCCTAAAAATAATATAAAAAATATTAATGAATCACCCTGTAGAACGAAAACCAGCAACATTTTGCCTAAGCAATTTGAGCTCAAACGCTTTAGTTTGATGTCAGCTATCACCCATTAGCTAATGTCCAATTAATTATGGGACACCCTGTATAATTTACTTCTCGTCAGTAATCATTATTAATACCTTATGAAAACCTTCGTATAATTACAAAACAACGAATAAAAGTTTTAATTGTGAAAATTGATCAAATTGTTCTTAAAAAAATTTAAAACACGGTTATCTCAAAGTAAAAAAAAATTTTTTTTACTTAGTGTCTTTCGCTTGTAAGCCGACGAACGTATGTTTTGTTAATACGTTAGCAGGTGACGTTAGGAGAAAACCTAACTATTAATATATTTAAAATTAAATAAAGTAATTTTATTATTTACGTATTTTTTATATTTTTAAACAAATTCAATAAATTATTATGTATGCTCCTAACACCGCCTGTTAATGTATTAACAAAGCATACGTTGTTTACTTATGACAAACCTGTCAAATTCAGACCAAATATTAATAATAAAATATAAATAAATATCATTTGACAGTAAATTTAATTATTATATACTCTAAATAATATGATTAAAAATAACAATTGTATTTATAACAAATTATTTTAAAACAAGAGTTATTATAAAAATTTAAACAGATGATTCAATGTTGTTATTTATGACTTTTATGATTTACATTTATTACTTAAATTTTTACATTCGTTACGAATAGAATCTCATAGTGACAGATATTCTTTTAATTTTTTAATTCTCATTTAATGCCTATATTTTGTTAGTTATTTTTCATGTAACTTTTAATTTAAACCTACTTAGAGTAAAGTGAATCGATGTCCAGAACCGCTATTCTATGTGACGTGACGATGCCATCTTGTAGCGCTAGTTCCGTGACGCCCGACTCAGCATTTTACTGTGGAGAAAAAAAGTAATACGCCATATAGAAGCTTCGCTTCAATAAAAAACTAAAATAAAATTACTTTACTCAATTCTAAAAGTATTTAAATTTTAAAAATAAAGAAAACATAGTATCAAGCTTCACGCTAGTGTACTGTACCGCCTACTATACCATCTTTACTTAAAATACATCGCAATTTATAAAAATTTTGTAAGCAATCATTTCTTCTTTAAATAATTCTTCTTTTATGAAACAAGAAATTTTTAAATGTTTACTTAAAATTCTTACATTTCTCATTAAAAGATATAATTTTAATCCACTTAAGTATCATACTTTAAAAAATAAAATTACAATCAAGTTTCGTCTATATATATATATATATATATATATATATATATATATATATATATATATATATACATATATATATATATATATATATATATATATATATATATATATATATATATATATATATATATATATGGATATGTATATTTTGGGTCTTGTTAGTCAATACTGGCCTTTAAGTAAATCTCTTTAAGGTTTGCTAAGCTTTCGAGTTTATGTGAGGAGGATTGTATTATAAAATTGGCGAAATTACCTAACATATGACATTATTAATTTGATTTTCTTTTTCTTTCTGTCAAAACATATTACTATGGTTTCCATGTCTCTTTTTTTATATTTATTTTAGGCTAGTTTGGCAGAGGACGTGTCTATGTTTATGTAAACCTTCATTGCAAATTTTGATATAATATGTAAAAATGTTTCGTTTGCACTTATTAAGAATATAATATATATATATATATATATATATATATATATATATATATATATATATACATATACATCATTTTAGTACAAATAATATTGAAACCTTTATAAGTAAATTACATAATCATGACTGGCTTAATTTAAGTTACAAATGTGTAAATGATCAATGGAATACTTTCTTAAATCAGTTTCTGTATATATTCAATCAGTGCTTTCCTTTTAAGAAGTTAGATTCTAGGCAACGTAAAAAAGGCCTTAATAAAAGAGATGATCCAGAGATAATAGAATGTAAGACTCGTTTAGACATCTTGTTGACAATGAGCAGAGTTAACCATAAATTCTATGATTCCTATAGACAGGTAAAAAAAGAATATAATAAGAAACTAATAACAAAACGATCAAAGCTATATGAAAACAGGATGTCTGAAGCTGCCAACAAAAATAAATGCATGTGGCAAATTGTTAGTGAAATTAATGGTCAATTAAAAAGTGTAAATTCAATAAAAGTAGAGGGTAGTCCTCAAGAGATTGCTGATAAATACATGATCCACTTAAATACTGCTTTAAATAACACTTTATCTCAATTACAATACACTGAATATAAAGACAACATTGCAACTAACATAAATCAGTGTTTGTCGCACCTGTGACAGAAACTGAAATTATGGATATAACTAAAAATTTAAAAAACAAAATGAGTTGTGGAATTGATGAAATACCCACCAAAATCCTTAAACTGTGTATAAAGGAGATAGTGAATCCTCTCACTACAATCATAAATAATTCACTAAAATCTGGTGTATTTCCTGAATGCCTGAAAACTGCCATAGTAACACCTGTTTACAAAAAGGGTGATCCTAAATTAATTAATAACTATAGATCAATTAGCCTTCTATGTTCCTTTTCAAAAATCTTAGAAATGACTATGTATAATATAATCTTAGAAATGTACTGAGATTGGTCATATGGCTTTGGGTCTCTTTTTGGACCTATCAAAGGCATATGACTGTTTAGTGCATGACCTATTATTTGATAAATTGGAGAAATATGGTATACGTGGACCAGCATTGAACTGGTTTAAGTCCTACTTGGCAAATAGGAGACATTTAGTAAAAATACATAAAAACACTGAAATAGGCATCTCATCTGAAAGCACTATCAATATTGGAGTACCACAAGGAAGTGTGATTGGTCCTTTACTGTTTGTGATCTATATCAATGATCTTCATGGTCTAGTGGCTAATACTACTTCCAGCATAACAAATTATGCAGATGATACAAACATTTTAGTCAGTGGTAAAGACATGTCTGTTCTAAGCGTTAATGCTAGTTTAGAGTTCCAGAAAGCTAAAGACTGGTTTTCTATGAATAGGTTGGTTTTAAATCAAAATAAAACAGATCTTCTTTTGTTTAAGACAAATTATGCACATTCAGATATGCCAAACAGTATTATTGTAAATAATGACACTTTAAATATTAGCAGCAGTACCAAATTTTTAGGATTATATATTGACAATTTTTTATGTTGGGATAAACATGTTGACCAGTTATGTATGTCTTTGAGTAAAGTGATTTACAGCTTTAGAGTTCTAAAAAAATACATGAATAGTAACTCATTAAAAACAGTGTATCATGCTAATTTTGAAGCAAAATTTAGATATGGTCTAATAAATTTTGGCCACAGTAGGGACATAAATAATGTATTTCTGGTTCAGAAAAAAATAATCAGAGTTATGTTTGACTTAAAAAGTAGGGAATCATGTAGAGGGCATTTTAGGAGTAATAATATTTTAACAGTTTATGCTGTATTTATTCAAGAATGCTTACTGTTTCTATATAAGAATAAAATACTCTTTAGGAACTTTGAGCCCAATAGTATAGTAAATACCAGGTTATATAATTATAAAATTCCAATACACAGGTTAAGTATAACAGAAAAAAACGCTCTTTATTGCTGCATCAAATTGTTTAATAAACTGCCTGAACCTATTAAAAGGGAGGAAAGATTAAGTTTGTATAAACATCAAATATTTAAATTACTGGTAGCTCTTGAGCCATATTCTGTGGAGGACTATTTGTATATGTAACGGTTAGGAATAAGTAAATAATATTTTCGTTTGTGACACTGTTTTTTTTAAATAATTTTATGTTCACGGAATGTATATTATTTTCTAAAAATAAAGATATTGTTATATTGTTATGTTATATATATATATATATATATATATATATATATATATATATATATATATATATATATATATATATATATGGTGGCCTTAATGCTAAGATAGGAAAAGGCAGACAAAGTAACATTATTGGATGTTATGGACTGGGCGATAGAAATGAAAGAGGAGATTATTTCGCAGATTTTTGAAAAGAACATAACCTATGTATAATGAACACCTTTTTCAAACTACATAAACGGAGATTATATACATGGAAATCTCCAGCAAACACTCCCCGTAATATTGGCAGAAACCAAATTGACTACATAACTATCAGTGAGTGTTACAGAAATGCAGTAAAGTCTGTAAAAACTTTTCCTGGTGCCGATGTTCCATCTGATCACAATCTGTTGTTAGCCGAAATAAAATTAAAATTTAAACGAATAAAGCAACAACTATCCTATAACAAACTGGATATGGATTTTATTAGAAACAATAGCCAGATGATTGCAAACAATTTAGAGAGCAATTTTAAGAATTATGAACAACAAGAATCCATCGAGGATCATTGGAACCAAATCAAAACGATTATAAGCAACTCAACTCAAAACTTAAAAGAGAGCAGTCAAAAAAAGGAACAGTGGATGAACCATGAGATTTTGAACTTGATGGAAAAAAGACGCAATTTTAAGAACCAAAACGTCGAAATGTATAAAGTAATAATTAAAGAGATAAGGACTAAAATCAGTGCTGCAAAACAAACATACTTCGAAAACAAATGTTTAGAAATTGAAGAATGTTTAGAAATTGAAGAATTACAGGGAAAACGTGATTCATTTAATATGTATAAAAAAATAAAAGAACTGACAGGTCAAAACAAAAAACAGGCAAATAACATCGTTGATAGAGACGGAAAACTGATTATCACTAATTTGCATAAAATAGACAGATGGAAAGAGTATATTGAGGAACTGTCTAATGATGAAAGGCCCGAGCTTGAAAATAACGAAGTAGTTACAGGACCTGACATAACTATGGACGAAATTGAACAAGGAATACGATTAGCAAAGACCCGAAAAGCGACGGGACCAGATGAAATACCGAGTGAAATAATAAAGCTCTTCGAAAGTTCAGGTAAAATATCGCTCCTTCATATGTTTAATAAAATTTATGAAACTGGCTATATACCAACGGATTGGCGGGTGTCGACTTTTGTGACAGTACCTAAAAATGCAAATGCAAAAAGCATGTTTTAAAGATATTTCTACGAATTTTACACTCTAGGATGTACTAAAAAATAGAACAACAACTTGGTGACACCTAGTTTGGATTCCGCAATAACCTTGGAACAAGAGAAGCACTATTTAGTATTCAGGTTATGGTACAGAGATGCAGAGATGTTGGACATCCAGTTTATATGTGTTTTATTGACTTTGAGAAGGCTGTTGATCGAGTAAAACATACTGAAATGATAGCCATTCTTCAGCAGGTAGGTATTGATGATAAAGACCTATGCATTATTAAAAATCTTTACTGGCATCAACATGCAAACATCAGGATTGACCGGGACACTTCTGAAGAGCTTCAAATACGAAGAGGATTAAGGCAGGGGTGCATTTTGTCCCCGCTACTATTTAACATCTATTCTGAGTTCGTTTTCAATAAAGCAGTGGATAATGTTCAATGTGGTATAAAAATGAATGGCATCAATATTAATAATTTGAGATATGCGGATGACACAGTGTTAATTGCAAGCAATTACGAAGAACTTCAACATCTAATTAATAGGATTACCACAACGTGTGATGAATATGGCCTTAAGCTAAACACCGCAAAGACAAAATAATAGACACCTTATTTAAAGTCTGACTCTCTACTAAACTATCGCGATCAGCTGTTCCGAACTATGTCGCTCCGCCAACATGAGGGTGTGTTAGTGAATCCTTGAAATAACAAAACCAATTTCAATGAGCAGCTATTGGCCTGGGGTAACCGCAGACTATGTACTATTTATAAATTCGCATTACAAGTTGGCTATTGTAAATAACATCTACTGTAAGTTATTTTGTGGTGTTTTTTTGAAAAATGTCATCTACAGGACGGAAGAAAGATGCCATTTATGCAAGACGGAAGAAATATGCAATATATGTCCGCATATGCTTCTTTCCTGAGATACAGGATTTTGAAATTTTTCTTACAAACTAAAGATTTATTTATTGCTTAAGACAAGCAAATAAAATTTGCTGGATTTTAAGAGGCAGTTATTGAGCATTTTTTGCCATACAATTAAAAACTGTATATTCATCATTGGCACACATATGGGTAATGGTCGTACATAAGAAAAGTGCAGGGGTTCTTTGTAAATTATAGAAAATTTTGGTGTTTCAACCATTAGTAGGAAAGAAAAATATCCAAATTTCTTTTAATTATTAAAAAAATATATAGTAATTTGGTGGCAAAATAGAATAATTAAATAATGAAATCCACAGTGTATTTTTCTTTAATGTAAAAAATCTAAATTACCTCAAAAAAAATAAGGAAAGAGATATGCATGCTGAATTACAATTCTATAGAATAGGGACTATCCTGTAAGTAATTCTCAATTTTTACCTAATTAAATTACACAATTTATAACAAATAGTGTGTCAGAGGTGTGACAAGAGAGCATTTCCAATTGGCAAGACAAATAAAATAAAAAATTCTGTTTACATTATAATTCCCCAACTTGTTGTTTACTAACATCTCTAAAAATATAACATCAAAAAGCCATAACCTTCAGTTCTAAAAAAGTTAATCAATAAAACAAGATATATGTCAATATTCTTAAATAAGTAGAATATATACGAATAAAGTTGCAAAATAAACGATTGTGTATTTACTGACCTAAAAACTAGTAGTACTAAAATCTTACCACTTACCTCTTGTGGAGTTAACTTGCTGACTGTTGTCCTATTGTCACTTGACTGAAAATAGTCTACTGCAAAATATCTACAACCACAAAAATTGTCCACCAATGAATTAGATGCTCTGCCAAGTACGTTTCTTCTCAAGAAGTTAGAGCTATTTTTGTAAGGCGGTCTATAAGTAGAGAAAAACAAATTTGGCGATTTAGTAACAGTCTTTGAACTTTTAAAGAGATGACCCGTTCTACACACGACAACCATCTTTCACAACTGAATAAAGTATTAACAATAATACTTTTAACTAATAGAGATCGAATTCATTCTTAATTTATGCTGTACCTATTTTTACATATATTTTGGATTTTATAGGTTAAGTTAATGTCAATGTCGTGTGCGTCATTTTTTAAAAATCCCTCACCCTCATACACATTCCATAGTTTACTTTCTTAAACCAATGTGAAGGTGGCAACAGATCTAGTTTAAAATTGGTGCGAAGTTAACTAGGCGGAGGTTCTTATTCATTTGAAGGGTTTTGAATACGATAAAATTTATACAGTTTTGCGAATTGTGACACAAAGCACAAATAATTATCACATAGAGAGCAATGTAAAATATAATTTATATTAGTCAACATTAATTAGATAACAATTATTTAAGTTTTTACAATTATTAATAAATAGTTCTGAAGCTATTTTCTTGTTTCATCTTGTTTTTATTAACTCTAAAAAATTGGGTATTAATCACACTATAAATTTATGTATGTTGTATTACGAATAAAATGAATGTGACACAGAAACTATTCTGAAATGGTAGTCAGTTAAATTTAAGACGTGATATGACATGAGTGAATATTTCAGTCAACGCAGTGCTGGTAGAGCGACCTTCACTAAACAATTGGAATAAAGGGATGATGTTTACTGTGGCAAAGTCCTCGAATCTCTCTTTAAAGATCTTACCAATAACGTTTAAAAGAGAAATCGGCCTGTATGAGATAGGAATGGTCCGTGTTTTGCCTTTTTAGGAAGCATAAGTATGTGTAGATTACCTACTTTCCAGAAGTTTGGAAAGTAGCAGAATTGAACTGTGGCTTTGATTATTTTCGTCAGGTTGTCGATTATGCTCGGCTCGGCGGAAGTTGTTTCACTGAGTTCTTGGCAATATTGTCAAGACCTGGTACATTGGAGTTGTCTATTTGATACAAATTCTCCCAGTTTTGTGGATCCACAGGTGCCACAAGGAGATGCTCAGAAAATCTGTGGATTGAATATGGTTTAGATCAAACCTTGGATTGCTACCTTAGTAGTAGCACGGAAGGCTTGGTCATTTCTGAGATCGTTTGGGCTTGTTGAGTGTGTGTTTTGAAGGCTTTGGCCTTCTGATGGTCTTAATTTAATATCTAGTTGTTCACCAATATGTAAGAAGAGTTGACAGTTTTCTGTTTCGCTAGGATTTTGAATTTTCTTCAGAACGAACCGCCGTTTTGGTAGTCCAAGCCAGAGTTGGTTCTCCGCCATTGATTGGCTTTGATGGTATTCGCCTCTAGTTTGATATGAGCAGAGACGCAGTTATATACTGTTTAGATGAGGAGGTTACGGGTTTGATTGATTTTGTGTATATATGGTGATAGAGGTGGTCTTGCATGGTTTATTACCATGCTAAGGACTGAAGCATCAATTGCGATTTATCAGTTCTTGGAGGACCGTGATACCTCTGTCGATATTAATTTGGGTGTGGACCATTGAATGTTAGAAACTACTTAAAAAGTACCTACTGCATATTTGTAGTCTCTTATTATTTTGGGAACATTTTGAGAAGGTTTGTCATGAGATATGGTTTCTCTTACTAGAATAGGGACGTGATTTTACGTGATCAAATCGCCAATGATGCATCCGTCCCAGAGCACGTCAATAATCTCGTAAGTTCATATGATGTGGAAGAATGATGATGGAGAATATACCATGGTGACACATTAACGCCACAGAGCAAACACAAACAGCCCATGCAGTAGCGGATTTAGATATAAAAAAAGATCAGAACCAGAATAATGAATTAACATACCCACCCTAAAAAGAGGAAATAATGGATACCACTAAAGCCCGAAGAATAATAAAGTCCTAGGTATGCCAACATAAATGATGAAATTCTCAAAATTTGAGCACATACACTAATATAGTGAAGTTGGAGATTATGGAATATCATTTTTATTTATAAAATTATTTCTAAAACTACTGAAATAAATAGAATAAATAAAAAATAGTAAAGGTGTGACCAAAAGGTTTATTATACCGAATTATTGCAAAAAACTTATACCTATACAAAAATATATTTTGTTATTGAAAAAAATACATTTTGTTTGCCGAAAAAATGGTCGTGTAATATGAAATACCATACGAGTTAATATGGAACACTATGAAATATTCTTCTAACGACAAAAATCGCAAATATAGTAATCAGTTCCGCATCAGCGCAGAACTCGTGTTCTCAGAGCTCGCGTCTTAGACACTGTACCATTTCTCCTTTTAAATCATTCCTAAAACGTCCTGAACAGAGAAAACATTCTGTATAATTTTTTGGGTTACTGTCCATATTCGAGAATTATTCCTCATCAATCATCTGAAGATGTGTCGTTTTCTACCATTATCTTTCCCGCTTTTTTCCCAGCACAGCTTGAACTTGCTGCCACAACATCCATTTTGCTGCTACCAGGTTTTTCATCGTCAGTTAGCTTTTTCTTTCCGTCAAAGCCAACTTTTCTTTTAATTTTATGTTTTTCAATTTTCGATACGATTGACTATTCCAGTTCATTTTTGTTTGGAGTCAAAACTTTGGCTGTTCCCGATTTTCGGCCTCTTGTGCCTTGTCATTTTTCAAGAACAGGAATGGAAAATATTTGTTATGGTAAAACTGGTTGTCCATTTGCCCCTTCATCGGCATCATCCTGGTCAGGAGACGGGTTTATCTGGCTTTCATGTCCAACGGATGCTTCTTCATTCTTGTGTGCCATTTTCTCTAGAAAATACTCTTCGGAAAAAATATGTCCGTTTACTGGAAAATTAGACATTGGGGGGTTATTTTGCCTTAAAATTTGACGAATTTCTTCACCCTAGAAAATTTTTAAAGACCCCATTACGGATTTTTTGAGCGGTTGCATCGTGTATGTATTGTGAGGCGGTAAGCACAATAAAGATACGTGGGTTTCCCTAGCAACGATAATAACATCTAGGTTTCTCGTGTGCGAGTGATGCCCGCCCAAAATCAAAAGTATAGGGCTTTCGGCACTTTAGCTTTACATAATCGATGAAGTGATTAACTCCGCCTGAGTTGTCTGTTGGGTGGATTGAGTAGCTCCTTGGATGACACTGCCGGTCCCAAGCCCTGATAAAGGAGGAGGGTCCCTAAGGTGAGGTTAGCCACCTACCTGGGGTAAAGAATCCATACTGGCTCACAGAACTGAAGATACAGCCTCGGATACCGGACGGAACTATCAGATGACGACACGCTCTATGACAACGGAAAAACGAATTGGTAAACGAAAACCTAAACACCCCATCACACGAATCGCGTGCTGGAACATAAAGTCGTGGAACGGAATAGACCAGGAGATCATAATAGAAATGAAGAAACACAATATTGACATCTGCGCAATCTCCGAAACAAAGAAAAAATGCCAAGGAACACCAAAATACGGAGAGTTTACACTCATATACAGCGGAAAAGCTAAACAAGAAAGACCACATTCAGGAGTCGGAATTTTGCTGCACGATAAATACACACAAAGCATCGAAGATATCGAATACATCAACGATAGGTTATTAAGAATCTCTATAAAAATGCGTAACATCACAACATACCTGATAAGCACATATGCCCCAGACATATCTAAGCCCACAGCAGAAACTGAAAATTTCTATCAGCAACTACAAAGCACCGTAGATAACATAAATGCTAAACACAAAATTATCGTATTCGGGGATCTTAATGCACGGATCGGAAACGATGTCATACCAGCTATAAAACAAAAGTACAACGAACAAATAATTAATGAAAACGGCGAAGCACTAATAGACTTTTGCGCTAAAAATGAAATGAGAATCGACAACACATACTTTCCTCATAAAGACCAACATAAATACACTTTTAACAATAATCGAGGCCAGCGATCAATGATAGATTTTATAATCACAAATCGAGTGATAACACCGTCACAAGTACTTGATGTCAGAGCCCTAAAATCTGCTAACCTGGAGACTGATCACAACCTTGTCTTATGCAAGATGCTACTAGAACGTCCGCAACGAAACAGAAAACCCCCAATGCTCATCGAAAAACACAATATAGAGTCGCTAGTAACAGAGAGTACAAAACTCCTTTATGAGAACAGGATTACGAGCAAACTACAAGAGATCGAGTTACAACCAGAATGGGGAGTAGAAGATCCTTGGCAAAAAAATCAGGAAATGCATCAACCAAGCAGCAGAATAAGCAATTGGAAAGCGGAAAATTAACACGAGGGCGATAAACCACATCAAACCGTGGTTTTGTCAAGAGGTAAAAGAACTCTCTGAATTAAAACGCAAATGCTACCTGAGATATAAAATCACACAATCGGAAGAAGCTCTCGCAGAATATGTCCAAGTAAGAAACAAAACAAACGCAAGAATGAAATCAATCCAAAGAGAACATTGGGCTAAATTCACCAGCGACATGGACTACGACCTACATGGTGCCCAAAAGAAAGTATGGAAATGCTTCGGAACAGAAAAAAACCAGTTAACGAGTTCGTGCAGACCAAGGGAGTACCTATAGAGGCATGGCAACAGCATTTTAAGGAGCTATATGATGCTGAAGAAACGCTGAATATAAACGAATACGAAGCAGATATAAGTTCTACAATCAATGACGAAGAGGTAGAAGCAAAGATCAGGAAGCTAAAAAACAGAAAATCACCTGGAACAGATGGTATACCCAATGAACTCTTGAAATATGGAGGCTCTGAACTTGCAAGTAAACTGTCACAACTATTTAACAAAATCTTAAACGACACAGAAACGCCAGAGGAATGGATTAAGAGCATCACAATCCCCATATTTAAAAAAGGACAAAAAACTTGCCCACAAAACTACAGAGGAATAACCCTCTTAAATACAACGATGAAACTTTTCACAAGTATTCTTAAGGACAAATTGGAAAGGCAAATTACTAATGCTGAAGAACAACAAGGTTTTACAAGAGGGCGGTCTATAACAGATGCAGTATTCATAATAAAACAAATAAAAGAAAAAGCTATAGAGTTCGCCATGCCAGCGTATATTTGTTTCATTGATCTGACGAAGGCGTTTGACAGGGTTCGCCTGGGAGACATTCTAAATATATTAATAGAAAATAAAACGCCGACCAACACAACAAAGATAGTCCATAACCTAAATAACAACAATGTAACCAAATTAGAGCAGGAAACCAATTCACTGAAAATATTCTAACACCGGGAGGAATTAGACAAGGCGACAGTTTAAGCCCCTTCTTGTTTAACCTACCCATGGGCAAAATTATAAACAAAGTAAAATCTCTCAATCTCGGATACAGAATGGGAAACAAAAGAATTGGTATGGTGTGTTACGCAAATGATGCAGCAATTATTGCCGAATCAGATGATCTTCAGAGACAGCTCTTTCAAATAAGCCGCCAACTAAATATGACCATTTCTACCAAAATGTCAAACTAAATGTATGACAATAGCAAAAAATCCGCTCAGATGTAAAGTAGACTTGACACTACATGGTTTTATCATATGACAATATCATGTGAGATTTGTTATGATTCCTCGTTTCTATGATGTTTTAAAAAATCGTGTTTACACTGCATGATAAGTTATGACTTATTATATGAGTGACAATGAGTGAGGTTTTATTGATTTTTCTTTTTGTTTATGGTCATAGAGATATTAGACACAGTATAGGTGTCAACTATTAAATTTTTAAACTATTATAATGGAAAATAAATCTTTAATTGCATTGGCTTTCCGACTTTTTATAATAATACGCTGGCAACAACTGCGTACAGCGTACAGCAGTAAGAAGAAAAAGATCAAACACCTTTGGGCTCGCAGGTGGCTCTTACGAAGAAATGGTGGACAGGGTATATCAAATTTAGTGTTGATATTATACCAAATTAAAAATAATTAATAAAGAAACTAAACTAAAATTATGACTAAGAAGACTATAAAACACTAAACTAAGAATAAAATAAACTAAATAAATAATAATAATTGACATAAGAATAAGAAAACCCTAAGAACAATAGTGGGCAAAACAAGAAGAGACAGGGTGAGAAATACAAACGTTAGAGAGCAGTGCAAAATTCAAGATATTGTAAGATGGGGAAGGCAGCGTAAAACGATGTGGTACAGTCATGTAAGACGAATGTATGAGAATAGACTCCCAAAAATTGCCCTAGAAAACAACCCGCCCGGTTCAAGACCTCCCGGAAGACCACCTAAAAGATGGAGGGATAGTTGGCAATCTACCTCCCAGGAAATTAACCAAAGGCAGCTCCAGAATTAAACAGATCGAAAGATCTCCAAGAAGTAGAAGAAGAAGAAGATGATGATGAAGTGATTGAACCATTGCGTGAAAATGTCCTTTTGAATCCACCCTGATGGATGGAAGGCAAAAATACTTCCAGGTGGATCTCCCTTCTTTCAATTCGCTGGCTTTCTTGCGGGGGAATATACGCAAGAGGGCACATATTTCTCACTCAGTACACTTTGATTGAACTATGCTATGACCACTTTCGTCGATGTTAAATATTTGATTAGCTGAAAAGTTTTTTTTTTCTATTTGTTTTTCTAACAGATCAAAAAACTTGCCAACGTTTTTCTTGTTAAAGTCCAGTGCCCGTGAAAACGAATTTCCTGTAGTGTTTTGTAGGCTTAACACGTCCTTATGCCTTAATCTAAAACGTTTTAGCCAGTTCTTTCCACAGATTTTTTAAGTAATGAGAAGGAATTTGGAATGGTATTTTTCCTGGCCAACTGGAATGCAAGATTACAGATATCCCGTCTGGCTAATCCATAAAAGGTTTTCTCCATTTCCAGACAATGCTTCCCTAGCTCCTTTTCCAGGTAAGCTGGCAAAATAGGTTTTCTCCTTAGTTTTGTTTGGTATACCTCACCAGCAGCACCATCTTTCTTACAAAGCGTAAAGGGTGGCACGAGGCACGTTGGATATTTTGCATGCCTTTCAAATAACCCATTATTTTGCTTCTAACTGCTATCACTGTTTTTTTCGTGTCTTCCACATTCCACTTCTTACGTTGTGGCATTCTTTTTTATTTTGTTAATCGTTCGATGCATTTCTGAAATAAAAACCAATTTAAAAGATTTAAATTTTTAGTCGGGCAACATGGAATAATATTTCATAATTTCTGTCCATATTAATTTGGAGGTTAGACCGGAAAAAATAACAAGATATCTATACATTGATACTTACATACATCATTCATCTACTTAAACAATTAACCTAATCTAATTAAGCAAAAATATCAAATAAAATCACCTTCAAAAGTGTTTGAAATATAATTTTAATGTACTTGCCTAAAAATATTATCTTCCTCTTTTTATGTAGACATGATTCTGTCTGTTTTTCAATGTGTCTCCACTAAGTTGTCGTTCCATCGTTTTCGTGGTCTTCCTACTTATCGTCTTCATATTGAGGAACCGTCTCTTGCCGTTTTACTACTATATTTGTTGTCATTCGGCTTATATGATCGTTCGATTCTCCTCTTCTATTTCTTACCCAGTTCTTGATGTTTTTCACCTTGCATCAACGTCGTATATCTGTACTTCTAGCTCTGTCCCATAATGTCTTAACATCAATTTTTAAGTGTTTTCATCTGTGCTGTTTCTAACATCCTGTTTGTTCTCTCTGTGTCAGGTCGTGTTTTAGCCACGTATGTTATTATTGATCTGATGTAGTTTTGTAAATTCTGCCTTTAATTTCTTTCCCGATATTTTTATTTCTCCATATTGTTTCATTCAGGCAACCTGTGGCTCTATTCACTTCAGTTTCGAGCTTTCCGTAGCTAGATAATGTGATGCCTAGACATTTTTCTCCATCTATTATCTGACCTTCCAGCTCCAATTTAAATCTTAGTAGATTTGTCAGCTTGAATACGATCAGTTAGTTCTTCCACTTTTACTTTTATTGTGTTGTTTTGCTACATATTTTCGATCGTTTTGATTATTACTAGAGGTATCACTCTTGCTTACAATAAGTGGATAACGTCCTTTAATTTGACCCGGTCAAATGCCTTCTTAAGGTCCATGAAATAGATATGCCGGTTTGTTGATTTCTCTTGCACTTGACTCATTATAAACATAGCGTCATTGCATGACCTTCGCGACCTAAAACCTTGTTGTTCTTCTGCTAGAGTTATAATTTCATTCGGTGTATTAGTCATCACTTTGGTCGCTAATTTTATTGTTGTGTATAATAAATTAATTCCTCTGTAATTTTCAGGGTCCGATGTGTCTCCCATTTTAAAGAGTAGTATTAAGATGCTTGATCTCCATTCTTGAAAAATTCTGTTTTTTTTTTTATTATTTTTAATAGTGGTTTGGTCAGATCTGGTCCTTCTTACTTTAAGAGTTCGTTTGGTACTTTGTCCTCCCCTGGTGATTTTTTAATTTCCTTACTAATTAGTTTAATATTTAAGGAAGCATTAAGGAATTGTAATTTCCTTAATTTTTCCTTTACCTCTTCCTCCTCAATATATATTTCTCCCTTTGTCGTCACGTCTGCTGTTGATGGTTCATTATCGTCACCTTTAGCAAATAGGGATCGAAAGTTATCTGCCCATGTTTCCGTCTGAATGTGTTTCGTTTTTATTAGTTCGTTTATCTCTTCTCTTTGTCCTTTGATCATTCTCCATATTTCTTTTTGTGTTCCTTAGAAGTCGTGTTCCATCTGTTTTGAGAAGATTTGCCAGCATTCCCTTGAAAAATATTATGTACACCGAAATCACATCAAATGTCTAAACAACCAACGCTTAATGGCCATAAACTAAATACTCTTATGAATGAACTTTACTATGGATAAATAAATTTCATAAACTAATAACAGATGTGAGGGATACAGAAGAAATTCCAGGAGACTGGAAAAAACCAATTATATGCCCAATTAATAAGAAGAGACAAACTCAGCTACAAAAACTATATAGGCATATCCTTACTCTGTGTGAGCTATAAGGTGTTTACGTGGATCATAAACAGGAGCTTAAGTCACTTGACAAGAGCAAATCATAAGAGAACAACTAAAGGACTAAAAAAGAGATTTAGGCTGGCTCCGACTCTGTTTAATATATGTATGGAATACGTTATAAGGAAAGTGTCTGTTTATCCCAAAAAATATATTGTTTAATACACAGGCGTAATCAGGTTTTTGGTTCGGAAGGAGAGGGGTTAAGAAAATAAAACGACTAAAAGTATATAAAATAACTCTTATATTCAAAAGAAAAATATTAAAGATGTAAAAAGTATATATAGAAAAAAGCTCCTAGAAGGAATTGCGGAAGTCCTTTTTCGAACAGTGGGATAGTATAGGCTAAATAAAAAAAAAATTATCATTCTATTTTTTTTTTAATTTCTGTTCGGCATTCTTCGCTGAATTCAGAACAAGATTCTTACACTTCACGGTACATCCAGGCAAAATGGGATGTTTATTTTTGTTATCTCTACTTTTTTCTGTAGCTGACATTTGTCTCCTTTTTTTTTAATGACTTATCGTTCAGTAGATACGCTTTCAGATCTCGAATCTCAATGATCAGACACGTTTCCAGACTTCGAGTGAGGTAATCTGGGTCGGCAATGCTATCATCGCTGTCCTCATCTGAACATGAAAGCGCTAAATCCATTTCATAATGAGTCTCTTTATTATTGACATCAGCTTTGGGATAAAACGATTGCTCGTCCCTAAAACCAAAACAATAATGCGAAGAAAGTTCATCTGTAAACAATCTCTCACCTTTGAGTATAATTTGTGGATGATTCTCCTCAATCCTTCATGTCCTGATTTCTACACATGTCTAGTATTAACTGAATTCTTCGATTCTTATTCATATTTAATAGGTAACACTCGGTTGAATTTACTAACTAATGCAATAAACTTAACAATGTATACACGACGAAATGTACACTTCACTTACCACAATAACAAACAAACAAACATCTAATGAAATGCGTTTATTGTTTAAATTTTAATTTTACAATACAAATTTGCCTTGGACTATATTTCGAAACAATTTTTCAATTAAGAGAAAACCTTCCAAACAAATTTCTTTGCAATTTGTTTGATCTTTTTGGGAAAACTGTTAAAACAAATGTTTCATATTACGTAATTTAAAAACAACTTAAAAAAATTCCCAATTTAAGATTTTTCTCAAGTATGCCTTCTCATATGTATTGTCAAAGTGCTTTTTTGGCTAAACAGATTAAAACAAATTTCACACTGGTAAGGTTTTTCACCCGTGTGCACTCTCAAATGTTTTTTCAAAGCATTTGTGGCACTAAATTGCTTAAAACAAATTTCACACTTGTATGGTTTTTCTCTAGTGTGAACGTACATGTGTTCATTTAAATATTGTTTTCTAGCAAACGATTTAAAATAAATTTCACACTGGTAAGGTTTTTCACCCGTGTGCACTCTCAAATGTTTTTTCAAAGCATTTGTGGCACTAAATTGCTTAAAACAAATTTCACACTTGTATGGTTTTTCTCTAGTGTGAACGTACATCTTCTTCTTCTTCTCGTGCCACTCCTAGCGGAGATTGGAAATCATCATGGCCACTGCGACTTTGTTAGCAGCGCGCCTAAAAAGTTCAATCGAACTACACCCGAACCATTCACGTAGATTACGAAGCCACGATATTTTTCTTCTTCCCACACTTCTTTTGCCCTTAATTTTGCCCTGCATGATATTTCTTAAAAGTTCGTACTTTTCACCTCTCACAATGTGCCCCAAGTATTCCATCTTTCTAGTTTTTATCTCATTTAGAATTTCGCATCTTTTGTCTAAAGTTTGGAGTACTTGCGTGTTAGTGACGCGGTCCATCCATGATATTCTGAGAATGCGCCTATAGCACCACATCTCGAAAGCTTCGATGTTTTTTGTGGTCAACTGTTTTAGTGTCCAAGCCTCTACTCCATACAACAGGGTAGAAAAGACATAACACCGCAGCATTCGTATTCGTAACTTTATGTTGATATCACGATTGCAAAAGAGTTTGCGCATTCTATTAAAGACTGATCTAGCGATTTCTATTCTACATCTAATCTCTTTTGTTTGATCAGTATCGTCTGTGATCCAAGCACCTAGATATTTATAACAGGACACACGCTCAATCGTTGTATTGTCTATTACAACATTAGCTCTGATGTTCTTGGATTTCGTGATTACCATAAATTTAGTTTTTTTCAAATTAATTTTCAAGCCGTAACTGTTACAATATATATTGAGACTTTGAACGAGATGTTGTAGTTCTACTAGCGTTCCCGTTAGGAGAACCGTATCGTCAGCATACTTTATATTGTTGATCGTCTCACCATTTATTATCAGACCAAGATCTTCTTCCTCGAGTGCTTGTTCACAAATAGCTTCACTATACAGATCAACGTACATGTGAACGTACATGTGTTCATTTAAATATTGTTTTTTAGCAAACGATTTAAAATAAATTTCACACTGGTAAGGTTTTTCACCCGTGTGCACTCTCAAATGTTTTTTCAAACGACCTGTGGCACTAAATTGCTTAAAACAAATTTCACACTTGCATGGTTTTTCTCCAGTGTGAACATACATGTGTTCATTTAAATTACCTTTTCGAGTAAACTGTTCAAAACAAATTTCACACTTGTAAGGTTTTTCCCTAGTGTGCATTCTCAAATGTGATTTCAAAAGACTAGCCGCTGTAAACGACTTAAAACAAATTTCACACTTGTAGGGCTTTTGTCCAGTATGCAGTGTCATATGTATTTCCAAAGTAGTTTTTTGGCTTAACTGCTTAAAACAAATTTCACACTTGTATGGTTTTTCTCCAGTATGAACGAATATGTGTCGATTTAAATAATCTTTTCGAGCAAACTGTTTAAAACAAATTTCGCACTTGTAAGGCGTTTCTCCGGTATGCACTCTCATATGTAACTGCAAACTTGCTGTTTCACTAAATTGCTTGAAACAAATTTCACATTTATATGGTTTATTTCCAGTGTGAATATACTCCAGGTATTGTAATGTTTATTTTAATTTATTTAAAGTTTTCTAATACTAACACTAATATATTTACTTAATCGTACAAATTTATATTTTCAACTAACTCATTTGGATTCGAATTTTTCTTATATATACTTGTCTTGCTGTTAGCACAGAATAAATAACAATCAGAATGCCCACACGTAGGTGATCTGTGGCCCACACTCAGATGCCGCCTTTGAAGTTTGTCAGCAAGCGATCGCCATATTTTAAACGGAAACATAGACTCGAATTGAGAAATTTGTGACAAGCTACAACAGAACTGTAATTTAAATTTTTAGAGATTAACAATTTAGTACATTTGAAATAATTTAATCTATTCTTTAACTAAAAGTAGGAATAAAATAGTGCATATTATGTCTATAGTTGCCGTAAATAAATTAAACCGGGTTAATTTTTCTATGCACAATAGATAAAATGTCACTGAACAGCACTGGTTCCGACTAAAATATTGCTGATTCCGTCTGCGCGTACTTATTTTTTCAACCAGAGTGGGCATTATGATTGTTTATTATTCTGTGCTGTTAGGAAGCTCCCAGAAACGCGTGGAATTTTCTCGGCGCCGTTAGAACTTGTAGATCGATTTGTCGGATGGCGCGAAGGTTTGATCAGGGGTGCAGCAAGGCTGGAGTTACAATTTGAATGAAAATACATTATGTATTATAAGTGGCTTTTAAAACGACTGGTTGAGTTATCAAACAGACGTAAATCGTAAAGGGGATCATGCGTGACTTTTCCTGGTGAGGCAGGACTTGGTACATCTGATACATGGACATGGCTGATAATCAAACTGCCAGTTGCCAGAAAGTTAACCAAAGATCATGCCAAATATAGGAGCAAAGAATATAGCCGCATATCGCTACCTTAATTAGCAGACCTTGTAACTCTAAAATAGTCAATCTTATAGGAGACAATAAAAACTTTGTAAACTTTTATATTTATATTACCAGTCATATTTTTGGTTTGAAATATATTAAATATATATTCATATCCTTTAACTCAAATAGCTAATTGTATTTTTTTTTATTTTATAGTTTTTTTACGGAGTTAAGAGTTTTGCACATACACTATATCGGAGATACGTGATTTTCCAACATTTATTTGTTAAAATGGAAAAAAGAGTGATCCAGAAAATAAGTCTTTTTTAAAGTTTATTAATACAAAAATATATTTTTAATCCAACAAATTTTAATTAAAATTATAATACTAATTAAAAAACATAAATTTTACAAACTACAGTAAAGATTAACACAAACAAGATGTTTAATCGTGAGGAATAGCAGCATAAAAGGGATGAAAATCTGGTTCCAAAATATATGTTAAGGATTCTAAATCAAGATACTTCCTATATTTAATCGATAGTCTTTTGGAGTAAAGACTTGGAAGATTGTGAAGTGTCGTTGGATTAATTAATTTGTCTTTTCTTTGGGGTAGATTTTCCCATTCATCAGAAAAATTCAACTTGAATTTAATGGTTTGATTAGCTAAATACTTCAATGCACGTATATCGACAACTCGGGGAGATCCACAAAGTTTGCCTGGCCTAATGCTATTATAAAATAAATGACTATCAAAATTTTTGAAATATTTGTAATCAAATACTTCACTGTACATGAAGAAGGGAATTTTCTGGCCTCTTTACAAATTGTTATATAATCTGCTGGTACACGAACTGTTTTATTTTTTAACTTCCGTTCAATGCAGGAGTGCATTGAGTCGGTCTTCATTTGTGTGTGACCGACTTTTGTTCAATTATTACATTGTTCGCAGATGCAATATGAAGAAGCGCATTGGCTAGTGTACAGCAACGGTTCTGGTACGAACAGCCGTCGCTGTACAAAACAAAATCTGAAATTATTGTTGAAAACTCATTGGAAGTCAAACCGCCCTCTGTCTCATTCCAGATGAAACAGAATCCTTCCTTGGTGTTTATGTTATAAATTGTAAAGTTGTGGACAGACAACTTCATTTTATAGTAGAGAGAAGATAGGTACTGAATATTTAGGGCAAAGTAATATTGATTGTAAATCCATTGTGAATGTTACACAAATTGAGTCTGTTTTATCTACATCTTTGTGTATCCTCGCTTCATCTTTCTTAAGAATACGTGTTATATACTGGTCGACTCAAATTTCCCGTTTTAAAAGGCTCGCAAATATAGCAGACATCTTTTTTGGGTTGGTATATAAAAAGATTTTGATCATCAAAAATTTGTGAAAACCTACATTGTGACAACCGAGTTACATTTTGTTCTTTGCACCAATATCTTTATAAAACGTGTACACGCTTCTTTTTGATTGCCAGCAAGGCTCAAGATATAATTTCGATGTCCTCTTGCGACAATAATGCGATTCAACTCTTCAAAATTTTCTTTTTTATCATCTTCTGTGAGTCTTAGACACTGGATTACACTATTTTCTTTTCTGCTACACTTGCATCTTTGTTTCATTAATCTAGCAGCTTTTTTTTTATATTATATACGGTCCATTTTTTGTTTTTCTTTTACCGCAATATTCCTTTCCTAATTTTCTGGCTGTTGTATTTTTCCTAATGTTCCAAGTTTGCTAATTCACTTGGTGTCGTTTCTTGCGTTTGGTTTTACTTGATATTTTATTCGAATTCTGATCAAAGTCATTGTCAATTTTATGTTCACGTTCATTGGGATTATACTCTTCATTGTTATCTGATTGTTCATCGCTAATAATATTATTAACAATGTCATTATTATTAATAATATCAATACATAATATCAATTCAGTTTGATTAGGTGTATTATATTGGTAATTCTCCAACTGCTCAACTGTTTTGTTGCCAATATTTAGAGTTGGGTGTTCCAATTTATGTAAGGTTTTATCCATTGCATATGAGCTGCTTATCCCATTAGACAAATTGTTTTTTTGAAGAGATTCGGTTACTGTAACATTTTCAAAATTCAGCGTTAAACTCATATCGGCTGAGGGCAAGATGAATAAAAAACCATCATTGGGGTCAACAAACATTTCGCTTTCCTCTTCTTCCGGGGGTACATTAATAATTATTGGTGCTATTGCGCCAATGTTTATGCTCTTTGGGATATTAACAGTACACCCTACATCAGTAGAATCAACATTTTCATGATCCGATCGACCTGTCATTTTTTCTGTAAGCTGTTCACTATTATTGTTTGGCTGAGTTTTAAGACTGCTTTGTTATAGTGCCATATTTAGCAGCCTTTGACCTCTCGATGTTCTGAAAAAATACAAACCAAATTTAGTACAATTGAGTTTGGGGAACCTCAACTGTACCTCCAAAATAAACTGTAGACATATGACTTTACGTAGACTTCTTCGTATCTGCAAATTTATTTATCCACAATATTTCACTTAATTGAAATTATTTTACAAAATTTTGTGCAGTACGCCTACCTAGAATATTATGTAAAACTCTTAACTCCAGTTACTTAACGAGCTGACATAAACTATAAAATTTTAGCAAATCTCGTATCTCCATGCTTTTATTAAATCATTATTATAAACTCACTACTTTTGCATGGTACAGGTTAGGCTTAAAAATTAAATTGTTTTGTACTTACTTTTCCATATTTAAAGTTCAAAAGAGCACTTAAATAACGTCAAAATACAACAATAAAAGAACGATCAGTCTAGATGCTTCTCATAGAATAACAACATGACAACTGGGAGTTAGAAGTTGTGCCAACATGAAAACGACAGACTGGAGTTAAGAGGTACGCTAATTCTTTAATAGAACACAGAATAATTTTTTTTTTTCAACTCTGCCTGGATTGGTATGGGGTGAATTGAGTAGCTCTATAACCAATGCAGCCGGTCCCAAGCCCGGATAAAAGAGGAGGGATAGAGGAGTAACACCTCCAAAAAAAATCAGGGTTCAGCTGACCCAGCTGATAGCACCCTGTGAGGGTCCCTGCCTGGGGTACAGGTGAAAACCGGTCAACGCTTTCGAGAGCAGAGGATGGCTAGAAAAGTCACAATGGTCGAGAGGGAGGAAGAACCAAGAGCGTCTGATCCAGAATGGGCGGCTAAAGAATAGGTCCTCCAAACGGGGGTTGTGGCGTTAGGAATTAGCAACCTAATACACAGAAAAACATAAGGGTAAGAAGAACGAAAATCGCAAGATGAAAAAGCCAAATACGGAAACACATCCCCAGTGTGGAAATCCACACTTCTGATGGAGGGAGCCCCATCGGATATGGGGGGGGGGGGCAATGTTGCGAAGATGTTCGAAGACCCAGTCTTATCAAAGCTCAACCAAAAATCAAAACGAAGAAAAGATATAACATTCATATGTGCAACATGGAATATGGATGGAACAAAAAGGCGACGGAAGTGATCAAGGAGTTTAGAGAAAGCAACATCGACATACTAGTAACAATAGAAACCAAAAAGAAAGGAAATGGAACGGAAACAATAGAAGACCATATCCACTGCTAAAGCGCAGTTAATAAAGAATGTAGAGCAAAGGCAGGAAGGGGAATACTAA
The DNA here is from genome assembly GCF_040954645.1 of Diabrotica undecimpunctata. NCBI lineage: Eukaryota > Metazoa > Arthropoda > Insecta > Coleoptera > Chrysomelidae > Diabrotica > Diabrotica undecimpunctata. The sequence continues at coordinate 101,815,388 of NC_092805.1, forward strand.
TCAAAAATAAGTGAAAGAACAGGGTTAGAACATGGGAACCAATCAACGAGAGAATAATTAAAATGCATATAGACATATACGGTAAAGAGACAGTGATACTCGGTATATGCAGTATATGCACCAACAGACGATTCCCCGAGAGTAGAAAAAGAACATTTCACGAAACAAATTCAACATCAAATAGAGCTAATTAAGAAGAACGTGGAGATAATTATAACAGGAGACCTTAACGGCAGAACCGGAAGGAAAGAAAACGATAAAGTAGTGGGGAGATTTGGAGAGGATGAACAAAACGATAACGGAGAACGTCTGATTGAATTATGCGAACTAAACAACCTAAAAATCACCAACGGATTCTTCAGACATAAAAATATTCATAAATATACATGGACGCAAGAAACGCGAAAGATAAAATCGATAATAGACTACATGATAATCAAACAAGATACCACAATAAAGATCAAAGATGTGCGAGTCATAAGAGGAGCAGAATCTGGAACGGATCATAAACTACTGACAGCAAAAATGGGCATTAATTGGAAACATAACAAGACCCCCTCTACAGAAGAACCGTTGAACACTATAAGAGAAAGACAATACAATATAGAACTACTCCAAGAACAATCAATAAGAGAACTATACCAACAACGTCTAGACCAAAAATTAATAGAATTTAGATACGGCAACATCGAAGAAATATACGAGCATATAAAGGCGAGTATAAAACAAGAAGCATTCGAAGCCCTTGGAGAAAAAGAACATATAACAAATAAACAGCACTATTATGAAATAAATGAACCAACAAAAAGAATAATTGAAGAAAAAAAGCAACTATACAGAAAATGGCTGACTACAAACAACGAAGAAATTTATAAAGAATATAGAGAAAAAGATAGAGAAGTGAAAAAACAAATAACACAACAAAAGAATGAAGAATGGGAAAGAACCTGCTTAAATATTGAAACATACATAGGAGATACAAGAGCTTCGGAGTCATGGAAAGTACTGAGAGGATTGAAACAAAACTCAAAAGAAAAAATTTAATTGGGAAATATACAGGACAAAGAATGGAAGGACTATTACAAGGAACTGTTAACAGAACAAAGACCACAATTCATTGGAAAAGAAAACAGGCGAAGACGAAGCAGATCCCCACAACAAGAAATAGAGATAACAGATAGGGAAATGAGAACGGCCATAAAAGCAATCAAAAATAAGAAAGCACCGGGACCTGGAGGCATCTCACCTGAGCTTATAAAATACGGATCAAAAAAATTACACCAGATGATACAATGGATATTTCAGAAAGCAATAAATGGAGAACAAATCCCAAAGGAATGAACGGAGGCATATATGACATCTATATTTAAGAAAGGAGATAGAAAACGACGCGAAAACTACAGAGGAATAAACGTAATATCATCAATAGGAAGATTATATGAGAAGATACTGCGAGAAAAGATAGAGCAAGCAATAAAAGGCAAAATCGGGGAGGATCAGGCAGGCTTCACGGCAGGAAGATCATGCATAGACCACATATACACACTGGAACAACTGTTGGAAAAGAAAAAAGCAAAAAATAGAGATATACATTTGGCATTTGTGGACTTGAGAAAGGCGTATGACTCTGTACCAAGGTCAGAACTATGGGAGGCAATGTAAAAATTAGAATGTAGAGCTAGTCCAACATCCGGTGACATTCCACTCTCCAATATTTACTCGTTTATTTTAAATTGTGATTATACTACCTGGGAGTGAAACGACCAGTTATCGAGAGCACAAATGATGGTAGCACCGCAGAAAGTGAGTTTATCATATTTGTAACCCTCTGAATAAAATTTACTATTTTTGATGTGACTATATGTTTCTCATCTGGAAACATCAGAAGAGAAAGACGTACCAGGAGTGAAAGATCTGCTCTTTGAGTCATCTTTAAATGAAAAACATTAATCAGTTATTTAATAATACCACATATCCAAATTTATTAATACTGATTGCTATATGCATTAATACGCAGTATTATCACTAAAAATTGCATTAGAAGTTTTAAGATTGCACTTGAGGTTTTTCTCGAGTGTGCAATCTAAAATGGGCATTGAGATTACTTTTCTGAGTAAACAGCTTAAAACAAATTTCACACTTGTAAGGTTTTTCTCCAGTGTGTAACCTCAAATGTACTTTCAAAGCCCTTTTCTGAGAAAACTGCTTAAAACAAATTTCGCACTTGTAAGGTTTTTCTCCAGTGTGAACTATTTTGTGTCCATCCAAAGCATTTTTATGAGTAAACAGCTTAAAACAAATTTCGCACTTGTAAGGTTTTTCTCCAGTGTGAACTATTTTGTGTCCATCCAAAGCATTTTTATAAGTAAACAGCTTAAAACAGATTTCACACTTATAAGGTTTTTCTCCAGTGTGTAATCTAAAATGTACTTTCAAAGAACCTTTCTGAGAAAACTGCTTAAAACAAATTTCGCACTTGTAAGGTTTTTCTCCAGTGTGAACTATTTTGTGTCCATCCAAAGCAATTTTATGAGAAAACTGCTTAAAACAAATTTCGCACTTGTAAGGTTTTTCTCCAGTGTGTAATCTAAAATGTACGTTCAAAGAACCTTTCTGAGAAAACTTCTTAAAACAAATTTCGCACTTGTACGGTTTTTCTCTAGTGTGAACTATTCTGTGTGCATCCAAAGCATTTTTCCAAGTAAACAGCTCACAACAAATTTCACACTTGTAAGGTTTTTCCCCAGTGTGTAATCTCAAATGTGTTTTCAAATTAATTTTCTGAGAAAACTCCTTAAAACAAATTTCGCACTTGTACGGTTTTTCTCTAGTGTGAACTATTCTGTGTGCATCCAAAGCATGTTTCTGAGTAAACAGCTTAAAACAAATTTCACACTTGTAAGGTTTTTCTCCAGTGTGTAATCTCAAATGTGTTTTCAAATTAATTTGCTGAGAAAACTGCTTAAAACAAATTTTGCACTTGTATACATTTTCTCCAGTGTGCAATCTCAAATGTAGTTTCAAACTACCTTTACGAGAAAACTGCTTAAAACAAATTTCACATTTTAATGTTTTTTCTTCAACAGGTCGATCCATACGTTGTTCTTTATTACATGAACGCACCGATATCGTTTTCATGGTTTCAGATGTCTGCTTTTCTTCGAGAAAGGCTGAAATAAAAACAAAAATGTATGTTTTTTATTTTAAGGAAAAATTGAATCAATATTTAATCCCATTATATAAACTGACTCGCAGAAGTAACCGGACACTAAGTTTATCTTAAGTAATGTTACGTAAAAATATGAGTCATAGTTTTAACCTGTAAACATGTTTTTATTCACATGTTTATGTTTTAGATTTTACGAGAGGCTTCTATTTACCTGAAGGGACCTTCCAGAAACGATCGAGCCGATGTAAAAATACCCGTTTGCCTTACCGTTATAATTTCGCCGCTAGTCGAGAAGGCTGTTCGATGGTTCTAGCGTAAAGGCAATGGCATATATAAAAGGACATTTTATTTGGAAGGGACAGTTAGTTAAGATCCGAAGACCGCGCCCGCGATTTTTAATTGTCACGTTCGCTTTTAAATAAATTATGTATTTTTAGTGATAAATAATTAATATAAGTTATTGTGTATTTTAATAAATTAAGATAAGAACCTTTTGATAAAGACATTATAAATTAAAGTCATAACAATAAATAAACTCACAACAAATGGTGTCAGAACAGTGGAATACTTAAAATAAATTGTGAAAATGGCTACGATTTATGAGCTGACAGTGACTAATTTAAGAAGACATCTCGAAGACAGAGAATTAGCTTCTACCGGAAAAAAGGCTGAGTTAGTCCAACGACTAAAGAACGCTTTGCTAGAAGAAGGACTAGATCCAGAGACTTATATATTTGAAGATGCTGTCCTCTCGTCGATTTCGAAAGTTTCTTCTGATGTAGCCAAAGTTTCTGGTGACATCGCATCATTAGAGAACAAAGTTTCTGGCGATATTTCGAAAGTTTCTGGTGACATCGCATCATTAGAGAACAAAGTTTCCGGCGACATCGGAAAGCAAAGTCTCTGCTAATATCTCTTTGGAAATCTCTAAAGTAACTTCTGAGATGTCTGCCCTAGACGATAGAATATCTTCGTTAAAAAACCAAGTTGCTGCCGATAAGTTGGCCTTCGAAGAAAAGATTAAAGAGATGGAAAGGAAGATGGAGGAAACAGGGACAGCAGAGAGAGGAAACAATCCAATTACAGTGGAGACAAAAGAAGAAGAGACGAAATGTAAGTTGGAAACACGGCCGAAATTTGAAGGAAGTGGAGGTTCTGTCCATGTGAAAGTCCCAACCTTCGATGAAAAATCGTCATGGAACAACTACATGAAACAGTTCGAATCAGCCGCAAGAGCAAATGGATGGTCTGAAAAAGAAAAGGCGGTAAACCTGACTATCGCTCTTCGAGGAGATGCCTTAGATGTGCTTCAGACCATAGCCGTAGAGGAGACCGATGATTTCGAACAACTGAAGAAGAGGTTAAATATGCGATATGGCCACGAACATTTGGAGCATGTATATCAGTCGCAGCTTAAAAATCGAAGACAAAAGAAAGATGAGGCTCTTCAAGAATATGAGGTAGATATTGCCAGATTAGTACGATATGCTTATCCAACAGCTCCCGAAGATATGATGGAAAAGTTGGCCGTTCAAACGTTTATTGATGGTCTTCGTGATCATGAAATGCAGAGAACACTACGATTAGCTCGTCACAAGACGCTGGTTGATGTCTTATCCGCCGCCCTCGAATACGAGTCAGCTACGCAGGCCTCTGGAGGATACAGTAAAGTTAGGACTGTAAAAGAGGAAGGAGATGAAGATAAACTTGACCAGCTCGTTAATATGATGAAAATTATTACATGCAAGAAAACGAAGACCATAAAATCAAGAAACTCACCATCAGGAAAACCAGAACGAGTCGGCTTTAGGGGAGCAGCTTCGACCCGGAACTTTTCCAAAGACCCTCTTATACTAATAGCTTCTTTGAAATGTCGTGAAGATAGTGTATATGTAGATGGAGAAATAAATGGTAAAAGACATACGTTGTTGGTGGATACCGGAGCGACCAGAACCATTATACGCCCGACATTTATAAACAGCCGAAAGAAACTGTTACCAACGAGGTTGCGACTTCGGACCACTACAGGTGAAAATGCCAACATTCATGGAGAAATCCAGGTACAATTGGGAATTGGAGCAGAAAAGTTTGTCCATACTGTTATAGTTGCTGACATCGAAGAGGATGTTATATTAGGAATGGACGTAATGAATATGTATGGATTCCAATTGGATTTTAAGAATAAGGTAATCAAAGTTGGCAACGAGGAAGTATTTCTCCATCCACATAATGACAACACTGTGCAAGCAGCCATTAAAGAAGATACAGTCGTGCCTGCGAGAAGCGAAACGATCATAGTAGCGCGGCTACGGGGAATTGTGGACGAAGGGAGACCTGTTATGATGGAGCCTTGGAACCACGACGATGAGGTTGGCCGTGGAATCATAATTGGAAAGGAATTGGTGACTTTGGCTAAGGAAATTCCTGTGAGGCTTATCAATGTCAATGACTACCCAGTGACCATCAAGAAAGAGACAAAGGTAGGAACTTGTGTACCTGTGACATCCATAATCCGTCAGGCGACAACATCTGATAATGCCAACGACAAATTCGACCAAATGGTTGCAGTTGCAGGACAGTCTCTAAATCAGATGGAGAAAAGGAAATTAAGGGAATTTCTTCGGCAGTATCGTGATATTTTCGTACCGAAAGGAGGAAAGACGGGAAGAACTACCGTTGTTAAGCATAAAATTGATACTGGTAATGCTAAGCCAATTCGTCAAACAGCTCGACGATTACCACAGGCGAAAAGAGAGGAAGCTGAAACGATTGTTCAGGAAATAAAGAAAGACGGGGTGATAGAACCTTCTACGAGCCCATGGGTCTCTCCGGTGGTCCTGGTTAAGAAGAAAGACGGAACGACGAGGTTCTGTGTGGATTACCGTTTGCTGAACAACGTTACCAAAAAATATAGTTATCCTCTGCCTCGGATCGATGACACATTGGACACATTGGCTGGAAGTAAATTGTTTTCTACTTTGGATTTGAAGTCTGGATACTGGCAGGTAGAAATGGACCCAGTAGATAAAGAAAAGACAGCCTTCACCACAGGATCTGGATTGTGGCAATTCAACGTTATGCCATTTGGACTCTGTAATGCTCCTGCGACATTTGAGAGGCTTATGGAAAATGTGTTGAGAGGGATATCTTGGAAAACATGCCTGGTTTATTTAGATGACATAATCGTCTTGGGGGAGACATTCGAAGAACATCTGAAAAATTTAGAAAACGTTTTTAATCGACTTAAAGCTGCCCAATTGATGCTAAACCCCAAGAAGTGCCAGCTATTTCAAGGTAGAGTCAATTATCTGGGTCACATAGTCAGTAAAGAAGGAGTGGCCGTGGATAAGGGAAAAATCGATTCCATTAAGGAATGGCCAAAACCAACTGACAAACATCAAGTGAGAAGTTTTCTTGGACTATGTACTTACTACCGGAGGTTTATTAAGAAGTTTGTAGATATCGCTAAGCCATTAACGCGACTTACAGAGGAAGCAAGAGAATACCGCTGGGATACAGACTGCCAAAATGCCTTTGAGACCTTAAAAAAACATCTAATAACAGCACCAATTTTAGGGTATCCACTGCCAGAAGGAGAGTTCATCTTAGATACGGATGCAAGTAACGTGGGAATTGGAGGAGTGCTGTCTCAGATTCAAGGAGGACAGGAACGAGTCCTCGGATATTTTAGTAAAGTTCTTTCAAAACCTGAGCGGAATTATTGCGTCACGAGAAGAGAACTTCTAGCAGTAGTTAAATCAGTAGAGCACTTCTATCAATACCTCTATGGCAGAAAGTTTCTAATCCGAACCGCCCTTAAGTGGTTGATGCAGTTTAAGAATCCAGAGGGTCAGATAGCCAGGTGGATCGAACGACTCCAAGAATACGATTTTAAAATTGAGCACCGGGCCGGAGTTAGCCACAGAAACGCTGATTCTCTTTCCAGAAGGCCATGCCCAGCAGAGTGTTCCCACTGCAACAAAACGGAATCCAAGGGAGCAGCAGTGCTAAGAACGACGATTGTCAACGACGACTGGACGCCTACTAAGATAAGGGAAGAACAAGAGAGAGATCCAGTTATACAGAAAATCCGAAAATGGAAAGAGGAAAGCCGTCGACCACCTTGGCAGGAAATATCAAACCTATGCTCAGTAGTTAAGACGTATTGGGCCCAGTGGGACTCATTTATCATCGAAGATGGCTTGCTTAAACGAGTCCTGGAAAATGATGACGGTTCAGAGAAGAGAAGACAGTTGGTGATCCCAAAGAGCAGAATAGCCGAAGTACTTCGTCAGTTACACGACAGTCCATCGGGAGGGCATTTTGGTGTAAGGAAAACCCTTCAGCGAATTCGGGAACGGTTTTATTGGATGAACAGTTCCGACGATGTAAAAGACTGGTGTAAGAAATGTACTATTTGTGCCACGAGTAACGGGCCTTACCGAAAAAGGAGAGCTCCTATGAGACAATACAATGTTGGAAGCCCGTTTGAAAGAATAGCTTTGGACATCGCTGGGCCATTTCCAGAAAGTGAAAATGGAGGCAAGTACATGCTGGTAGTAATGGATTACTTCACTAAGTGGGTCGAGATTTACGCACTTCCAGACCAGAAGGCCGCCACCGTTGCAGATAAGTTGATCCAAGAATATATCAGCCGATTTGGAGTGCCTTTGGAGATCCATAGTGACCAAGGCAGGAACTTCGAAAGCGATCTATTCCAACGAATATGTGATAGACTAGGCATGAAGAAAACAAGAACTACCGCGTATCATCCGCAATCGGATGGTATGGTAGAACGAATGAATAGGACGGTTGGCAAGTATTTGAGAAAGATGGTGTCCGATCATCAGCGAGACTGGGACCAATACCTTCCGTTCTTCACAATGGCCTACAGATCTGCTGTTAACGAATCAACAGGCCAGACACCAGTCAAAGTCCTATTCGGACGCGAAATGCGACTACCTTGTGATCTAGAGTTTGGGTGTCGACCTGGAGAAGATGTAGCAGGTGAAGATTATGTGATCGAATTACGAAGAAGAATGGACGATGTACATGAGTTGGCCCGTTCCCACCCTCAGATCGCTAGCGACCGAATGAAGAAACGGTACGATACACAAGCCGAAAAGGGTTGCTTTAAGAAGAACGACAAAGTCTGGCTGTATAATCCCAAGAAGCGGAAAGGTTGTTCTCCCAAATTGCAGCAGTTTTGGGAAGGTCCATACCTCATCATGGAGAAGATCAACGATGTCATCTACCGAATAAGCAAGATTCCGAGGGGAAAGCCGATGATAGTACACCATAACCGGCTGGCGTCTTTCGAAGGTGACCACGACGTAGATGAAGAAGTGGAAGTAAACCAAGTCCAAGATGTGTCTGACCTCACGTTTGAGGAATTCATGGGTGCCTATGGAGGTACCGGTAAAGCGAGACATGGTGTTACCACTGAAGAAAAGCAAGATCTACTCGCGCTCCCCGATGACTACTCGCTGGCCCTTACCATCCCGGCCAGTATCAAAGACGCACCAGGGTTGGCATCCGTCTTTCGAAGGAAGTTTGGTCGAGTTGCAGAACTTCAATGCCAGGTGCCAGCTCCCGGTAAAACCTTGAAACTCCAAGATGCATCACGTTACCTTTTCTACCTGGTAACAAAAGACACTGCCCGTGACCAACCTACCTACCGAGATGTATGGGAAGCCTTACTTCAACTGAGAGAGCACGTACTAGAGTCCGACGTGCAAAAGTTAGCCATGCCAAAGTTGGAGTGCCGCCAATTAGATTGGAGGGTTATCCGAAATATGGTGGAGGAGATCTTTAAAGACACCGAAGTCCAGGTGTTAGTCTGTTGCAATCCGCATAGTTACTGGTGCAGAGAGAAAACCGTCCCTTGTCATTTTTATACAACTGGAAGTTGTAAAAGAGGGTCCAGTTGCCGATACCAGCATACCGTTCCAGTTCTAGTCCCGACAAGGTTCCAGGAGGAACCATCTTTTGAGAGGGGGGCAATGTTACGTAAAAATATGAGTCATAGTTTTAACCTGTAAACATGTTTTTATTCACATGTTTATGTTTTAGATTTTACGAGAGGCTTCTATTTACCTGAAGGGACCTTCCAGAAACGGTCGAGCCGATGTAAAAATACCCGTTTGCCTTACCGTTATAATTTCGCCGCTAGTAGAGAAGGCTGTTCGATGGTTCTAGCGTAAAGGCAATGGCATATATAACAGGACATTTTATTTGGAAGGGACAGTTAGTTAAGATCCGAAGACCGCGCCCGCGATTTTTAATTGTCACGTTCGCTTTTAAATAAATTATGTATTTTTAGTGATAAATAAATTAATATAAGTTATTGTGTATTTCAATAAATTAAGATAAGAACCTTTTGATAAAGACATTATAAATTAAAGACATAACAATTAATAAATTCACAACAGTAAAATAAAAAGAATTAGAAAAACTTCAATTTTAATAAATTATTTTTGTTTAATAAAAAACCATAAAATAAAAAACAATTTCCAAAACAATGAATAATGTAACAACAAATAAAAATTTACATTTTTTTTTATTCCTGAGTAATATATTTTTCAAATATTTTTAAAATTAAAATACTAAAATCGAGCATTTGCTTCACGAACTCGAATAATCGCTCTTATCAGTTCTGGCATTCTTCTTCTTCAAGTGCCCTCTCCGCTACGGAGTTTGGCAATCATCATTGCTATTCATATCTTTGAAGCTGTTGCTCCAAATAATTGGGTTAGATGTGCACTGGAACCAATCTCTTAAATTGCGCAGCCAAGATATACGTCGTCTCCCCACGCTTCGTTTACCCTGAATCTTTCCTTGGATAATTAACAGGAGCAATCGGTACTTTTTCCCTCTCATCACATGACCAAAATATTCCAACTTTCTTCTCTTGATGGTGATCAACAGCTCCCATTCTTTGTTCATTCTTCGAAGAACTTCACTATTTATTACTTTGCCTGTTCAAGGTATTTTCAAAATTCTTCTGTATATCCACATTTAGAAGGCCTCTAGTTTATCAATATTGCTCTTGTTTAAAGTCCAAGTCTCTACTCCGTACATCAGTATCGAGAAGATGTAGCATCTAACCAATCTTATTTTCAGGTTTAAGTTAATGTCATGACTTCCCAGAATGTCCTTCATATTAACAAAAGCAGCTCGAGCCTTTCCAATTCTAGTTTTTATTTCTTCTGTGATGTCATTGTTGTTATTAACGCTTGTTCCAAAATATTTATGTTTGTGCACCCGTTCGATTTCATTATTGTGAATGTACAGGTTTGCATTCAATCTTTGTTTTTTTTAAATAATCATTAATTTTGTCTTCTTGACGTTCATTGTTAACCCTTTCTCTTCACTAGCTGTGACTACCTTGTGTAAAATGGCTTGTAGGTCTTCTACTGTCTCCGCCATTAAAACCGTATCATCTGCGTATCTAATATTATTAATTCGTTGGCCGTTAACTTTTATCCCAATCTCTTCCTACAATGCTTTCTTCATAATTTCTTCCGAATAGAGATTAAATAGCATTGGTGACAGCTTTCCTTTTTTTTTAATTTGAATTTCATTTGTTGTGCTATTTTCGATGCGTGCGACTGCTTTCTGATTATAATACAGAGTAGATATTATTCTTATATCGCGAGTGTCTAACTGTTTAGCTTCCAAGATCTCTAAAAGTTAGTCATGCTTGACGTTATCAAACGCCTTGTTGTAATCAATGAAACAAGCAAATACATCTTGATTCACATCCAAACACCTCTGTGTCAATATGTTAAAGGCAGATAATGCTTCGCGAGTTCCATATCCCTCCCGAAATCCAAACTGAGTTTCTCCGATATCTTCTTCCAATTTTCTGTAAACTCTATTGTGATTTATTTTGAGGAATATTTTTAAGGTGTGGCTCATCAGACTGATCGTGCGATGATCACTGCACTGCTTAGCATGTGCCTTCATGGGTAGAGGGGCAAACGTTGATCTTAGCCATTCTTCAGGAATTATACTGTTTCATAAATCTTGTTAAATAAGTCTACTAACAAGTGGATTCGATCTTCGTCTATCAACTTTAGTATATCCGCTGGTTCTGGCATAGACTGGAAATCATAAATCTCGTTTTGTGGTATTTGTTCCCACTCGTTTATTTAGCGCCTGTTCTGAAGCTGCCACGGTTTCAAATTCGCCATAATTTTGCCTAACTACCCTTTTTAAGTTGTCCCACAAATGCTCTATCGGGTTAAGGTCTGGACTTCTACATGGCCAGGCTAGTAACTGAATACCTACATCTATAAAGTATTGCATTATTACCCTGGCTATGTGCGGCCGTACATTACCCTGCATTGGGAAAAATGTTTACCTACAAAATGCATATAAGGAAACACATGTTCTAGACATTCTCTAATGTACCTATCAGCATTAAGGCCACCTGCCTCTAACATAACAAGATCTGTATGTGATTCCAAAGAAATGCCGGCCCATACCACTATACCTCCACCACCTGTATTTTGTAACACTTGCCGTGCTACAATAATATATACAAGGCCTGAATCGCTCACTGTCGAAGAGAATTGGGCGGGGTTTTCTTAAACATATAGAAACTATATCGTATCTTAAATTCAAGCACAATTAGATAATATGAAATTATAATTTATTATTGGATGCCACCCCTGGTTTATCCTCGAAGGGGAAGAGCAAAAAAAAATTAAGATTTATTGAAAGTTTACAAGAAAACTATTCTTTATTATTTCTTAGTAATGAACAAAAAGAAAACATTAAAAGTTACGTCATCCCAAAGGGATTCCAAAATATTATTTTATGTTAACATTATCATAAACAAAAAATCTTTGTATCGTATTAAATTAAGAATTGGTTATAAAGAAAATGAATGTATATATATATATTAACCCCAAATTTCGAAATTTGTTTACATTGAAAATAATATAGTTATTTATCAACTAGGAACAATGAAGAAAATAAACCTTTAAATTAAATTAGAACACTTCACTATATTTTCATTTTTTTTTGAGTTCATAATCATTTCTGTTGTCTTGAAAGTAGGTATAATAAAAATTGGTACAACCTTAATCTGCTCTGTTTCTCTTCTTATTTAATCAGTCACCAAATAAACCATTGATTCAGCTACGTACTATATCAAATCACCACCATCCTAGATAAGAGGGGTTAGGGATTCCATAAAAGATACTGCTACTGGGCCATGATCTGGAATAACTCCATAGCAATACTATCTTGCGACGAGTATTAGAAATATAATATCAGCATTATAGCCTCTCCAATAAGGGTCTAAAAAGATAAATATCTATCTGAAATATGGACAAGAAAAGGATTTATTAGCTCACCTCTGAATTGAGACCCACTTTGGAAACACGTCTTAACGGTTGGACGGTCTTAACAGAAAAGAGCGAAACGCTATTATTGCGCTCTCTGGAAATTGGGCGTGAGTGACAAGTTGATGAATAGGCTCATCTACCGGAGATATTTGGGAATTACAGAAGAATCCTTGAGTCGGCTACAAGTAGGTACTTGACAGATAGATGGGGTTAGAAGTTTTATTTAAAAAAAAATAATCGAAATATATAATGAGTTTCTTTTAAATCTTTTGAAACGGTTACACAGCCCTCCCCACGATTTCAACTGGGTACCAGCGTGGAATCGGACTAGGCATGGTGGCACACCATACTAACCTTTTCAAAAGTGGGAATAGAGATACGGAGAGGTAAGACAAACAGAATGGACAAATGTAGCTACAATCTGGACTCACAGAATCCTTCTTTCACAACTCACGTGGGAACAACTCAAAGATTTCAGAACAAAGCGAAACAGAACGCATAGAATATTTATGACTCAACTATAAAAATGTAAACAAAAAAAAATTGCATTCTCACTCTCAAAATGCATGGGGTATTTCACCTATAACCAATATCATGAACAAAGCGGAATAAAACAAAACATATCTACAAATCATTATTTGAGACCAAATGCTCGCATTTAATCGAAATAATATAATTAAGATATTACCATTTGAAATTTCATAACTAATATAAAGAAAAACATACTAGTGTTGTCACCAAGATACAAAACAGATAATTTACTGCGTAGTCGTTATGAGACCTAATGTACCCTCTGGATGATCGATTGAAGGTTACACAAAGAACGGTACTAGGCTCGGGCTTCAGTCTGGTAGAGGTATCTTGGTCGGGGTTCTTGTTACAGCTCAAATATCACGGATCAATTAAGGAAGTACTTACGACACAAAGACAAGAAGTTAGAAGAGAAGATAAGAGATAAGAGAAGAAAAGTTATTTGGGCACCACCCTATTTTTAGAGGAACAGGGAAACCTTAAGGCATAGAGAATACGATAATGAGAAAGATAAGATACAGTTAAGATACGCGAGAATAAAATAAACCGTGAGAGAAAAGGTATCTTGATCGTGCGGTACACACTCAATATTTCGACACAGATACACTAATTATACGATAAAACAAATAACATAAATCAGTAAAAATGCCTGAAAGAGATACACCATGCACAATAATATATATTCATATCATAACAATAAAAATAAAAAGCAAAAGGTTCGTCAACAAAATTATATTGAGGTATATAAAAAAAAATACACTATAACAATCTTTACGGCACAGTTAGATGACACGAGATAAGTGATTGATTAATTTATAATCGAATAAAAACAAAAAATATTTTTTTTTTGGGAAAGTAATTCTGCATAACGTAGTATTCTCAAGAATAGAAGAAAGCAAGGGACATTATAATAGTCAATATTCGTCAAACAAATTATTATTATGCCTTGAGAACACTTAAACGTTTACCAAAAATTTTTTTATTGAATGTGATCACCTCAAATCTATATATGAAATTTAACATAAATATACCCTACATTAATATAAAAGAAATGGTCCGTAATTTATACATATATTATATCGTAGGTTCAAACTCATAATAGTTCGTTCCGTTTAACCATAAACAGCAAGGTCACTAAACTAAACGTTGTAAATCAAATTCTTACGGTTTAGGTATCAAAGTTGAGCTTTAGTCAATAAAATTTACTACTCACAATTAATATGCCACAGGTGGATACAGATAGTGGCGTTAGGCCTTCAATAAAGTCACCTGACACTTGGTCCTCGGCAACAGGTAGCTACAGCAACGAATTACGGTTTGATTTCGGCAGACGAGAAGATAAACAGCCAAACAGGAATAGCACAGGTAATAATCGGTAGTAGAGATGAATGATGAATAATGCACAATGAATGGTGAATATTAAATAATGGCCAATGGCTAATGGCTAATGGCTAATCGTTAATGGCTAATGGTTAATCGGCAAACAGAAGTGACCTCGTTCCTTCGAAGTGGAACACGTCTGTTGGACAAAAGAGAAAATATTTAATATAGGACTCACTGTGTAAAGATAAATAAGGGTGAATTGAAAATCCACTTACCGCCGATTGTCGAAGATAAGACCGCTTGCCACAGGAACCAACTTGGAAATGAATATCGGATTGTGAATTTAGAAGGGCTTAGACAAGCGAAGGTTGAAAATAGGGAAGGGATATTGGCTGAAGGATGCCACGCGAAATTGACATTAAATAACCGGAATATTGGGGTTCATTTTCGTAGCGTTTACCAATAGAAAGTAAAGTTTCTACGAAAAACAACTCTTCTGATTTTCTGAGAAGGTAGCTCGGAGATTTCACAATAGGTCCTTTTTCCTTTGTTATTAGGAAAGATTTTTATGTAGCAAAACAAGATAAAAAGAAGAAGAAACATTTGGCGAAGTTATTTCTTTGTTAAAAAAAAGGCGTAACAAAACGAAGGTATGCAGGCATGGGCGGCGTGAAAATAGTTTATTAAAGGGAATAATTTAAAGAAATTATGAGCATGCTTCACAGCCCTTTCCACGATGTAAACTGGGTGTACTGAGTTTGCATCGGAACTGTGAAACAAGGAAGCATGGGAGAACTATCGTAAAGACAAGTTGAGAAAAACAAGGAAAGTTTACGTTACTACGATAACACATACGTACAATATGACCAAGTAACATTATAACATAACATAAAAGATACACTAAATATTATCTATCTAACACAATAGACAAAACATAAAAGTAATTCTACAAGTTTTACAAAAGTTATAAAGGTATATGCTTAATAATTATAATTTTTACAAAAGGTATGAAAGTACAAGCTTAATGAATTTATTTAACCTATATAATATTTTTATACAACTATGTTAATATATACACTTATGTGTCAAAAGGTATAAGAGGGTATCCGCTCGATATTGTTACAGCAAAATAGGACACGTAAGGCAAACAAGGCAATATGGAGATCGTTAAACAATGAGCGAGAGAGTGAGTTCGTCGCGAGATTGTTAACGTGAGGCACCTTGGTTTAAATAACACTGTATCAATAGATAGTCCGAGTATTTTGCGTAGATATCATCACTAGAAAGATAGACTTAACCTAGTTTCAGTGGTGTAAGAAGATAGCTAAAAATCCATATAACGGTACTTATTGAAATATAAGCGGTAATAATAGACGATTAATATGCCAACGTTTTTCGTAACCCGGCATAAAGGTAATAAGACTAATGTTAAGTTTTGGTTAGGTAGGTAGGGAGTTTGTAACTAACAAGGAGAATTGTAATGAGGATTTGCGTACTTAGTATCTCTTAATGATTATCAAAAGTCTATGCAGTATTAACAAGAGATTGAGATTTAATAGAGTTAAAAATTATATTTCAGTAATGTGGTTGCAAAAACCCGAGGTTTAGGAGCAGGGGGTACATATGGTACATAATTTTTCAGGTGCACATAGGGTATTTATTCTGGTATTGATGGGACTAACCTCTTAGGCACCAAAATTAACACTAAGAGAGTCATTTAATTGGCCTCATTCCGGTTGAAGAACGACTGAATTCTTACCACAGATGGTCAATAGAAACTAGGATCCAGATACTATTTTCGGCGAGTCAACTGGCGAACGTCCGCTAACATCAGTCCTAGCCTTCCTCAGTGCCTAGTATCTCTGGCAGATGCTGATCTCTATGACGAAAAGGGGTAGAGAAGATGTTATTTCTATGTTGGGTCTCACATCAAAAGTTAAACCAAGTAGGAAAGAGAGTACTACACGATTTGGGAATTCTAAACACGACAGAGATGTCACAGCCGGACAGTGTGTTTAGGGATTTAGGGGAAGTCTTGTTAGAAACACTGTATCAGTAAAGATAAGGTATAAGGCAATTGTACTTTTTAGAAGGTAAAGGCAAGAAAATCTTAGGTTTTCTTAAATAAGGTAGTCCTTAATTATTCCATTTGGAGTCAAGGTAGTTTTATTCAAGATACGATATGTTTCCAATTTTCTTTGGAAGGTAAGGTGTGTTTCTAACAGATAAGGTACCCTTCAATTTTCATTTGAAGGTAAGGTAAATCTTTTCCAATTTTTGTTGGAAGATAAGGTATATTTTCAACAGATAAGGTACCCTTCAATTTTCATTTGAAGGTAAGGTAAATTTTTCGTTGGAAGGTAAGGTATATTTCCAACAGGTAAGATATCCTTACATTTTTATTTGAAGATAAGGTAAAAAATTTTTAAATAAAGGTAACACGATAAGATTTCTTCGCTTGTAAGGACTACAGCACAGCCTATATAACGATTATTTTATCAACGCAATGAGGTAAGGTGTGTTATAAGATAGGACGAAAAATTTAAGGTAAATCGCATGACGTCGAAAGTAAAAATAAAGACATAGATAAGTAGAAATCAAAGCAATTAAGACTAACCATGAATTATAGGGGTCTCAACAAACATCAATTTACATGGACAGGTAAGATACATCGGTAGAAAGACATGAGAGGTGTTTTCACGAATCTTGTTACAACAATGTATGTATGAGTGTCAGATAAGAAATAGTAGGAAATAGTAAAATAACCGTTTTTACTACAGACGTATCATAACATATATAGATATGGGAGGTAAAAGTTCCTAGTCAATAAAATTAGATGTGGGCGTTAGACGACAGTTACAAAAGGTATAATATATATATTTCTAGCATGGTAAATAGTTATTCTTGCTCATTTTCTGAGACTTCGGAATCAAAAGAGTCACTATAACACGGCTTTAAATCTTTTATATGCCAGCGTCCAGCATTAGTACCATCTTCGTTTTTTATTTGATACACCAGACGAGAGAATTTTTTAGATATTGTACCCTTGACATACTTGGGAGCAAGCTTAGACATGAAACGTTTTGGAGCACTACTAAGAACAATATTTTTGCGCCACACGGTATCACCAACAGAAAATTGAACATCTCGTTTGCGGAGATTATAGTATTTGGCATTCCTTTCATAGGCTTTAGATAGGTGGGTTTGGACTTCCTTGAAGACAGTTGACAGTCCAGTTATTTCAGAGGCATATTCGTCTCTGTTACCGGGAGAGAATTCGATATTTTGGAGCTGGTCATAGGGACGATTATAATAATCTCCTAATAAGGGAACGTTGCGGGCAAAATTCAGAAAAGCTGGGGAGTGTTGAGTAACTTCATGGCGGGCGGTATTAATAGCTTGTTGAATTTTAAAAATTTCTCTATCCCATTCGGAATGTTCGGTAATATAGCTGCGAATAGCGGTACAAATGGTACGATTACTTCTTTCTACGAAGTTGCATTGGGGGGAATAAACGGCAGTGAACCAGATTTTTTGAACTCTGTATTCATGACAAAGATTCTTAAGAATTTTGCTATTAAAATTAGAGGCATTGTCGCATATGATGTGTTGGGGAACACCGAAAGTTAAGAAAACATTATTTTCTAGGAAGTTAGCGACATTCTGAGCGGTAGCTTTGCGTAGGGGTTGTATTAACGTATATTTAGAGAACCAGTCAGTCACGACGAGTAACCAAGAGAAACCTTTTTTACTGCGCGTGAGGGGACCGATAAAATCAATAGCAATTATTTGCCACGGGAACTCGGCTTTCTTCTGATTTCCCATTAAACCCATTTGAGGAACATTTGGAGCTTTCTGTGCTCCACAGACTTGGCAAGAACGAACGTATTTGAGGACGTCTCTCCTCATCTTCGGCCAGTAAAATCTCTCTTTGACCCGGGATAAAGTTTTAAAATAGCCTAAATGGCTACAAGTAGGAGGTTCATGACAGGATTTGAGAACGTCGTGTTTCTGGGGAGAAGGTACTAAAATTTTCCATTCTATTTCGTTAGATTTAAAAGGTAGACAGGTAGGTACATACTTATAAACATATTCATTTTCTACTTTCCATTGGGGGAAGTTATCTGGATTAGCGATAATTTTTGACCGTAAGTTATCGTACCAGGGCTCGATTCTATTTAGATCGACATCGAGAGAAGCTAATTCGGGACTTACAGGAGTTTCGTCCAGAGGGACTTGTTCGTGCATTCTACTGAGTGCATCCGGTACTTTATGGCAGGATCCCTTTCGGTGAACAAGAGTAAAGTTATGTTGTTTGAGGCGCATGGCCCAACGACAAAGACGACCAGAGGGATTTTTGAGGGTAGTCAACCAGAGAAGGGAATAGTGGTCAGTGATGACGGTGAACTTGGTTCCTTCAACGTACGGACGAAATTTTTCAATGGCGAAAAGGACGGCAAGGCACTCACGTTCTGTGACAGAGAAATTTCGCTCGGCTTTAGTCAGAGATCGACTAGCGTAACATATAACTTGTTCGCTATCATCTAATTTTTGCGTCAAAACAGCTCCAACTCCAGTATCACTGGCGTCGGCTTGAACGACGAAGGGTTTCGAAAAATCTGGTTGAACCAGTACGGGGGCAGATACTAAGGCTTGCTTGATTAAGATAAAAGACTTTTCAGCTTCAGGATTCCAAGTAATGGTTTGTTTCTTTTCTTTTCCTTTACCCTTTAGGAGATCGTTTATTGGAGAGACAAGGGTAGAGAAATTTTTAATAAAACGGCGGTACCAAGAGCAAAGTCCAATGAAGCGTTTAATTTCGGTAGTGTTTGTAGGTCTGGGATAGGTTATCATAGCAGATATTTTTTCGGGGTCCGACCGAAGAGAATTATCACCAACGATATAACCGAGAAACTTAAGGGAAGTTTTGAAGAACTCGCATTTATCTACGTTAATGGTAAGATTTGCGTCCTTTAGCTTTTCTTTAACTTTAGAAAGAAGAGAGATATGTTCTTCAAAGGTAGGGGAACATACTATTATATCGTCAAGATAACAAAAAATAAAGGGTTCGAATTCAGGTCCGAAAATTGCATCTACCAGACGTTGTTGTGTTTGTGCTGAATTACACAAACCGAAAGGCATAACGGTAAATTGGAATAACCCTCGACCTACTACGGCGAAAGCAGTTTTTTCACGAGATGATTTTTCCAAGGGGATTTGCCAGAAAGCTTTCTTAAGATCAATAGACGAGATAAATTTTGCACCTCGTAAAAGAGAGAGGATCCTATCGATATTTGGAAGCGGGTAGGTGTCATGTTTAGTGACATCGTTTAAAGTACGACCATCAAAACAAAAACGAAATTCGTCATTTTTCTTCCTAACCAACAAAACGGGTGAACACCAAGAACTACAACTGGGTTCTATCACACCTAGCTGGAGCATTGAGTCTAGTTCTTTATTTAAGATATTCGACATATATGGAGACATAGGGAAAGGACGTCGCTTGAATGGTTTTGAGTCGCCTGTATCTATTGTCATTTGAATTTTATTTGTGCGGCCTATACCTTCAGCGCTACTAACTTCGTTAAAGTTATTAATAATTTTGTTCGCTAAGGTACGGTCGGCTGGACTAAGAGATTCTAACGAACAAAGATGCGGGAAGATAGCTTCTGGATTGGCCATAGAAAAAGGATGATTTGGTTTGTCGGACTTAGTATTCCATTGGTTGGTATTAAAATCAATTGAGAGACAAAATTGTTCAGCAAAATTACTTCCAAGGATAAAAGAACACGGTAAAGAAGGCACTACAAGGCATTGAATTACTCTAAAGACATTATCGGCAAGAATAGGTAAATCTATGAGACCAGTTACTTTTTTATTGGAACCGTCTGCTAGAGAAACTGTCGAGTTAACGGATTTATTTATTGGAATTTTATTTTGATTAAGAAAAGCGAGACCTTGTTGTCCGGCACACGTAATGGAACAACCGGTATCCAATAGTACAGTAAAATCTTGATTGTAGATATTTACAGATATGTAGGGTCTTTTATCAGTCTTTTTAGAGATCACAAGGGGACAGACTTTATTATGAGAAGGAAGACGATAGAAGTTTCTAACTTCCGTAAGGTAATTTTTCCACTCATTTTCGGTCAAGCGGTAGGAGTTTCTATGCGAAAAGTCTCGGTTCTTATTCCATTGTTTTCGCTGACGGGAGTTAAAGGTACTTCGGTGAGATGTAGGAGAACGGTAATCTCGAGGTAGATTATTCTGAATTCTATTTGAAGAATAACTGGAGGATCGGGAGATATCGGACTTCTTGGGATGTCTGGGAATAGAATAGCCGATAGTATTTATTCCGTACGTTAGTTTTTTGGAGGATTACAATTTGTACATTGTGGGAAGGTAACTTGAGATTTTCCACATCGATAACAAAATATTTTCCTCGGACGACGACATTCACGGTGACTGTGTCCTTTGCCTTGGCAATTCCAACACGCAGTGGAAGAGTTTGGCTTAGAAGTTAAGGGAGGTACGTAATTCTTGCCTGAAGAACGGTTCGTGGGAAAGGTATTACTAGAAGAATTGTTTCTAGACTGAAAATGTCTCGGAGGGTTTCTCTGGGCATCCCTTTGGTTTTCTACGCTAGAAATAGAAGGAGGGTCACGTTTGAAAACTGAGGCAGCATTTATTTCGACGGTATTAATGAGAGAAGATAATTGGTCTACGGTATCCACCGTACTAGTGGCTATCATAGTAGAATATTCCGGTAGGAGATTTGAACGAATATAAGAGATTATGGTTTTTTCGGAGGGCTGTCTCGGTAATCTCTTTATTAAATTAAGTATGTCTGCTTGATACAGAACGAAAGGTTCATTTTTTCTTTGCTTACGGCTTTTGATCTGATCCCACAGTTCGTCTTCATAGCCATGCGGAAGGAATGTGAATTTAAGTAATTCGACCAGTTGTGGCCAAGAGGTAAGTTTAGATTTAACGCTGCTAAACCATTTAGCTGCGTTACCTGAGAAAAATTCCACGGCAGATCGGAAAAGTATCGCATCGGGAATATCACGCGATTCAGCAAGATTTTGAATTTTTTCCAAGACACTAAATAGATGCTTAGGATCACCGGAAAATTTAATATTCCAATCACCTACATTGACAGGAGTATTAACATGGACGATAGGGTTAATGGCTGGCATAGGAGCTTGTGAAGTTAAAGGTATATATGCAGGATTCGAGTCGGTAGTGATTATTTTATCATCTAGGTTTGCTTCTAACAGAAGGCAGGTAGAGATAGCTTCGTCTTTAAAATTCGATTCCACAGGTTTCTGTGGATCTGGGGTTAGACGTTGTAGTCTTAGGGAAAGATGCAATAAATGGGCCTTTGTTCTTTTGTAGACAGAATCACTAGGGTTTCCTTCAAATTCAGAAATAAGATTTTCGACTTCGGAAAAGATAGTTTCGATCTGGCTTGATTCATCTTCAAAGATAAGGGGATTTTCCGTTAGATCGATAATCGGAGTGGCTTTCTGAAGGGCTTTCTTAAGGATAGATTTTTTTTCGGAAAGAGTTCTATTTGACTTAATACCTCTGATTTTCAGTTCGTAATCGATCTGATTTACCTTGAGATAAGAGATAACAGAAGAATCCATTTTTAAACTCGTTTAGATAAAAAATAGTCGAGAGAAGAGAAGATACTTATATTTGAAGACTGCGTTGCGGTGCTATTTTTTACCATTTAGCTACCACATTGGACGATATTTTCTTGCTGTTAGCTACCACATTGGGCGCCATTCTTTTCTGTGTACCCTCTGGATGATCGATTGAAGGTTACACAAAGAACGGTACTAGGCTCGGGCTTCAGTCTGGTAGAGGTATCTTGGTCGGGGTTCTTGTTACAGCTCAAATATCACGGATCAATTAAGGAAGTACTTACGACACAAAGACAAGAAGTTAGAAGAGAAGATAAGAGATAAGAGAAGAAAAGTTATTTGGGCACCACCCTATTTTTAGAGGAACAGGGAAACCTTAAGGCATAGAGAATACGATAATGAGAAAGATAAGATACAGTTAAGATACGCGAGAATAAAATAAACCGTGAGAGAAAAGGTATCTTGATCGTGCGGTACACACTCAATATTTCGACACAGATACACTAATTATACGATAAAACAAATAACATAAATCAGTAAAAATGCCTGAAAGAGATACACCATGCACAATAATATATATTCATATCATAACAATAAAAATAAAAAGCAAAAGGTTCGTCAACAAAATTATATTGAGGTATATAAAAAAAAATACACTATAACAATCTTTACGGCACAGTTAGATGACACGAGATAAGTGATTGATTAATTTATAATCGAATAAAAACAAAAAATATTTTTTTTTTGGGAAAGTAATTCTGCATAACGTAGTATTCTCAAGAATAGAAGAAAGCAAGGGACATTATAATAGTCAATATTCGTCAAACAAATTATTATTATGCCTTGAGAACACTTAAACGTTTACCAAAAATTTTTTTATTGAATGTGATCACCTCAAATCTATATATGAAATTTAACATAAATATACCCTACATTAATATAAAAGAAATGGTCCGTAATTTATACATATATTATATCGTAGGTTCAAACTCATAATAGTTCGTTCCGTTTAACCATAAACAGCAAGGTCACTAAACTAAACGTTGTAAATCAAATTCTTACGGTTTAGGTATCAAAGTTGAGCTTTAGTCAATAAAATTTACTACTCACAATTAATATGCCACAGGTGGATACAGATAGTGGCGTTAGGCCTTCAATAAAGTCACCTGACACTTGGTCCTCGGCAACAGGTAGCTACAGCAACGAATTACGGTTTGATTTCGGCAGACGAGAAGATAAACAGCCAAACAGGAATAGCACAGGTAATAATCGGTAGTAGAGATGAATGATGAATAATGCACAATGAATGGTGAATATTAAATAATGGCCAATGGCTAATGGCTAATGGCTAATCGTTAATGGCTAATGGTTAATCGGCAAACAGAAGTGACCTCGTTCCTTCGAAGTGGAACACGTCTGTTGGACAAAAGAGAAAATATTTAATATAGGACTCACTGTGTAAAGATAAATAAGGGTGAATTGAAAATCCACTTACCGCCGATTGTCGAAGATAAGACCGCTTGCCACAGGAACCAACTTGGAAATGAATATCGGATTGTGAATTTAGAAGGGCTTAGACAAGCGAAGGTTGAAAATAGGGAAGGGATATTGGCTGAAGGATGCCACGCGAAATTGACATTAAATAACCGGAATATTGGGGTTCATTTTCGTAGCGTTTACCAATAGAAAGTAAAGTTTCTACGAAAAACAACTCTTCTGATTTTCTGAGAAGGTAGCTCGGAGATTTCACAATAGGTCCTTTTTCCTTTGTTATTAGGAAAGATTTTTATGTAGCAAAACAAGATAAAAAGAAGAAGAAACATTTGGCGAAGTTATTTCTTTGTTAAAAAAAAGGCGTAACAAAACGAAGGTATGCAGGCATGGGCGGCGTGAAAATAGTTTATTAAAGGGAATAATTTAAAGAAATTATGAGCATGCTTCACTAACACAATAAAACACAAAAAAAAATAATGTTATCGTTTGTTCGGAAGCGTAGAGTCTTTCATCTATGACTTAATCCACGAATAACATAAGAATAATAATACAATCGTATCAATAACGCCATAAGATACAAAATACAAATGTGTCATCGTTTGTTCGGAAGCATAGAGTCTTTCATCTATGACTTAATCCACGAATAACATAAGGTAATAACGCAGCGCGTCATTATAGACACATTTAGAAATACACAAATAAAAGGAAAGAGTTACTAATAGTTCAAAATTGGGTACATTAAAGTTCTACAAAGACAAGCCTTAATAAGTTTACTGGGAAAGGTAGACATCAGAATTTCTGTAAGACACATCTATATTTAGAAACAAAAAAAGCTGATGTTTAGTTATTAGTATGACAACTAGAATTTGTGATAACTAACGTGTATCATCCGCCTATAATAGGGACAACATCGGTAGGTCAACTTCGGGTAGGGTTAACTTCGGGTAGGGTCTAAATAATTCTAGATTACATAACTAAACAAGTATTGGAGAACTAAAAAAGTTTCCTGACGCGGGAGGCTGTTATTCTAGATTTATTACTGAAATAAAATTATGAATGGCTTATCATTCCGACGAGTTAACTAGCGGGAATCCGCTTACTTCATCCCTAGCCTTCCTCAGTGTCTGGCCATTCAGAATATAGGATGTTAGACAGCAATAATCTTTTCAAACATTATTTTGGGGGGTTTCGAATAGAGAGTCGAAATTCGAAGGTCTTCACACTAAGAGTAAAACTTAGGCAAAATGAACAGATACTATAATGAACTATCATTGGTAACTAGACAGAGGAATCTTGATATCTTTGGTATAGATACCAAAAAAAAAATTACTTGGATTTATAAGTCCGTAAAATAAGATAAACTGAATTTTGTATCCACTTGAAGACAACTAAAGGTATGTACAATTCATTGTAATATAAACTACCATAAGCATAAAAATATCACATTCTACCAAGGCATTCTAAAAATAAAATGAGATTAAATTTTGCAAACACCCTTAAAATCAATATAGGTTCTTGGTCGGGGTAGCACAAACTCAAGATCTCGATCAATACAAACTAGAGAGAGAATAATACCGAAGTAGAATAAGATAAGATAAAAATAAAATTTATGTCGAAAAGAAATACGACATATATACATATATATATATATATATATATATATATATATATATATATATATATATATATATATATATATATATATATAGACATATTGAACACAATAAATGATCAATATTATAATAATAAAAAGTAAAACAGTTCAACGAACTGGGGTGCGAGCCAAACTGAGTTGCTCTGGAGATCGACGTGCGGAGTCTCCTACACTACTTCCAGAGGCTCGTCTCTTTGCGACAACATCTGAGATACACAAAATTATTAATTGGAATAGGGATAGGTCCACTAATCCACTTGACTATAGCAGGATGGTCCCTGACTAATAGTCAACACCGCCTACATAAAACAAGGGTTGTCGAGACAGCTCAAAAAAAATTGAAACGTGTCAATTTCCTGAAGGGAAAGAAGCACTAGGGGACAGATTTGCCGAAGCAAGGTGGTATTCAATGTACTAAGTACTAGGGTATCAGTGCTGTACTGATTTGATGAATCGACATCAGGTACAGTTCGTTGGCTATTAGGCACAACGACCAATGGCAGATTTCTATAAACATGGCTCTAACCTAACCAAAAGTGTGGAACAGACCAGTGTTAAAGTTTCTGGGAGCGAAAAGAGGGATGCTTCCAGCTCAACAAAAGCGGGTGGCCAACAACACAGCTTAAACAAGCTTCGCTATGGTTATCCACTAGGTAGACAACCTAAATACCATCAAACAATAATAAAGTTGACTATGACAGTCAAGCAATGAATGAATTTCCAACCACTGGTTGAAAATTAAACTAACGCAAAAGAAGAAAGACAGGATGGCCAATAGTTCCATGAGAATATCCTCTGGGATTGATCACAGCGGAAAATTTCCAACAAGGAGACTCTCAGAAGGACAAAAGAAGAAAATAAATCCAAACCGTTAATACACAATCCTGGAGAAGCAGAAAGAAACGGGGTATATGGCTTACAAACCATAATCGATACACAAACAATTCAGTCTAAGACTGATGTTTCCAAAAGAAACAAAAAAAAGAATCATAAGAGTCTTCCACGAAACAAAAGCTTACGATAAGACTTAAAAGGAACGGAAGAATCATTACAATCTTCCTAAGAAATAGAAAAATATTACAGTCCATCGTCAATAATAAAAAAAATCGTGATGTTGGATGTAACACACCACAACAAAAAAAGGTTGAACAGTAAAACATTTTTGACACCTAATTGAATCCAATATGGTCGTCGTACAAATCACAAAGAAATGTTTACCATTCTTTAGCAGAACTCTAACAGAGTCAAAATAATATAAACTTTTATTTCTGAGTGGGTCATTTAACTGTAGTACCAGAACTATTTCAATTGTTAAACAAACGTGGTCTTAACGTTGACATAAAGATAAAAGATAAATTCACAATAGGCGGAAGCGGGTTGTTTCACCTCTGTTTATACAAAGTCACAATAGACAACAGTAAACTACTCCAACCTTCACTTGTACCATATCATGAACACAAGATAATAAATGAAAGCTTTTGAGCCTTAGCCAAAAGTCTCAAAGCGAAAAGATATATGTGGTCTAATAAACTATTAGAAGACCGCAAAAATGTCAACGACAAAAAAAAAGAAAGCTGCTGGATATACCAGTAGTCTGACATCACACAAATAACTCAAGATACAATAATACAGGTCACGTGCCTGTACGTCCTACAGGACATCTCGAGAAAAAAAAAAGGTAAAACCACAAATAATAACAAGTTCCAGTACCAAAAACATACTTCTACTACATCTGACCACACAAAGACATAAAATTAACATAACAGAAGGAGAGTAACAATATTTCCGCCCTATATTCTCAACAAAGACGCCTTAGGCAGAGAGAAACGAAGTCATATCATTACTTCCTTATACATTCAAAACAAAAGGACCATGGACTGTAAAATATAGAAAGCATTTTCCTTTTCAGGAAATAAAATTTTCTTTTCAAAGTACGAAAAAGTTAAACTATGAAAAAATAAATTTTTAAAATAAACGAAAAACAAATTAAAAAGAAAATTTATCAGGTAACAGATTAAACATATTAAAAACATCCAAGATCAAAGAACTCAACTTCAAATCCTCGCAAAAAAATATTTCGCGTAGTATTCTGCACGAAACCAGATAACACATTTTAAAATTACGTAGGGACAGCCTGTATATAGATATAATTCCCAGCTGCGAATAAAAACCATGAGTCAAGGTTAAGAAATCAAATTCACTTAATTGATTTTTCAAATAACAAACGCTAAGAGCCATTTCGTTTATTTAAAATAACCACATAGAGGAATATAATTATTATGGTTCTTATAAACAAAATAAAACTGAACTGCAAAGAAAATGAATTGAGGACTAGAATATAAAATGCTTGAACATACATATTAGCCGGAATAATTTCAAGGTTTCACTCAATCTAAACACTAAAAAAGAACGACGAAATATTATATTACTTACAAACGCTTCTAAGAAAAGGCCAGCGTTTAGATACCAAATCAATTATTTCATGAACGTAAACAAAATTTCTAACATGGAATGTTTATTTTAGACGAGTGTGGAAATACACCGCATTAAGAATACCGACAAAAAGAAAATGCATGGCAAGCATTGGCGAATGATTATATCATCCTAAATACGTATCAGGATCTCACAAAATAACAGACGACAACATTTCTACGTAATTTTACGAAGATTAAAAACGAATACATATAAATACTTTGCAAAAAATTCTAAAATAGTAGCAGTGTTGATTTAATGAAAAATTGGATAAAACAAATACACAATTTAACCAAAAAAATGGTTCAAAACATACAGACTTAATTAACCACATATACAGGGGGGTACAAAACAACTAATAATATTGAAAAAAACTCTGAAGATACAGGAATATTCAAAAGCCCCACGTTGGGCGCCATTTTGTAACACTTGCCGTGCTACAATAATATATACAAGGCCTGAATCGCTCACTGTCGAAGAGAATTGGGCGGGGTTTTCTTAAACATATAGAAACTATATCGTATCTTAAATTCAAGCAAAATTAGATAATATGAAATTATAATTTATTATTGGACGCCACCCCTGGTTTATCCTCGAAGGGGAAGAGCAAAAAAAAAATTAAGATTTATTGAAAGTTTACAAGAAAACTATTCTTTATTATTTCTTAGTAATGAACAAAAAGAAAACATTAAAAGTTACGTCATCCCAAAGGGATTCCAAAATATTATTTTATGTTAACATTATCATAAACAAAAAATCTTTGTATCGTATTAAATTAAGAATTGGTTATAAAGAAAATGAATGTATATATATATATATATATATATATATATATATTAACCCCAAATTTTGAAATTTGTTTACATTGAAAATAATATAGTTATTTATCAACTAGGAACAATGAAGAAAATAAACCTTTAAATTAAATTAGAACACTTCACTATATTTTCATTTTTTTTTTTGAGTTCATAATCATTTCTGTTGTCTTGAAAGTAGGTATAATAAAAATTGGTACAACCTTAATCTGCTCTGTTTCTCTTCTTATTTAATCAGTCACCAAATAAACCATTGATTCAGCTACGTACTATATCAAATCACCACCATCCTAGATAAGAGGGGTTAGGGATTCCATAAAAAGATACTGCTACTGGGCCATGATCTGGAATAACTCCATAGCAATACTATCTTGCGACGAGTATTAGAAATATAATATCAGCATTATAGCCTCTCCAATAAGGGTTTAAAAAAATAAATATCTATCTGAAATATGGACAAGAAAAGGATTTATTAGCTCACCTCTGAATTGAGACCCACTTTGGAAACACGTCTTAACGGTTGGACGGTCTTAACAGAAAAGAGCGAAACGCTATTCTTGCGCTCTCTGGAAATTGGGCGTGAGTGACAAGTTGATGAATAGGCTCATCTACCGGAGATATTTGGGAATTACAGAAGAATCCTTGAGTCGGCTACAAGTAGGTACTTGACAGATAGATTGGGTTAGAAGTTTTATTTAAAAAAAAAATAATCGAAATATATAATGAGTTTCTTTTAAATCTTTTGAAACGGTTACAATTTTAGGAGTGAATTCCAAGCGTTGTCTTTGATGAGCTGCGTCTAGTAAAGGGCCTGTGGCAGGTATATAAGATGATACATTTTGTTCGCTTAATCTTCGACGTACGGTGTCAGGTGAAACTACGGTACCATGAACATATACCAGTTTCCTAGACAAAGCTACAACAGTAACTGTCCGCTTTCGAAGCAATGAAAGTCTAAGAAACAGGTCTTCTAAGGGATTTGTTGACATTGGTCTTCTCTGTACAAGTCTTATTGAATAAGAATCAGTTTCTCGAAATCTTTGTAAAACATCGGATATTGTGCTTCCAAGCATATCTTCGATATATCGAATGAAAAGTCCATCATTATGAGGAGCAACAGCTTGTGCTACTTGATCTGGCCTCGTTACAAATTATTCTTTGTTATTAAAAACACTTTTCATTCCCGAAAAAGCAGCCAACATACACCAAAAAGGAATACAATTAAGTTAACGAGCAATATTTTACGTAAATATTCGATTGATAGAGAGCACCTTGACAATAGTTATTGAAGCGGTGTTTTATGCCGTCCTGTAATAAAAGCACCTTTATTTTGAAATATTCGCATGCGCAGTTTTGCGTCTCTTATTTTTGTCCTTTAATAAATACAGGACGCCTTTATTTAAATTAACTACAGGTCAGAGAACCTTTATTTAAAGATAACTTATTTTGACGTAACCTGTCAAATTACATGTAGAAGGGAGAAATACGTGTAACTTTACTTATATTTATATAGATATTTGATCAAACTTGTATGTTCTGTTTTATTTAATGAATATTATCCAGATTGAGCCATACGGCTCACACTCCCTCTAAGGGGAAAATTAACTCATCCCAGATACTTACCGTATCAAAAGGATTAAGCTTTCCTGGTGGGATTCTTTCCGTGTTATCGAGCCCTAGGTGACTTGGTACGTCGGAGTATCTCCCAAAAATTTTGAGAGATACTCTAGATGTTGAGAGCAGTACTGCTTTTTGCATGGTCTTATAGAGATATTCATTAAGAGCCGTTTTATGTTCTCTAAGAGGCTCTTCGGAATAACTCCAGAATTAGAGAGAATAATAGGTATCGTCTGAGTATTTTCCATTCTTCCTTGTATCCTTATTTGTATTTACAAATTTCCGTATCTGGCGATTTTTTCGTTGTATTTAACACGCAGGTTGTTATTGTTAGGTATAGCCACACATTGTTAGGTAAGTTTTTTTTAACTAGTATGAGATCCGATCCATTATGTGTCACTGGTTGGTTTGTGAGCATAGTGCTGTCCAAGTAAAGTTTATAGTTGTCGTTTTCAAACATCCTCTCAGGGACATATTGATCATAAGGGATATGGTCGTTTTGGAGAAGTCCCAGTTTACTAGCTAGTTCTTGGTGCAGAATCTTTCCTACTGAGTCATGGAGTTCTTTGTAATCAGTTCCGACAAACGCCGGAATATTATAATGAATATCCAGATTTAGTCATACGGCTCTCACTCCCTCTATGGGAAAAATTCACTCATCCCAGATACCTACGGTTAAAAAAGGATCGAGCTTTGGTGAGGCTCTTTCCATGTTATCGAGCCCTAGGTGACTTATTATACTGGAGTATCTCCTAAAAAAATTCGTACACATCTGGACGTTGAGAGTAGTACACTTTTCTGCATGATCTTGTAGAGATGTTCATTCAGATCCAGCTCTTTTATATTTTCTAGGAGGTTCCTCGAAATGACTCCAGTAGTAGAAAGAATAATAGGTATCGTCTGGGTACATTTCATTCTCCATTGTCTCATTATTTGTATTTCCAGATCTCTGTGGTTGGCGATGTTTTCATTGTATTTAACACGCAGATTATTCTTGTTAGGTATCGCAACGTCGATTAGTAATGTTTGTCTCGTTAGTTTATTAACTAGTACGAGATCTGGTCTATTGTGTGCTACTGTTTGGTCTGTGAATACAGTGCGGTCCCAATAAAGCTTGAAGTTGTTATTTTCAAGCATACTCTCTGGGATGTATTGATGATATGGGAGATGGTTTGCTTGGAGAAGTCAAAGTTTGATTGCTACTGCTTGATGAAGAGTTTTCCCCACTGAATCATGCCGTTCCTTGTATTCAGTTGCAGCAAATGCCTGGCAGCCCCTAGTAAGATGGTAGATGGTTTCTTGGTCTTGACATCCATATCGGCATTTGTCGTTTTGGACTTGAGGGTCTTTGGTGATATATTTAAGGTAATTTTTTGTTGGTATAACCTGATCCTGAATGGCAAATAATGAGCCTTCTCTTTCAGGGAACAGCCAATAGTTCGACGCTACATTGTCGACACAGTCTTGACTGACTTGATTGAAATGTCGCCCATGCAGAGGTTTACCCATTCAGGTGCGCATTTTTTCGTCTTTATTAAGATGATTTATGCGCATTTCGAGTTCCCTCAGTTTTATCGGTGTTGTGTCACCTACTGTACAAATCGCTTAAAATAAATTCTTAAATTAGTAATCTGGTTTTCTAATTGCGCACTTATATCCATAAGTCCTTGTCCTCCTAAATACCGCAGTAATGTCGTTCTTTCTACTGAACTTCGAGGATAGTGTTTTTGTGCGTTTGTGAGGTGTGTGATGAGGTGAAGATTTTCTATATCCGTTTTTGTCCACTTAACAATACCAAATGAATAGCTAAGTGCGGATCATGCGTAGGTGTTTAGTGCCTTAAACAAAATTTTACTCTTAAGGTGTGAATAAAGCAACTGTTTCATTCGTATAAACTCAGTAGTTATCTCAGTTTTCATTTGCTTATGGTCAATCTTCCGCGCTTGCTTTATTCCGAGGTATTTATACATATCGTTTTCACACATTTCTGGCCATTTTGCACATCGAATCCGCCAGGCTGAACCTTTCCTTTGATTATATTTAAGACACGGCACTTGTCAAGACGGAAGTGCATACTAATATCATTAGAGACATTTTCTACTGTTTTCAATATCTAATCGATGGCTTCGAGTAGAAGCCAATAGTATTAAATCAGTAATTATTAATGAATATTCCAGATTTAGCCATACGGCTCACACTCTCTCTAAGGGGAAAATTCACTCATCCCAGATACCTACGGTATCAAAAGGATTGAGCTCTGGTGGGACTCTTTCAGTGTTATCGAGCCCTAGGTGACTTGGTATGTTGAGAGTATCCCCCAAAAATTTTCTTACACCTCTGGACGTCGCGAGGAGTACAGCTTTCTGCATGGCCTTATAGTGATATTCCTTTAGACCCAGCTGTTATATGTTATCTAGGAGGTTTTTGGTAATAACACCAGTAGTAGATAGAATAACAGGTACTGTCTGGGTACTTTCCATTCTCCATTGTCTCCTGATTTGTATTTCTAGATCTCTGTACTTGGCGATCTTTTCGTTGTATTTAGCAAGAAAATTAATGGTGTGGGGAAACGCCAGATCAAAAAGTGTTGTATGGTTAGTAAGTTTAGTAACTAGTATGAGATCCGGTCTATTATGCACCACTGGTTGGTCTGTAAGCACAGTGCGGCCCCATTATAGCTTAGTTGTCATTTTCAAGCATTCTGTCAGGGACGTATTGCCTGGCAGTCACCGGTAAGATGTTGGATGGTTTCTTGGGCTTGGCATCCATATCGGTATTTGTCATTTTGGACTTGAGGATCTTTAACAATATATTTCAGGTAATTTTTAGTTGGAATAACCTGATCCTGATTGGCAAGTAGGAAACCTATCTCGGGAAACATCTTTCCTGATGTCAACCAATAGTTCGACGCTGTATTGTCGACATATTCTTGGCTGATCTCATTGAGCTATCGTCCTTGCAGAGGTTTACTCATCCAGGTGAGCTTTTTTTCTCGTTGAGTCAGGTGGTTTATGAGTATTTCTTGTTCCCTCAGTTTAAGCGGCGTTGTATCATCTACTGCGCAAATTGCTCGATGTAAAGTAGATGTCTCAGCCTGTACCTGAAAATAAGTTCTTAAATTAGCAATTTGTTTATCCAATTGCTCACCTACATCCATAAGTCCTCTTCCCCCTTGATACCGCGGTAATGTTGTTCTCTCTACTGCACTGCGTGGATGATGTTTTTGCGCATTTGTGAGAAGTGTTCTTACTTTCCGCTGAAGACCCTTTATAACCGTTTTTGACTACTTTATAATACCAAATGAGTAGCTCAGCGCGGAACAGGCGTACGTATTTAATGCCTTAAAAAAATTTTTACCATTAAGATATGACTGATTTAGTTGTCTTAATCTTCGCACGAACTCCGAAGTTAGTTCAGTTTTTATTTGTTTATGGTAAATTTTCCGCGCTTGTTTTACTTCGAGATATTTTTACATAACATTTTCACCCATTGCCTCGATGTTTTGGCCATCTTGCACATCGAAACCTCCGGGGTCCGGGCTGAAACTTTCCTCTGACTATATTTAGTGTACGGCACTATACTAGTCCAAAATGCATACTGATATCATTTGAGAAATTTTCTACAGTTTTTAGAATCTGATCTAAGTTGTTTAGAGTGGAAGCCATTAAATCATCAAAATACAACAAATGATTAAGCTTCGCAACAACATTATTGTTATTTTTGATGCTAAAACCTGAGCCAGTGGAGTTGAGTAGCTTAGATAGTGGGTTCATCGCAGAACCAAAGAGGACCCAACCAATCCCCCTGGAAAAGGCCCCGGTTAATTGGGATATCTTCAGTTTCGATGTTGTTTTCACCGGGTAGTTTAAGGTGAATTTTAGTCTTCCACTCCGTCATTATATGCTTTAAAAAGGTCACTATATTATCATCGACTTTATATATTTTCAATATATCTATAAGCTATTCATGCGGTACTGAATCAAAGGCCTTCTTGTAGTCGATGAAGACGGTAAAAAGGTTGCCCATGGAACCCTTAGCTCATCCCTTCTGTTGAGGTTCTATGATATTGTTTAGATAAGTGTTCGTAGATACGCTGGGCTACACAGGATGTGTCCAATTTGTACAAAGTTGGAAGACAAGTAATTGGACTGTACTTGGCTGGATCTTGGGTTGTTATTTTGATCCTTCGATATTAGATAATTGGTTCCCTGAGTAAGAAATGGTGATATTTCCTGCGGATTAAAAATAACATTATTAATTAATACTGTTTAAAGCTCGTGTACACTCCAAAACTTCTTTACTCAGAAGTTTTGAACTCCGTCTGGTCCAGGGGATTTCCAATTATGAAGTTCTTTGATAATGTTCGAGACTTCTTCAGTGGTGAAAGGTTCATAGGAAATATTACTGTAGCGTTGACAGTTGTTCGTTGTTTCTTAAATCCATCCAGCATTGTTGTTATGAGTAGCTGGCGTCGAAAGTTGTTTTCCCCAAAACTTATGAATTTCTTCTTGGCTTGGGTAGGATTTATTTGCATTTTCTACAGTGGAATTAAGTTTCCTATAGAAAGCCTTCTCTGCTTGTTCAAAAAGTATATTGTCATATTTCCGGTTGTTACTAACTTTAGGCGATCTGAATAAACGCAAAGTTATTGTTTTAACGCGTCCAGGCAGTGCTGAGCTGTTTTTTTCTGGATCATATTGAGAGTGTCTTGGAGTGTTCAGAATTATTTCTTCAGCTTTCAGCTTTCTAATGAATATTATTTTTAGTATTACTATTATTCCCAATTACTAAATCTTCATGATTATTGTTTTACGTTATACCGATAATATTCGGTTATACCCGATAATAACGGTTTACTCTTATCTTATTTTAATTTTTAATCTAGGATAAGTTATACGAGTAATAGGATCTTATAGGCATGTATAGGTTATTTATATTATAAAAAAATATTTGATGTAATTTTTCAAAGTAAAAGAGTTCTTTAACATGTTAGTAATAATTCTTTTAGACATGAAGTATTTTGTACTTCATTAAAGGTAATAAAGGCATCTGTCATCTCATGTTTTCAATCACAAGCGAATGGAAAAAAGCAACTTATATTTTGATAAATATATTTAATTATACAGGGAAATTCAACAAAACTAAAAGGAGAAAACCACGGAATTTCCCGTGTCCGGTTACTTTTGCGGGTCAATGTGTTTAATATCAAGTGCTTACCTATCAACTAGTACATAATAGGCATTAGCATATAATAAGCCATTAAACGTTTTTATGTATATATTATTACATATTAATTATTATTATATGTGAAAGAGAAATTTTAATACTTTTGTTTATTACGAATTTTGATTTGTTTTTGTTTTGATTAACTTTAACTAACTAAAAGTAGTGTGATTAGGAGCCGTTTAACGGGTAATCAAAGCATTCTAACCTTAAATTTATAAAATAAATTATTTTGTTTTTGTGTGAATGTTAGAACTACATTTATTTAACTTTTTTTTGGTAAATCTATTTTACATCAAGAAAATGGACCTTCATAAACTTGAGGAACATTTTGATGATGAAAGAATATTTTTTTTTAAATAACGTCTGGACCTATACCATACGAGGACGAAAAAATTATATGGAAGATGGAAGATATATATTTGATGATGGAGTTTTTGTTAAGGTTTCGTTTTCATAAAAATACTGTGAGGCAATTCATAAAGAGCATACAATGCACATTCCCGTCTAAGGTCGAATTATTAAGTGTAATCTAGAAGTAACTGGGCATATACTTCTAATTTCATAATGAAACATTTCACGCTTTCCGCGCAATACAACATGACAGCCACCACCCCATAGCTTTCGTTGCATCTGGTTTTTAAACTCTTGCTACGAGTACCGATATGAAAATCTTCATGGGAAAGTATTTTTATGTAGAAGAATAACAACGTTGGGTACAGATGTAGAAAAAAATGCGTTAATGCAATAATACGTATTTTAAGATGAAACTCGGGCTGGTAAAAGAAAAGCATCTATAGTGTAATTAATTTAAATATTTTGAGGTTAAATAAAAGAAAAACGGTTTGATATAGGTTTCAGTTGCTCCGGTAAAATTCTACATATGAGGCAATTCAAGTTTTCGGGTAACTGTTTCTGTAGATTCCAGTTACCCAATATAATTGTACTGTAACTATAAGTTTAATACAGTTGATATTCGTGATATCCTTCCCCTTTCATTTAACGTATCACATGCTCCAATCAGACGAAACACAACCTATTCGCTACCGTCTCTCCTTTCCAATGATGTATCATACGTCACGATCCGACGAACTATTCTACCCCACCACAAAATGCTCAAAAAATTATTTAATTCCACATAATTCTGTTTAACCTGATTTAATTTTATTTAATTCTATTTACCTTTATTTAATTTAATTTAATCTTTTTAGTTGTTATTTTATTTTATTTTATTTTGGTAAAGTAAGGTACAGTAACCTATGTTTTTAGCAATTTTCGAAAAAAATAATTAACTCAGATTTCTTTAAATTATTTTATATTAAATTCTACCTTAAAAATATTATTAAAATTAATTATTAATTATATGATTAGGCAATTAATACAGTATTATTAATTAAAAGTATCGTTTATAGAACAAAATATGATTGAAATATGGTAGTTCATATTTCTTTCCTAGATGGCTCCGTTAGTTTACTCGAGAAACAGTGTGACCTGTCATCATAGCCTTTTATATATAATATATATAATATATATATATATATATATATATATATATATATATATATATATATATATATATATATATATATATATTATATAGCCTGTCATCATAGGCCTCTGGCTTCTTTAAGTACAAAAAAAAACAACTGAACGAATTCTAACATGCGATATAGCAAATGAAAGAAGAGGATATAACGAATATATTCAGATACAAAAAAAAACAAACAAGGCGACTTCCAAAAGGGCACTACACAGTATCTTTATAATTAATGAAATTATAGCTACATATGAGATATCATAGGGCAATATAGATAAACATAGATTTTCTATAAGACTAATTTTGATTTATTGACTTCAAGAAGGCCTCAGGCTGATTACAAAATAAACAACTGATCGAATCTTAACATGCGACGCAACAAATAAAAGTGGAGGATATAACGAATATATTTAGATAAAAAAACAGACTACCAAAAGGGCACTACACATCGTCTTCGTTAATAATGAACTTATAGCGACACATGACACTATGGATGATAGTAGACATATTTGCTTTATATATAAAGTTTAAGGTTATTATAAGGTAAATTTGCTTTATTGATCTGAAAAAGGCATCTGATTGATTACAAAATAAACAACAAGTCTAATACCAGCATATTACACAACAAATCAAACGACGTGAGACGTATAGTACATATTTAGTCGACGTGAGACGTTTAGTATGTCAGGTCCGAAGTGTACCAGATCATACTTAATATTTACTTAGATTATATGGAAAAAATTTATTATTTTAAAAATTTATTAACTGACTGTAGATGACAATTGATTGGATACCCGTCGTTTGCG
The DNA here is from genome assembly GCF_040954645.1 of Diabrotica undecimpunctata. NCBI lineage: Eukaryota > Metazoa > Arthropoda > Insecta > Coleoptera > Chrysomelidae > Diabrotica > Diabrotica undecimpunctata. Next base: position 101,853,037 of record NC_092805.1, read on the forward strand.
ACGGGCAAAGTTACTAATACATTGATAATAGATTGTCAGTCAAAAAGCGGCCGCAAATATTTTTAATTCAATTATGTAATAGTAATTAGTTTTTGACAAATATTTTACTTCATTCATTTATTTTTTAAATAAAATACGTTGCTCATGTCTCAAAAACAAAAATTTTTTTCTTAATATGATGATAGAAGGTTGCCTGAGAAAAAATGATCTCAAATTAGGGTTGCCAGATATTAAAAACGCGAGGTATCAAAGATAATGTAAAATAGAGTTAGGACGTAACGACACTGGTTTGACAAGTGATAATATGTATATTATGGACTACCAAAGTCTGAGTTTACAATGCGCGGGGCTTATAAAACCTTTTCCAACATTTCTGTTTTGTGTGTATTTTTCCCATAAGAAGTTGGAAATATTAGTTTTTTAATTATTTGAAGAGTAAATACGAACTTTTGGACATGAACATTCATTCTGTGCGATTGGTATTATTTGTTGGTCGTGAATTTGTGAGGTAAGAATATAAAATTATTAAGATAACTCTAATGTATTATAGAGGATCGCATTAGCTATGACAAATCTCAGCTGCGTCAGGTCTTCCGTTTACTTGGCTTAGAGCAAGAGGAATCCACCATATCACATGTTATCCAAGTTGGCAAAGTGTCCAGCTACAATCAAGCTAGACCAGTCAAAATTATTTGTAATGCTAACACGGTGAAATTGGCTCTTAAGTCTAGTAATAAGCTTCGAAATACTGTTTACAGAATCTCAAAGGATCAAACTAAGATGGAACAAGACGCTTACAAGGCAGCTAAAAAGAAACTAAAGTAAACAAAATCTGCTGGCGATGAAAATTTATGCATTAGATACCGCAGCGGTGTTCCTACAGTTTGTGAAGTTAAACTACAAAAAAACTAGTATCCTTCCCATTAACAGTTTTTTATCAAAATGTTGGATTCATTCGTACAAAGATTTCCGAGATCCTGAAAAGTATTTCCTGCTGCTAATATAATTATTTTAGTGGAGACTAACTTGAATGATAACATAACTGATTGTGAAATTGAATGTCATGGTTTTAGTATCTACAGATGTGATAGATCGCAGAGAACCAGTGCAAAGTTAAGTGGCGGTGGTGTACTTAGTGTTTGTTAACAAACTAAAATCACAAATCATTAGTATTCTTGAAGATCGCGTTGAGCAAATATATATCTTATGCCAACTTAATGAAGTCAAGTTTGTGGTCGGTAGTGTTTACATACCTCCACAATCATCTCGCGAAGTATAGAACTGGCATTGTCAAACTGTGGAAAACGTTGTTCTGCAATACTCAGCACAGGATATCTATGTTTTTGGAGATTACAATCTTCCCAATGCATCATGGGAGAATGATGAGTTTGGTGTAATGGTGCATTGTCCTGCAAGTGATCCAGCTTTAAATATTGCTCAAGCCTTTGGCTTTTTAAAATTGTATTAACATAATCATATTCCCAATAATCGTAATGTATTTTTGGATTTAGTTTTTTCTAATGTTAGGGAGCTTAATATCTTAAAAGCAAGTTTATCCCCTTGTAGATCCTAGCATATAGAATCAAATCAAAAAATAGAAATACGTTGGTTTATGATGAGTTGTTTTATGATTTTCGGAATGGTGATTACATTGCGCTTAACAACTTCCTTGCTTCCATAGACTGGCAGGTATGTATGGTTAACGATGTTGAAGTTGCTACAAAATTATTCTATGAAGTTCTCTCTATAGGACTTGCTTACTTTGTGCCATTATATATAGAACATCAACTTTTCTCAAGTGGTTTTCTGGTGATCTTAGAAGATTGACTCTGGAGAAAACATATGCTCACTATATTTATGTTAATAATCGTACTGATGATGACTATATTAGATTTCCCCCCCCTAAGAGCTGAATGTAAACAACTGTCTGAAATTGTATTAAAGGTATAGATACTGGCCTAAGAAATGATCCAAAATCATTTTGGAAATACATCAATGATAAGCAATCTAGTCATAACCTACCTAACTCCTTATTTTATCAAGTCCAATCTGCAACAAATGGTCAAGACATAGCTAATTTATTTATGAACTTCTTCCAAACTGTGTGTTCACAAAATAACAACAACCTTTACATACCTATCCATCCATTAAATAGCAACTTTAGTAAAAATATTTGTCTTTCTAAGGTTACCATGAACGATATTTTTAATGGCATAAATGAGCTGCCCAATAAGCTTACTGCTGGTCCAGATGGAGTGCCTAATTTTTTATTAAAAAAGTGTGTATGTGCCCTTGTAATAACATTTGTTATATTGTTTAATAGATCTCTGGAAACCTCTGTGTTTCCTTCTTAATGGAAAGAATTAATGTTGTTCCTATATAAAAACAATATTGAAAATTATTGTAGCATTTGTATACAATCTGCAAGTCATAGCAAAGCAACTTTCTTGGTTATGTAAAGACTTAATATCTCAATCACAACATGGTTTTCATAGCATAAAATCCACTGTAACAGACTTGGTTTGCTATCAATCTGATATATTATTTCATATGGAAGACCATAAAGAGGTAGATGCAATATACACAGATTTTTCCAAAGCATTTGATCGTTTAGATCACCAAATACTTTTGGGCAAATTAATTAATGTAGGCTTTCATGTCAGGTTTGTTGAATGGAATAAAAACTCTACATCTGGGAGAAGTCAAAGAGCAAATGTCTAATGTTGGCAGATGACTTGAAATTTTGGAAAGTTATAGATAGCTTAAAAGATCAAGCCTTGCTACAAGATGACTTAGACCAACTGCAAAATTCAGTTTGATTCTATATTTATTAAATTAAAAGAGGTAGATCCTTTTAATTTAAGTTTAAATAAATTTAAAACCATGATTTATAGTAAAATTTAGAATTATTTCTAAGTATTGTATTTTAGATTATAAAAGATTATGAGATCTTTCTATGCATTGCTGGACTTCATAGTAAACAGCACTTTTGTTTTTTATAACTAGGTATTCTTATTAATGAATGAGTTTCGATTTACGATTGATCTGCATTTGCGATTTCAAATCTTTATTGATAGTTCGTTAAATGATTTATTTATTGTAAATATTCAATTCAGAATTATTTTTCTTAGTCAAAATTATTGACCTAGTATAAGAATAATAATTTTATTTTCAAAAAATGCACATTTGTAGAAGATGCAGCTTTTATGGTCCACTTTCTGAATATTGCAATGATTGAAACTTCTCCTGACGCATTTCTGTCCGTTTCAACAAAATCTACTACAAGTACTGACATACTGCCACCGCCACCCAAGCGTCTAAAGATGATGGATACTTCCATTAATAAAAATATTAGGTTAGAACAAAAGAAACAAATAGATATGGATTTACTAAACCTATACAAAGACTCGTTTCATCCGTTTTCCATAGTTAAAGAACGAGCTTTTAAAAAGTTTTCAGGGTGGATTCCTGGATATAAACAGCCAACAAGAAAAACTTGTTCATTACGTCAGGTACATTACTTCACGAATGTTATATCCAAACTGAGCAAATTATTAGATCACAAGTTGTTAAAGAAGTAGAAAATATCTGTATTACTACTGGCCTCTGGACATATGGAGTAACTGAGTTACATCGCATTAACAGGACAATATTTAACAGAAAATTTGGAATTTAAAACGGTTTTATTAGGCTGCTGCCATTTTTCTGGAAACCATAATTCAGAAAACATCGCTTTTGAAATTAGTGAAATTATTATCAGTGGGGTCTAAAACGAAAAGTAAATTTTGCAGTAACTGATAATGCCTCAAATATGGTCAAAGCTATTAAAGATGTTTTGGAATGAAAACATTTAAATTGTTTTGCTCATACGTTAAATTTATTGGTGAAGGACGCACTTAAATGCTGTCGTGTACAAATAGATAAAATAAAAAGTCTTTTTTCGACAATTCGGCAAAAAACACATTTCAAAAAAAGTACCTTATCTTCAGAAAGGCTTTTAAAGTATCAATTACAACATAACAAAGTTCCCAAACGGCCAATCAAAGACGTGGAAACTAGGTAGAACTTCACCTATTACATGTTAAAAAGAATGACCGAATTAGAAGAGGCAATCCGTTCCACATTGGTATTAGTTAATACAGACTTAGACTTAGACCAAATCTAAATAATGAAGACTGGATTATTTGTTCTCAACTTTCCCACATTTTACGGCCTTTTAAAGAAATAACAAGTACAATGAGTGGCCAAAAATACTTGAAGGGTAGTTCAGTGATTGTTATGGTACGCTGCCTGCAAGAATCTTGCAATAAAATTTTAGCAAACAGTAACCTTACATCCATAGTATCCGACGTAGTACCGTTCGCGTCATAAAAAACTGGTACAACTCTTATTACCGAAAATCATGTTTTTCAAGTTGTGTAAGTTGATCTTGTCACATGTGTCATTCTAATTTCTAGGGCACTGTTGCCAGTTCAACGAAAATATTATATGAAATCAGCTAAAAGCAGGGCTGTGTGACAGACCGCCAGTTTTGAGTATTCTAAAAACTAAAACATCGAGCATTCTCGATCAGTCAGTCACATTAAATTTGTTTAAACATGCATCCTAAAAAATTCTCATATTAATTTTGTAATTTTTCATTATCACAATTAAGTACTCTAAGTACTTATACCTTGATTTGTGTTTTATTATAATTTATAAAAATATTTCAATTCAAATATAGTGATAGATAAAATCAATCTAGACATAACTTTAAATTATTATAATAAAACATTACAGTGAGGTATTGGATCTGTCACTTTATAATCTACGTAGGATAAAGTATAATGTTAGTTTTTGTTAATGTTATCGTTCATATAATAAATAATAAATTAATTTTGGTAGTTGGCCTGTGACTAAACTTATTGATACAAAATACAGTTCGTGTTTGCTAGGTAATTGAAGTAAAAAATTAGATACAGTAGATGCGTTCCAATGTTCCCTGTGCCAATAATCTAGGTTTAAAGATCCTTCAAATATTTTGGATATTAGCTGAACCCTATCTCTGGTTATTAAATTTATTAAATACGGTTTTTTATTGTTAATGATAAAAATAATACCTATCTAATAATAACTTTATTTTTTTTAATTAGATTTAGTGCAATTCCGTTATCTGTGATGGCAACAGCGAATTAATTCACGAACCACTGTATCCAGTCTGAACCCAGGTTTACATTGGGAAAAAAAAGTGTACCAGTTTTATATGACGGGAAGTGTACAATTACTAATATCGGGTTTAGCACAAAGATTGAGAGGGACAGAACAGAGTGGCACATTGTCATTATCTACATTTATGGATTCACGATTTAAACTGCAGGGATTTTCTGATAAAAATGCAGATAAAAAAAAACAAAAGAAAGAGCTAAGAAGCTGGTAATTTCTATAAAAAAAGAAAAAGAAGATTGTACTATTGAAAATCAACCAGTACAAGAAAAAATAAACCGATAAAAATGACTTAAGTCCATGGTGTAATTAATTGGACATGACTCATCTAAACATACACCTGTATCGAGAGTCCATTACAATGGTGGAAAAACCATCGCCATGTATATCCTAACTTAACCACAATATTTATAAAGTGTTGTAAATGTGAACACATGTTCAAAATCTGGTTTAATCTTAAATAAAAGAAGAACACGGTTAACAAGAAGTAAAGTAGAAAAACTTATGTTTTTAAATGTCAATTTAGACGATTCGCGATTTAATAATAACGTGTAATGTAAATGTAAGTACGATTTACTATTTGTATTGTTTAGTTTATTTTTGGGTTGCCGAGATGAAAACCCTAAGAACAATAATGGGCAAAACAAGAAGAGACAGGGTGAGAAATACAAACGTTAGAGAGCAGTGCAAAATTCAAGATATTGTAAGATGGGGAAGGCAGCGTAAAAGGATGTGGTACAGTGATGTAAGACGAATGGATGAGAATAGACTCCCAAAAATTGCCCTAGAAAATAACCCGCCCGGTTCAAGACCACCTAAAAGATGGAGGGATAGTTGGCAATCTACCTCCCAGGAAATTAACAAGAGGCAGCTTCAGAATTAAACAGATCGAAAGTTCTCCAAGAAGTAGAAGAAGAGAAGAAGAGTTTATTTTTCAAGTTATAATAAATATATCCTTTATTAGTTTCTTTCACTTCAATAAATATACACATAAACGATAATAGTCATTATGTGTGTTTATGTAGGTACTCTCTTACTTGAAACTACTGTTAAACAATTATAGTTACTTGTTTACAAAAATCGATTTTAAGAGCCGTAGGCGCAAAATTTCAGGCCAATGCTTTTTAAATGCATTAATTTTTTTCGAATCCTGAGAAAACTAACAAATATTTTTGAAAAATTTAAACGCAGAATGAAAGATTACATTATTACCGAGGGCCGAAAGTCCCTTAGAATAAACAAGAAGTTTTTTTGAATGAGATATTTGAAATTCAAAATCACACTAAATTTTCTCTTTTTTTTTTCACCCCTGTAACTTATTAAAATAAGCATTATAGAAGTTTTCAGGGACTTTCGGCCCTCGGTAATAATGTATTCTTTCATTCTGCGTTTAAATTTTTCAAAAATATTTATTAGTTTTCTCAGGATTCGAAAAAAAAAAGAATGCATTTAAAAAGCATTGGCCCGAAATTTTGCGCCTACGCTCTTAACGATAAAAACGTCAACGACCCATCCCTAGTCGTTCTCTTTACCTGTATCCCTATTTTGATTCGGAGCTTTGCCCACGCGACACAAGATGTTGCCAAATAATTTTGTATAAAGTTTGTGGCGTTATATGCAGTTTATTATTTTTATTGGAAATAAGGCACAATGTGACTTTAAAATAAGCTTATTTTGATGTTTAGATTTTTAATTCGGAAATCGTACTTAAAATACGAATCATTAATAAATTTTATTTATATAAAACAATTTCGAAAGTGGAAATCAAAATGTTATATTACACTTATTGTAAAGTAAAATTGTGGCATATTCCCAATAAAAAACAGTAAGCTGCCATTTCAATCAATTTCGCCCAAATTTGATTATCTTAGAACATTGTTCAAATGCTAAAAAGACAACAGGTCAAATAAAACCAATAAGTTTGGCAACATTGAAATTCCCCTTTTTTATTATTTCCACTCATGTATTTTCGGCGATATTTAAAGGGCGGACCTAATATACCTCTCCCTTTTTAAACAGGTGTTTCTCACTCCATCTCACGTAAGGTCCTTACCGACCATAAACTTTTACCTATACTGTATGGGAATCAGAGATATTTTTTATGTACTATGATGGGAATGTCCATAAACTATGTCATAAAAAATATTGACTTTTTAATACCCCCTCTCACCTTCGTCCTAAAGAGCAATTTACAGTCGAGGCCCTCCTTCATGTTGATGTCACAATTACAACTCATGACCTGCCCCTTTTCAGTAATTTTTTAAAATTTCAATGTTATTTCTAACCTTTTTAAAAGTAACTACAAAAAACAAGACTGTATTTAAGAATATGTCATAAGAGCTAGTAAAAGGTTCCATTTATAGAGACAATAGTGATAAATTGGAATAAACCTATTCTTATTCTTTATACTATAGTACTATACTCTATACTAGTATCCAATAACTTAGTGTCATGAAATGAACCAATGAAAACATTATACCAATACAGAATTTCTCCAATATGTAAAACTCTAGTAACATGTACCTATAGATAACAAAAACAATACACAAAAATCTCACCTGAGTTATACTTATCTGGCTCATTCTTCAAATCTCCCAGTTTGAGAGATGTTGATAACTGACTCTTTATATATCTAGAGTCATCTTCACCAAACTCTTCCTTCATTTCAACTTTTACTGCCATAACTAATAAAAAATAAGAATTACATGACATTGTTAACTAGGCTTCTATTATTGGTCTTACCTGAGCTACCTTCTGGTTCATTCTTTAAGTCTCCCAGATCAAGGGATGTGGATAGCTGACTTTTTATATATCTTGACTCATCTTCAACAAACTCATCCTTAATTTCAGCTTTTACTTCCATAATTATTTACCAAGAGAGTAGCGCTTTAATGGTTTTTTTGCTGGAAACTAGTATAAAAGTGCTCAAAAATCATGAAATATGAAAAAAATAAAATAAGCAAGTATATAATAGAATAACCAAAAAAATTTACATGAAAATGAAAAGCAAACAAAAAACAAATATAATATATATATATATAAACGCATGCGCCATGCGTCTATTGTCTATTCCCTTTCTCAACTATAGGTGGCAGCACTTATTATGAAAAATGGCGGGTAAAATAGGGATGTCTTTTGTTGACATTGTAAATTTGATAGGGAGTTTTAAAACACCTCTAGTTGAAGGGGAAGCAAGCTCAATATTTTTAAAATTTGATGAAATTTATACCATTTTTAAACTCTAATTTATTCAAATTTTTGACATTTATCCCTATTTTACCCCTATTAGTTATCTACTTTGACAGCAGTTGGCAGAACAATCGTTTGAGAACGCCAGTACTTCTTCTTTTTTGTTTATATGGTTCGACTCCACGCCGTGGTGAAACGCCAGCTCAATTTGGTGGTGACTGTGGTGAGGTGGTGACCACGAAGTCTAGCTCTAACCCTAGCTCGAGACCACTCGAGGTTATGTCAGAGCATAAGGAACAATTTTTGTGTCTATGCTGTGACATAGGGGCACAGAGAGGTGACATATGACGAAAAGAAAAGAAAGTCCTTTGACTTTTGACTTGGCTATTATGCGATTATGATTATGACACGAGTTAAAATGTCAAAAGTTGGTAAAAATTTATGAAGGAATTTTAATCTTAAGAGAAAGCTTTTTTGCTTTAGTTTATTTACAAACTAAAAGTGTGTGTTATATGTATGATATGCATAAAGTGTAAATTTTACCTAAAAGTACAAAGATTTGTATAAAGTAAGTAAACGTAGGTTATTTGTTTATTTAGCAATATGTCAAACAATTCAAAATTTTTGTAAAATTCCCACAATGTTGTTTCTCCCGTAAAAATAATTCTATTTTCTTTCTGTTGACAGTAACGTTAGTGAAATTCCTTACGCAAAAAGAAGATACATCTTACTGAATTTTCTTGTACATTTATACATTTCAAATACTGTAATTCTGTACCTCTGAGCCAGACTCATGTAACTCAATTTTGCCAGTATTTGCTATCCTATTGTAGTGATTTTTCTTTACTCTGTGCAAATAACAAAAACACATTTTTAAGAATATAGAATTGGATGTTTGTCTTTCCAACCATAACCACTTTACCATAATGAAAAATGTTTGGATCATATAATGAATATGGTCAAAAAGGAAAAAAGCATAAGATTAGAAGCATGTTAGTCAAAGATTGGGTAAGAATCTCTTAAGTGAGGGATGAGTTATGACTTATTTGGGCATATTATTTTATGTACTGCACTCACCATATATATATTTTAATAATATATATTTGTGTATAATTAACAATTTCGTAAATTGTGTACAGATTTTACCTATATATTAAATGAGAAAACACAAATATTTACGATTATCAACAAAAACTCTTGATTTTTATAAAAACCTCTGATTTTTGTATTAATTGTTTTTCATAATAGAAATTTAGAGAACAAGTTAGAACAAAGTGGCATTATTAGGAATTTAATATCTGCTAATAGCATACTTTGTAGAAGTACATAAATGATTTACTGCTTACTTACTAGATGTCTTTTATTAATCTTTTAAGTCTTGATTTTTTTAGAACTATTTAAATTGTATGTTATTTTAATATGGTGACCTAGTTATGTTAAAATTTATACTCTAAACCCTCATAAATCTATATTTATTAGAATCTGGTTCCCAGTATCTGGGTTTGGACTCTTTGAATTTATATTTATGATATATTAACATTTAACATGTACTTATATTTCTTGTACATGTAATTTTTTTACTATGATTTGTTTTAGGACTCCTAATGTTTTTAATAATGTTTTTAGAACACACAATAAAAAATATCTTTTATACTTTGCTACATAGGCAATATCAATTTATATACACATATATACATACATACATACAGTAGAATCCGGTTATAATGACAGGCAAAGGACCAGTGACTTTGCGTCATGCTAACTGGAAGTCGTTCAAGGGAATGACAATTTTAATTTTTTTTGCGACATAATATTTACATATTAATGTTTACATGACACATCGCCGAAAAATAGACATTCAAATCAAAACATTTATTTATTTCACATTACCTACGTAATTGGAATGAAAAGAAATGAAAAAATAGTTTCACATAAACTTTGCTAAATACATATAACTAAAATATAACTAAAAATAAAATATCTACTTAGTGGAAAAGTCTGTAATTTTTGATTTTTATAGTAACAAGTACGGACTGCATTATGCAAACGAGACATAAGACTTATCATATTGTCGTCATTAAAATTAGAATGCACAAATACATTCAGCACTTCTGCAGCTTTGAAAGCTTCATTTACACTCGGAGAGGTACAATTTTCTTCCAGGCAGTCATCTGTATTATCATCACTATCTTGGCTGTTGATGATAATCTTTTGTAGAATAGTTTTGTCAGTAGGCTCCTCACACGTTGCTAGATCATTATCAATAGCAGAATATTGTTCAAGTTCTTCATTTGCTATAGGTAGTCTTTTATTCAGATCTCTCGCCTAGAGAGACAGTGGAACCTGATCATCATCATTATTGTCAGCAGCCACTGGGACTATCTCAAACAAATCCAGCATGTTTATAACAGTTGGAAATCGTCGCTGCCGTAAGCTTGTTCCAGGCATCATAAATCATTAGAATGGTATCCAGTATTGTGATCGTCGGAAACTTTGCACTGGTATCTTCATTTGCATCAAGACTGACGACAATTTTCACAACCAGATTTTTACAAAAGTTTGATTTTAACACTTGAATTATTCCTTGGTCCATAGGATGATATAAACATAATGAGCAGAACAGTGAATGCAGCAGAAGAAACCTACGTTGAGTTGAAACAGAGTGCAGAAGCAGTAGGGCTAGCAATAATTACAAATAAAACAAAACTGCTCATACAAACCAGATCAAATAGATAGGTGCAACAACACTTTATTGACGATATAGAACATGTAAATAGATTCACATACCTAGGAATGGATCTGGTCGCAAGCAATGAAGAAGAACCGAAAATAAATAGAAGGCTTGTGCTGGCAAATAAAGCCTATTTCGCGATGGGCCACATATTCAAATCGCGAGACGTACACCGGAAAACAAAATTTCGGGTCTATAAAACAATAATCAGGTCCATAGTAAGTTATGGTTGTGAAACATGGGTGGTGACACAGAAATCTGCCAATGCATTAGATGTGTTTGAAAGAAAAATATTACGTAGGATCCTGGGCCCAATAAGTGAAAACAACAACTGGCGAATTAGGTATAATAGAGAAATATACGAGCAATATAGCGAACCAACTCTAGCACAACATACTAAACTGCAGAGATTACGGTGGGCAGAGCACGTGTTCCTCATGCATGAGAATAGAATCCCCAGAAAATTATTAAATGCACGAATGCAGGGAAAAAGACCTGTTGGAAGACCTAAAAAGAGATGGGAAGACGAAGTCGATGAGGATGCCAGGAACTGCCTGGGAACGCGTTCATGGAAAAGAACAGCGGTAAATCGAGATGATTGGAGAAGCCTGTTGAAGGAGGCCAAGGCCCGATTTGGGCTGTAGCGCCATTGGATGGATCCATAGGTTGCAACACAGATGTTGTGTTAGGAGGAAGGAAAGTGAGTTATGCCTTTCAAGTCATTGATTGAGGGATGAGCTGGACAATTGTCAACCCGAAGCAGGATTTTTTTCTTATTTTTAGTCAGTTCATGGTCCCAATCGCATACCCATTTGATAAAAATATCAGATGTCATCCAGGCCTTGCGATTGCTCTCATAATTTACCGGCAGAGATTTTACATTTTTAAAACATCTTGGGTTCTTTGATTTGCTGATAATTAAGAACTTTTTTATCATACCACTAAAGTTAGCTGCAACAATCACAGTTATTCTATTTTTCGAAAGTTTTCCTCCCGAGCATTTTCCCCTCTAAATTTTAATGTTTTATCTGGAGTTAGTTTATAGAATAATCCAGTTTCGTCGTCACTAAACTTTTCGAGCAACTTAGGCCATTTTTGTTAGCTATTCGGTCACATCGTTCTGCTCAACTGACAAAGACTCTCCAGTAATTTTTCCGGCGACAATATTGTGTCTACTCTTGAAACGGTTAATCCAACTTGCCAAACAATCAAAATTAAAAATGTTTAGCTCTTTAGCAAAAAAATTTGCCTTATATTGAAGCATAGGCCCATTTACAGGTATTCCTCGATTACGTTGCAGCTTAACCCATTCTAAATGTGCACAGTCAATGATTTTGAGTCGACTCTCTCACACGTTTCGGTTTTGAAACATTCGCATGGAATAAAGGTTCTATCTTGTGTTTATTTTTCTTTATTGTCGATATTGTGGAATGATTCACACCGAATTCCTTTGCAATAGTTAAATTTGACTCACCAGCTTCTAAACTTTGTATTATAACACTTGGATACAATGGAGAAACATTTTCGTTTTCTAGAAGCCATTTTTGTATGCGTAATCACTAATCGTCTGCAGATTACTGCCGAATAATAAACAGTCGCATTCCAATCTGCGACCTTGGGGAAAAAGAGGTGCGCGGGGTGGAAACAGCTCCGTATCTATGATTTTTTATGTGTTGTATCAACGGTCATCGTCACTGTAACCGGACAATAGTGTTTAAAATTCCGTCGTTAAAAGCGGTCGGTCGTTATAAGCGGAGTAAACGCTTGTCTTTTCATATTGGCTTATATATGCGTTTATTACGAATCCGCAGCCCCTTTGTAATTAAAGAATATAACCGCCATATGGGAGGCGTTGATCTCAAGGACAGCCATATTGGAAGATACAAACTTTCTGTAAAAAGTAGGAAATGGTACCTCCGGGTATTTTATCACTTACTTGATTTAACAGTTGCCAATTCCTGAATACACTATAAAAGAGCGACGGTTGCTAAGAATCCACAGGAAAAGCTCTTAACACAAGCAGCTTTTCGCACAGAACTTGCAGAGACTTTGTGCAAGATGTAACCACAGCAAAAAGAGGGAGACCAAGTACATTGGAAGCTGACATCCGAGACAAGAAAAAGAGAGGACCAGCTCAGTACATTTCCCCCAAAGATATTAGGAGGGACCAATCGATTACACACATCCCTAATAACTTAATAGCTTAAGGTACGTTTTTACTGGGGCATCTGTATCATCGTTGAGCGATCCGTCACTTAGCAATGATCGCAAGCGGAGTGTTTTTACTGAAGCGATGATTTGGTCAGTTGTTGCAACGATGAGCGTATGTAAAAAGAAACAATTATTGTTAAAATAAATGCCAGCAGAAGAAATAGAAGACGAAGAAATGTTAAATAATCTAAGATTAGAAAAACATGCAATATTCAAGAGAAGACAAGAATAAGGATACTTCAAAATTTGGATAAACAATCATTTATTGGGAGATGATAAGTTTTCACAGTTCTTCCATTTGAATGAACTTCACTTTGATTTTGGGTTAAGTTTAGTAAAACAGGATATTATGACAAAATCGTCTACAAACTGTATTCCGTATCCAGTGTCTCCAGAAGAGAATCTCTCAAATAAAAACTCTCAAAATCACAGTCACAAGCCACTATAGTCACTCAGCGTTTGCGACTGTCACTGGTATTCATAGTGCTTCGCCTGGAAGACTCGCCGGCGGTTCTTCAGTTAGCGAACACTCCATCATCGAGATTTCATCCCCTGTTTCATAGTCAATCTTCGGAGAACCGCTAGTGGGCGATCGGTTACTTACTACTCGATATGAAAACATAGACGTATTTGATGACAAGGATCTACAGCAATCGTACTTGTGAACTAGTCGACTGGAGTTACAATTTGCCAAATTTAAATGTAATCGTTTCTACTCATTCATATTAATATTATATTGTACAATATATTAAAGTTTTTAATATTGGTAATAGTATTAAAGCTTTTAATATTGTTTTTTAATATTAATAATAATATTAAGTAATTAAATATTGCGCCTTGCTTAAAAAAAGTACGAGATAAATAACTCGTTTTTTTATATGAAAGTGCAATTTTCTTGCAAATGCTTGGTTTTTTTTACAAGATAATACAAATTGTATGAAGAGTAGCTAAGCGTTGGGTAGTCAGTGGCGAATCTACGAGGAGGGAAAAAGAATCTTCTGAATTTGCCAATACTTTGACTGAACACACAACCAAGACAGGATGGAATGTTGTCAGACCATTATCAATATTGAAATATAACCAGTACGTGACAAAAAACGATGTAGAATATGTTGTATGGATAAAATTTGAAAAAACACAATTTACGAGTGTGCTGATTGTGACAAAAAAAAACCTGGACTATGCATAGGATATTGTATTAGCAAATACCATTTAACCAACAGATAGATTGCATTCAGTATATTAGTTTAAATAATAATTTTATTTCTAAAGACCTTTTAATTGTTACCTGATGTCCCACTAACAATTTCTAATTTGATTTTCTATTTTATACACATTCATATGTTATAATTACTCGTACATACATTTATTTTTCTTGATTTGTTTTTTATTTATTGATATTATAATGGGAAAAGTGATAGGTTTGTATGGAATTTTGAGTAGTATTGAGCAGGAAAATTAGGAATTTTAAAAAGGGAGAATTGTAGATATTTATTAATTACTTCAACACAGCTAAGTGAAAGAGCGCCAAACGGTGTAACATAAAATTGAAATCAATTAAAATGTTCAATAAGTCTTCTTCGTACAATATGTCCAATATTTTGAGCTTGATTCGGTATGTGAGGTTCATTATCATCTAGTTCTTCTTCCACATTATCTTGTTCATCATTTACATCATTCACTTTGATCCCAATATTGTGAAGAACTGCACATGCCACAATTATTTCTGGAACTCTTTCCAATTTATTATTTAAACCCCGACTCAAACAACACAATCTTTTTTTCCACAATCCAAACAATCTCTCAATGGTATTTCTCGTTCTAATATGAGATCTGTTATACCTTACTTCTTGTTCAATTCCAGGATTTAAAAGAGGCGTCATTAAATACGGTAAACAAGCAAAGCCACTATCTCCAAGAAGAAATCCTGTTAAACTGCCATTCTCGAAACGGTGTTTCACTGAACTATTATTGAAGATCATCGAATCATGTTCTCTTCCAGGTCAACGAGCTACAACATCGAAAATTTCTAAATTGGGTCCACAAACTACTTAGACGTTTATTGAAAAATATCTTTTCCTGTTTCTATATACCTCGGCCATATTCCCTCCAGGACTTTTTATTGGTATGTGGGTACAGTCTATACACCCTGTTACTTTGGGAAAATTGGCAATATCGTGTATATTGCCAATAGCAATATTGGAATCAGACAGCAACAGTACGTCTTCAAAATTCCAACGAAACAGAAGATTTCTCCATTAAAAAAGGAGTAAGGCAAGGTTGTATACTGTCTCCAATGCTGTTCAATTTATACGTAGAAAAAGCCTTCGCAGAAGCAGTGGAAGACTCTAATAAGGGTATTAAAGTTAACGGCATATTTATTAATAACATCAGGTATGCCGATGATACAGCCATAGTGGCAGATAACATCGAAGATCTTCAGTGCCTTTTGAATGATCTAACTCTTGCAAGTGAAGCTCGGGGTTTGAAAATAAATATCAAGAAGACAAAATCAATGATTATAAGTAGAAATGATTACCCCAACGCAAAGATATATGTCTCTGGAGAAGAAATCGAACAAGTCAGGCAATTCAAATACTTGGGATGTTTGCTGAATGAGGGTTGGGACCCCGAGAATGAAATAAAGAGCAGAGTTGAACAAGCCAGAAATGCTTTTTTGAGGCTTCGTAAGTTTCTGACTGATCGCAAATTGGACTTCAACCTCCGATACAAGATGCTTAAGTGTTACGTGTGGCCTGTTCTCCTGTACGGAATGGAAGCATGGACGTTAAAGGCCAGTTCCATTAACAAACTTGAAGTGTTCGAAATGTGGTGCCTGCGTCGAATGCTCAGAATATCATGGACGGACAGGGTCAGAAATGAGGAAGTACTCAGAAGAGCGGGCTTACAGGATAGGGAACTTTTTAATTATGTAAAAAGTAAGAAGACTGCATACTTGGGGCACATTATACGAGGAGAACGATACACTTTTCAGCAACTGATACTCGAAGGGAAAATAGAGGGTAGGAGAGGTCTCGGACGTAAAAAAATGTCATGGCTGCGCAATATTCGACAATGGACAGGAATCCACAGCTATGAAATGCTTCGCAATGCTGCTAAAAACAGAATTATTTAATCCTGACTATTTAACATCTCACCTGACAAGACGATGTACGGTGGACGCCTACGCAGAAATGCATGGCACCTTAAGAAGAAGAAGGCAATATCGTAAAACAGCCTTTGGTTCTTTCTCTGGTTTTCGAGACCTTCAGGAAATTTTATATATGTGGGTAATAGCTGAGCAAGTAGGTGGGAAATTTTAAAAATGCATCTCGAAACCGTGGGTTGTGAAAATCCTCTAAGATCTCCAGTTACAATCTAAAAATTAAATTAGAATTAACTATACTACTATCTACGATATAATATATAAAATAATTTCAATATAAATTAGAATAAAAGAAATATTTCTTACTTATATTAACTTACACGTATGCAACTTGCATTACTGTTGACCTAGTCTCGTGTTGCATATACACAGTTTTGTATTAGCTATTTTTAATCAAATAGTTCAATACAATTATATAATTGATGTGATTCATAGAATCCTTTTGTTTCATTTGCAGCTCCAAGTTTTGAACCTTGGACTGTTGGAAATTGTAATTAATATTCACCTGTGGCTGATTAACCATCCAAAACGTTGACGATTTATATATGAGTTTTTGGTTTGACCTCACTTGTTTTGTTTGTTTTTTCTTAGCCGATCAATGGGGGAAATTTGGTGTTATTAACCACCTTTCCTTTTCATTTATTGGTTCCTTACAAGCAGGTTGTCACCCAAACTCATCCTATCATTTAAATAAACCGCTCTATCATTAGGGTTGGTATTTCACCTTGCTGTTCTGTCATAATTAATGACCTCAAGGTTTTGACTGTCTTTTACGTTGATGGCGTGATTGTCTTATTTGAACTTCCATTTTACCGGCAGCATTCAAGAAGCCAGGAGTGGTAATTTCATTATACATTAAATTATTCAATTTCAATATTAATTAATACAATAATGCTACCTAAAGTAAAAATTAAATCATAACTATTGCTATATTGTTGGAAGTGATTCTTTGATTTTCTTAGTTCTTCATTCTCTTTTTTAATGTTTTTTTTAACTTATACATTTATATAATAAAAAAAAACAAAACCACATTTTTAGCTAATACAAAACTGTGTATATGCAACACGAGACTAGGTCAACAGT
Organism: Diabrotica undecimpunctata; assembly: GCF_040954645.1. Classification (NCBI taxonomy): domain Eukaryota; kingdom Metazoa; phylum Arthropoda; class Insecta; order Coleoptera; family Chrysomelidae; genus Diabrotica; species Diabrotica undecimpunctata. Next base: position 101,870,619 of record NC_092805.1, read on the forward strand.
AATGCAAGTTGCATACGTGTAAGTTAATATAAGTAAGAAATATTTCTTGTATTTATTTTATTTAAATTTATTATTTATATGTGTATATGTTTTTAATTATTTAATAAGAAAATTTGAAAATATGGTAAACTTGTACACCTTAAATGACAATGATAAAGTAAATAGCTTGTTAAGCCTAATTCTGCAATATTAAAGCATGATATATTTGGCTCAAGTTACTGATGTCTGTCCTCTTGTCAAGAGCATTCGGGTGTTTAAGTATTGAACACATTTCCAAAAACTGTCTTTTGACGAGATTACGTTCTGTGCCAAGAATCTTAACTTCATTAAAGTCTATCTTATGCTTGGTATCAATAGCATGCTGGGCAAGAGCACAAGTATATTATATATATATATATATATATATATATATATATATATATATATATATATATATATATATATATGTAAAAGATATAATCTTTTAGCGAAAGCCGCTATCGCTTTATTAAATTAAATGGCCAAATATATGGCCTAGGAGGACAAATTCGTTAAACTTCCCGTGCTCGAATCGGTATCAATAAAGTGTTATGATCATTTCGGCCTAGCCCAGCCTCATCAGACACTTTGGGCTGATACAAATTCAAACTCGGAAAGTCCAACGAATGTCTCCCAAAACTTCACTACAACAGTAGTTAGCTACAAAGGCGCCACCTGCTTTGGCGGCCGTGAACGAAAACGATATGATAATATCGTTTTCTGTATCCTCTGCGCTATGCGAAATGTGTAAAAGATATAATCTTTTAGCGAAAGCCGCTATCGCTTTATTAAATTAAATGGCCAAATATATGGCCTAGGAGGACAAATTCGTTAAACTTCCCGTGCTCGAATCGGTATCAATAAAGTGTTATGATCATTTCGGCCTAGCCCAGCCTCATCAGACACTTTGGGCTGATACAAATTCAAACTCGGAAAGTCCAACGAATGTCTCCCAAAACTTCACTACAACAGTAGTTAGCTACAAAGGCGCCACCTGCTTTGGCGGCCGTGAACGAAAACGATATGATAATATCGTTTTCTGTAATCGTATAGTATCGTTTTAATAAAGCGATAGCGGCTTTCGCTAAAAGATTATATCTTTTACACATTTCGCATAGCGCAGAGGATACAGAAAACGATATTATCATATCGTTTTCGTTCACGGCCGCCAAAGCAGGTGGCGCCTTTGTAGCTAACTACTGTTGTAGTGAAGTTTTGGGAGACATTCGTTGGACTTTCCGAGTTTGAATTTGTATCAGCCCAAAGTGTCTGATGAGGCTGGGCTAGGCCGAAATGATCATAACACTTTATTGATACCGATTCGAGCACGGGAAGTTTAACGAATTTGTCCTCCTAGGCCATATATTTGGCCATTTAATTTAATAAAGCGATAGCGGCTTTCGCTAAAAGATTATATCTTTTACACATTTCGCATAGCGCAGAGGATACAGAAAACGATATTATCATATCGTTTTCGTTCACGGCCGCTAAAGCAGGTGGCGCCTTTGTAGCTAACTACTGTTGTAGTGAAGTTTTGGGAGACATTCGTTGGACTTTCCGAGTTTGAATTTGTATCAGCCCAAAGTGTCTGATGAGGCTGGGCTAGGCCGAAATGATCATAACACTTTATTGATACCGATTCGAGCACGGGAAGTTTAACGAATTTGTCCTCCTAGGCCATATATTTGGCCATTTAATTTAATAAAGCGATAGCGGCTTTCGCTAAAAGATTATATCTTTTACACATTTCGCATAGCGCAGAGGATACAGACAACGATATTATCATATCGTTTTCGTTCACGGCCGCCAAAGCAGGTGGCGCCTTTGTAGCTAACTACTGTTGTAGTGAAGTTTTGGGAGACATTCGTTGGACTTTCCGAGTTTGAATTTGTATCAGCCCAAAGTGTCTGATGAGGCTGGGCTAAGCCGAAATGATCATAACACTTTATTGATACCGATTCGAGCACGGGAAGTTTAACGAATTTGTCCTCCTAGGCCATATATTTGGCCATTTAATTATATATATATATATATATATATATATATATATATATATATATATATATATATATATATATATATATATATATTAAACCTAGAGCTAAGATTAATACTATTATAAAAATTAATATTAAACTCACCATTCTTCCGGATTCAACCGCGTCGATGTCCATTGGACCGAACTTTCGACATCCTTTCTGATGTTTTCTTCATGGCTTCCGAGGTCTTAGTCTCCCGAGTCCCCAGACATTACTACACACACTAGTCACTTCACTACTATTACTGGGACCAGGGGACGGTTCATTTATACCGTCAATGGTGACGTGGCCTAGTTGGGGGTTAGGGTGGGGATTGGCGCGAGAGTTGGCGCGAACATTTCCGACAGTGGGATTTTAATTCAACGATGGAGTGGGCGATATTTTCTTTATAATTTATTTTTTTAGGGCTGATTGTGTATTGATACGGTCGAAACTGTCCCATAATATAGGATGTACATTGAAAGAATGAATAAAAGACCAGATATTAAAAAAAAATTGTTATTTGCGACATCTAATATATATATATATATATATATATATATATATATATATATATATATATATATATATATGCAAAATAATATATAGTTAACTTTATGTTTGTTTTAAGGTACAACAATGTCTTACCAGTCAGGGAGAGTAAGAGGTAGGGGTAGAGGTTCTAACTTCCGTAATATTAGAGGAAATGATAGAAAACTGAACACTGGATATTCAACTGATACCAACACTCCTAGTGTTTCGGGCATGAACATATCCAAACATGACAATAACTGCTGCTCAGAAATTACTTTTTCTCTAGAACTTGACGAATTGAGCCAAAATTTCTTCACGGAATTAAAAAATATATGGAATATGTGTAAGTTTAATCTTTAACTTTAATCTTTATAAAGTTATATTTAGAAATGTGATACTTTACGATCTGTTACAACCAAGATGGTTTTAACAGACCATAAATACATAGGCAATAGATTTCCTGCAATTGCTAGGAATAGTCTGGAGAGAAAGTTAGCCTTTTTAATTTATTATAATTTTTTATCGTGTTTGTGATAATATAACTTATTTCAGTTTGATCTTAATTTTTAATTGTTTACTTATTCAAGTTTTTCGAGACTTGGCTCATTTTAGCTATTTAATATATTTATTTCTTTATTTCTTCTGTCCAATAGGTGGTCTTGCAATAGCTTCAAATTGTTTGAGATAAATGGACCTGACTCCACCACTTAATTTTTTGTGGTCCTCTTCGATATTTTGGTTTAATTTCGTTTTTTTATTTCGATGTCCAGCACAAGCATATCTTTTTATGTATGTAATGGTTATCATTAATAAATAATTAAGTTGTTAAATTAAAATTGTATTGTTTACTGTACTTTCTTTTTTTATTACAGTCTTAAGCAAAAAATTAATTATTTTTCCTAATGAGTTTTAAGTGTCAAAAAAAAATATTTTGTTTAATTTTTATGTGAAAAAAAAATTGATGAACAGTTATGACAAAGAAATCCTTGCAGATATTATTGTTTTTACGTACTACTCCAGATTATCAAATTGGTCCATTATTATAAGACATTTTAAAAAATATTCAGGAGCAGTCGGTTTCAGGTATCAACTTTAAATTTCGGCTTTTTTTTTTCGGCACCACTTTTCAGGTATACAATTTCATTGAGGACCGCTCACAAAACCGTTATGTATCACTATAGAATAAATACTCCTATACCTATACATGTGGTGATAACTGGCAAAGATAACCTACAACTGAATGATATACATGCCTAAAATTAATTTAAAGCTAAAAACAATACGAAATCAAATACTTACAAAATAGTAATATTCCTCGAAACAACTTCATAAAATTTCTACTTTGTGCTTTGTTTCTTCGAAAAATTATGCAGTCAGTAAAATACCCCCACTCACTATCTAAATAGAAGTATTGTAGTTAACCCAAAGCCATTTACCTTTAAATTTATGATAATTGCTGCCAACTGACAAAAAAAAAACAACTTGATCCCCAAATGGGGATCGTGGCAGGGAGTTGGTTAATACCTACAGTTATTTTGAAGTTATACTTCTATACGCGCGTTCGACGTTGGAAATTTGTACGGGAGTGAATCGGCAAAATCATTACATATGTAAGATATAGGTAAGAGAGAGACAGAAGATATATTTTCTCTCTCTTTCTCTCTCGATAATGTATTACCGAGTATATATGAGTTCGAATCCCAATACGAATTTCCTTTTTTATTTTTGAAATATTTAAAAAAGCCATGTTAATCTTATTAAATATATGTAATATACGCAAAAATGCGATATTTTAAAATAAAATGAAAATTTACAACATAATCCGAGTTGTTGGTTTTTTATTTTTACAGTGGAACCTCGATTATCCGTCTCTCTATTAACCGTCACCTCTGTCAACCGTCAGCGTTCATACATAAGTTATATTGACTACATAAGTAAAAATTTAGTCCTAAATTGCCACAGCACAATAATTATTACAGTCAATATCTGTGTGTCACCATAATTCAGTTTGATTCAAATTCGAACATTGATTGTGTCACTTAGTCCTTTGATTCATTAAGTTTTAAAAAATGGAGCCTTCCACATTTGGAGCATCAAAAAGAAAACATGTTGTTTTGTCAAACGAAAAAAAAAATAGAAATTATTGCATAACGAAAGAAAAGTGTTTCTGCTATAATGTTCCGAGAACAACAATCTTAAAGAAAAATGCTGAATGAATTGAAAAGTATACCTGGGGTGGCAATGTTGATGATTGCAACTCACAAAGATTTGCGTGAAGAAGCTAGAGAAGCTGCATCGCACATACAACAATTCATCGAGTGGAATTCTCGGCAAGAAGAAACAAATAAGGTAGATTTGACGATTTTACGTCGATTAAGAAATTCAGCCGTTGCAAAATATAAAGTAACAATAAAACAAACAAAAATTTCGGAATATTTTAAATCAAATTGATTCGACAACATAAATCCCTCTTATATTGACAAATAAAACATACAAATAAAATTTGGGAGTTATACTATGAATTTTTTTAATGTTCTTTTAACCGTCTTTTCGATTATCCGTCATACCCTTGGTCCGGTGCCCTGACGGATAATCGAGGTTCCACTGTATCTTCCACAAACATTTTTTGAAGTTATACTTCTATACGCGCGTTCGACGTTGGAAATTTGTACGGGAGTGAATCGGCAAAATCATTACATAATATGTAATGATGCACCATATACCTAATTCTGTTTCTCTTTCTGGTCTCTCTCTTACCTATAGCATTACATATGTAATGATTGTGCAGATTGACTCCCATATAAATTTGTAACGGCGAACGCAAATATAGAAGTATAACTTCTACCGGCAGTCCCACTGGACTGCCACACCCGTTTTTTATGCGAATGTCCTGCATAGGAAATTATTTTTTTTGTGAATAATTTGCATCTGTTCATAAATTTCAGTAAAGAAGAGCCCTCCAGTTGTAAGCAAACTTCACATACACTTTAACAATACAGATAACCCATATACACAAGTATTAAGGCTGCTCTACAATTGTCAGGAATTTCATAATGCCAAAAGTAAATCTCTGCCAATGTTTATCATTGAAGAGTTCAAAATTTGGAGTACAATGAATAGGGATAATATTAAGCATCTTTTAGTACCCCAGACTAAAACTGATGCCTTTAAATTATCTTTAAGACAAAATACTTTGGCGTTGAATAAATTGCTTATAGATGCGTTTGAGATGAAACAGGAGCGAGATTTATTTTTGAGTATTATTAGGTGCCTAATTGACAAGAAACAGTATAAAGAGGTAAGAAGTTATTCTTTTTAGTTATTAAACAATTTTCATTTAGAAATAATGATTTAGACTATAGAAAATTTAGATTTAGAAAAAAATACACCGGTTTTTTATATACGAAAAAACAAATTAAGTAGTATTTTTTTATAATTCAGAAAATGGAGCTAAGATCATCTGAACATCTCGTATCAATAAATAAAATAGAACAGAATAATATTTGACATGATGTATGTAAAGAAGAATTTAACTTATCATTAAGGCTTTTCATTCCTGATGGAATTTTTGCCGCTCTTACTTAGAACTCTTTATTTAGCTTATGACCTGATTCTCCCATCTCTCTCTAGGTCTTCCCATTGGTCTCAGTTTCTGGCTTCCATCTGGTAACCTTTTTAATCAGTAGGCCGTTTTTCCTCTCTACTTGTCCCAGCCATCTCAGTATCTGCGCTTTAATAAATCTAACGATATCTGCCTCTTATTCATGGTTCATTCTTATCGGACCCATAATACTTCTGAGGATGTTTTCGAATATCATTGAGGCACCTCAGCTGCGGATGTAACTATTGGTCTGTATATTTTCAGTTTTGTATTTCTGGATAAGTTCTTGTCCTCTATTAGCCAGTATGTTTTGTTGCCTGCTAGTATTCGCTCCGTTGCTGCTTCATTTCTCTTATGTTTGCCATTTACAATATTACTCCTAAGTATTTAAATTGTTGAACTCTTTCAAATTTGTAGTTTCCTATTTTGATTTTTTTGTCTTGTTATCTTCTCTGCTAGAGCAGCTAAGATATTTTGTCTTCCTTCGGTACTTTCTAGACTTCTTTTCCGTGCTTCATTTGCCAGGATTGTTACTGCTTCTTTTAATCTTTTCTTATATCTTCCCACAACAACTATGTTATCTGCATATGCTACTATTTGTGTTGAGGTGTGGGCTATAGTAATTTATTTCTAAAGTCTACGAAGAGGATGTGGTGTTCTATGTTGTTTATGTAATTATGTGGATCGCACCTGTCGTGGATCTGCCTTCCCTGAATCCTTCTGATAGTCCCTATTTTTTTTTCTCTGTGAATTGAGTGAGTTTTTGTCTGTTGAGGACTGTTAGAATTTTCTATGATGTACTTAGTAGAGATATTCCTCTATAGTTGTTACATTATGTTACTTCTCCTTTCTTAAATATTGGTATACTTTTGCCTTCTTTCCAATCCTCGTTAATTTCTTCTACTTCCCATATTCGAACTATTAGGTTGTAGATGCTTGTTGATAATTTTTCCTTTCCGTTATTAATCAGCTGGTTGGGAATTTCATCTGGCCAGGTGTTTTTTTCTGTTTCATTTTTTAATGATATTTATACAAATATTCATCATACATTGGTATCCTTTTTTCATTATATCTCATGTCTTCTGTTATATATAACAGAAGTGTGTTTCATGCTATATAGTTCTGTGAAGTGTGTTTCCCATGATCCATTGTCAATTTTAACCACTGGTGTGCATTTTCTTTGTTGATCGTTCAGTATCCAAATAGTTTAGAGCTGTCTTTACTATTGTCTTCTAGGTGCTTTAACAACTCCTCCATCCATAGACTTTTTTTGTTTTTGCATTGTTTGCAACATTGGTCTGCCACTTTTTTTTCTTTATAATCATTTCGATGGTGTTGTTTTTTAGTTATTATCCTGTTATTTCTTGCTTGGTTTTTCTGTTTGATTTTGGTTTCGCATTCTGTATCGAACCATTATTCCCTTCATTTTATTTCCACTGTTCTAGCACCTCCTCAGCTGAATTTAAAATACAATATTTTATATTTTTCCATATTTGCTCTATGTTATTTGTTAATTAATTGTAATAATCACAAAATTTTGCTAAATATTATTTAAATCTCCTTCTTTCTGCTATATTATTCATAACAGGTTGGGTTACAGATTTGTATATTCGCGTTTTTGTTTATATTTTCAGTTGTTTATGTCTATCTTTGAGGCACCAAGTCTGCATCTTATTGGTTCGTTTGAAGCTACTAGACTTTTTTTATGACGGTATTTTCATGTTAAAAACTTTTTCCTTAGTATTTGAGGTATGTAACATTTTTTGTAGATCTCCTTCATTCTTTGTAGATGTATTCATTCATTCTCCTTCATTCTTGTAGATCTTTTTGTAGATCAGAACTGCTTCATCTGCATAACATACTATCGTTATTGACTTGTTCTCTAATCGGTATCTTTTTTTTTTCTTTAAATAATAGTGTATTTCCCAGTATCGTAAAGTGTATTAAACAAAATTACTAACAGATCAAGATTATTATTTTCTATCAATTTGAGTATTTCAGGGTAAACTTCGTCAGGTCCAGGGCTCTTGTTGATGTTTAATTGTTCATCTCGAGTTTTAGAATTGGTGGACTCTCATTATTATTATCCAGAATTAATTAGCTCTCATTATACAGAATTATTTATCGTAATTTTCATTCTTGCATCCCGGAACAGCTCTTGTATGTATTTTTCTCTTTCTTGTATTTTATCTTTGGCATTATAAATTCACTGCCCGTTGTTATTTACGAGAGGGCAATGTTATTTTTTATTAATATATGAAAATTCTTTCAATATTAAAAGAATCACGCCTCTTTTCTCATTCTTCTAACCTCTTTCTAAACGTTTGTATTCGATTGTATTCTTATTTTTATATTTTCTTCTTTCGTCTAATCTTTTTTCTTGTATATACAATCTGTTTAATATATTTTATAATCTCTTAGAGCACTCTAACTCTAAGGGCCATCGCTTAAGCAAAATGAGGCAAGTTGTACGAAGAATGCAATGTGTAAAAGCACTATTATAAATAATAAAGTTCGTTTTTTTAGGCTTGTCAATATACTACAATGCTAAACCTTCATGAGTGTTTCGATATTGATGATTTCTTAATACCTCTCATATTACAAGATAGACTTTACGGAGTCGATGATTTTTTAAAAAATAATCCGAAGCATCAGACAGAACTTGTTAAATGGATGGATGGAATATTAGCGAATACGTCTGTTAGGGAGACATTGGGAGAATATGTAGCGTAAGTATTGTAAATATTTTTGGAAGTTGTTTTATATACAGTAATATTGAGTCAACGAGAAAAATCGTAATTGTGTACGTTAATAAATAGTATTGTAGTCAAATTATGTTATGTTTATATTATTTTACAGAACTATCTTAAGTCTCAAAACACATGAATTTAACATGTCCTTTATTGTACATAATACTATAAAGAGGTTTTTCTTTCGACGGCTTTATTTTAGAAGGTATATTATAAACTATAAATTTCACTGATTACTCAGGCCAACGATGAAAAAACTTTTTTACTCAAAATACCTTTTTCTTAGACGCTAAATCAAAATTTGATACATACTAAGCTGAATATCCTACCATACTAAGCTGAATATCCTACCAATTCCTCACATAGTTAAATTTATTTAATGGATGTTTTCGTTATAAAAATGTAGAGCCTAAATTGTTAAATCAGATTTAATTGAACGACTTGGTTAGTAATATTGGCTTGATGAAAGAAAAAGCTGAGTTGCTTGGATCAACTTACCAAGACCAAAATAAAAGAAGCTGTTGGTAGTTGGTACCAGCATTGATGTGTATAGGAAGAGCGATCAGTAATTTTCCAAGTATTTTAAACAAGAGTGTTTGATTTGTTGTATTGCTTACACCAAATCTCTAGGAACTGATCAAATTTGCAGTGAGCTCTACAAGAATGGTGGCGACGTCCTGCTACAGACACTGCATAAATTTTTACTTCTTTTCTGTCAAAGTGCTTACAAAATACTAGCAAATATTCTCCACGAAAGCCTACAAATTTACACAGTGGGCATAGTTGGTAAATATCACTCCGGATTCACTCCAGTAAGACCAATCCTTGAGAAAACATAAAAATTTAACATTGAAACCCATCACTTATTCGTCTACGTAGCCGTATACGACAGTGTCAAGAAAACAGTACTATACCAATCAATGCGTGAGTTTGGTACACCAGAAAAACATCCGATTAACTGGCATGGCAATGTAACTTAAAAACCAGTGATAGGATAGAGGGAGAGAATTCTCGATCTTTTAAGATAAAGGATGGACTCAAACAAGGGCATGGCTTACCTCCTATTTAACATTGCCTTAAAAAAGGCAATCCGAGACGCACGAATTAGAGACGGCGGTATTATTTACAATAGATCGATACAAGAGAGAGCGTAGCGTAGAGAAATATTTCCTAGAATTGGAAACAACGGCAAAACAGGGCGGTCTAGTCATCAACGAAGACAAAACCAAGTACAAGTTGTTACTAAGGATTCTATAGCAAATGAGGAACGGGAAACCGTCTTTGGAAGTCATATCTTTGAACGCGTTGACAGCTTTACATACCTTGGCTCGCTAGTGACTACTACCAACAACACAAGCGAAGAAATTAAAATACGAATAAACCTTAACAGTAGGACACACTATGGACTCCAAAAACGATTTCTCTCAGAAATATCCAAAGAAGAACTAAAATTATTATATACAAAACACTGCTGAGGTCGGTCCTCACATATGGGGCGGAAACATGGACTCTAACGCAGAAGGATGAAGGACTTTGGAATATTCGAGCGTAAAATACCCCGCAAAATATTTGGAGCTATAAAGAGATTGGTATGGTATTGATACAAGCATGCTATTTAGGGTGGCAGTGAATAAAATTAAGATAGCTATGATGGTAACCAACGTTTTGAAAGAACATGGTTTATGGTACATGAAGAAGAAGAACGACCAAGGACATGATGCAAAAGATATAGTTTCGAATTATACCAACTCTTTAATGAACCAGATGCCGTAACGTTATTACACAATTTTACCATCTATACCTATTAGTCGTTCAGTACATGTGCTCCTGGGTCAAAAAGGTGGTTTTAACGAATTTTCAGGCTTCTTGTGTGAATGGAACAGTGGGCTAGGGATCAACATTAATGCAGATAGAACTAGCTTGTGAGGGAGTCTTTAAAACCGGGCGAGAAGATCATTCTAGACAAAAACCTACAAGGATAACTTTGAATTCACAATGACCTTAAATGAGAAGGAAGGAAGGAAAATAGTGAAAAAGTCTTGCTTAGAATTTGTAACGAAGTAACGAATTAAGTATTGGGAAATAAAAAAACCTTAGAATATGTTTCTATTGTAGGAAACATTTTAAAGAAGTTTCAATAATTAGGATGTTTGATGAACCTGCAAGTTCACTTTTTTGAACATTCACCTTGATTGCTTGCTGGATAATTTGTGTGATGTTATGGAGGAGCAAGGTGAACGTTTTCAAGAGGACAATAAATTGTTCTTACATACGCTACCAGGGCAGCTGGAACAGCAACATGATGGGGAATTACTTTTGCTCACTTTGATCACGGAGAAGTGACTTATAGTAGAAAAATCTCTACAAGAAGCTTTAAACAAAAACGAGAAAGGAAGTACTTGTACAAACTAAACTAATTCAGTCGAACAGTGAAGTGTGCATTACCGCATTATATTACTGTTTTAAGTAGTCTACTTTAAATATAAACCATGCTTATGCTTTATGTGATTATTATAACCATGTGATACAACAAAATTAAAGCCAGATTTGGATTCAGCTCCCAAGAATCTATAAAAGTTAGCTATTAAAGTAAACAAAGCTTTCAAAAATTTTTTGTTGGCCTATGTATTGACACAAACGTATTTTTTCATTATAGAAACCGAGTCATACCAGATTTAAAGTATAACAAAATGCATGCGAAACCTTGGAAAAAATTAATAACCAGAATGGTGAAGATGTTTAAGTTGCCAGCTGATTTGACTCCCAATTTAAACAGAAGAAGAAACGAAGGTGCTCTAAACTTCCTCTTGCACAAGAGATTTATTGAAAATAGTTTTGGTAAGTATCATTCCTTATAAGCTTAATTTCAGTTTAATCAAACGTGAAAGTTCCTAGTAAATAGTAGACACAATAAATGCACTTTGGATGTTCGTATTTCGGATTTTATCTTCTATCGTATGTTGGCTCTCACATTGATCCAGATCATCTTGTCGAACTGATCTGAACAAGATGTTAGTTTTTTCGGTCCACTGTCTAAAATTCTTGAGTTCTTCTATCACATCTTTGCTTGACTCGGTGGTTACTTATATTATTATTTGGAGAAAGTTACATTTTGTATTTCTGTAAGATGCCACAACTATTCAAGTTTTCTGGTTTTTAAGGTATTTAAAACGCATTTCTTTTCGCACATACTCTATAATCATTGTATTTGCCACTTGCAGCCTCTCATGTGACATATGCTTTGATATAATTTATTGAAGGACCGAATTTTTTTCTGGACAAAATACCGCATTCAATAACCTTAGCTTGAATGGCTTCAATCCTGTATATACGAGGCGTGTTTTTTAAGTAAGTACCGTTTTGGAATTAAAAAAAGACGTGCAAAGATATGGCAATAATTTTATTTTTACATGAAAGCCTGTACCTTAATCTACTTTTCTACATAATTTCCGTGAATATTGAGGCACTTGTCATAACGTGGCACCAGTTTTTGAATACCCTCCTGATAAAATTCTGCAGCCTGACTTGTTAATGCATCACTGCATCACAAATGTTTTGACTTCGTTATCGTCTTGAAGACGCTGACCGCCCAGGTGTTTCTTCAAGTGCTGGAACAAATGGTAGTCGCTGGGCGCCAAATCAGGGCTGTATGGAGGATGATCTAGAGTTTCCCATTTAAATGATTTGATGAGATCTTTGGTCTGATTAGCCACATGTGGACGGGCATTGTCATGCAGCAAAACGATACCCTTACTCAACTTGCCACGTCTTTTGTTCTGGATTGCACGACGCAAATTTTTCAATGTCTTACAATAAGACACTGCATTAATTGTCTCATTACGAGGCAGCAACTCCACTAGCAATACTCCTTTTCTGTACCAAAAAACGGTGCACATGATTTTCCGGGCAGAAATTGTTTGCTTAAACTTCACTCTTTTGGGTGATGATGAATGTCGCCATTCCATGGATTGTTGTTTCGATTCTGGTGTGACGTAGGCCACCCACGTTTCGTCACCAGTAACAATTTGGTCTAAAAAATCTTCACCTTCACTGTGGTACCGCTCAAGGAAAGTCAATGCACTGCCTAAACGTTGGGTTTTGTGCAAATCCGTCAGCATTTTTGGAACCCAACGCGAACACAATTTCCGGTAATTCAAGTTCTCGGTAACAATGCGATACAAAACACTACGAGAATACTGAGGAAAGCAGTCGGACAATGATGAAATTGTAAAGCGTCTGTTTTCTCTCAGCTTTTCGTCCACTTTCTGCACCAAATTTTCATTAACGACCGAAGGATGCCCACTCCGTTCTTCATCAATTCACTTTTGTGCGGCCATCTTTAAATGCTCTCACCCATTTCCTTACCATTCCATCACTCAATGTTTTGTCCGTAAACTTCAACGATCTCACGATGAATATCGATCGGTTTTACGCCTTTAGCACTAAGAAATCGTATAACAGCCCGTACTTCACAATCAGCGTGACTCACGATCATTGGAGGCATCTTAAAGACTGGAGTAAACAAGTATACAATGAAGAATCAGACTGTAATGGCGTCAGTGCGTAGACAAGAGATGTAGGTAACCAGCGCTCATGCGCGGAACGCCGACCGTAGCGCTGCGGCGGCGAAATCGCAAAACTGTACTTACTTAAAAAACATGCCTCGTATATATACACATTTGGAATTTATTATATGGAACATAGGCTTTTACAATAACTCAGATTCCATGATTTGCAATTAACCAGTGTAAATTTCAATATAACGTCGCGATGTTTTATAATTAATATGTTTGTTCCACTGGATCTTGCTCTTTCGCGATTTGTAGCAGCATATTTGCGTACACCAACAGTGTTGCTCCGTCTACCGATATATTCCTGAAACTCCGTTTGGAATATTCGTAATTCTGTATTTTTGTGCAGATAATAATGTTTATTAACAACAATTTTGTTTATTTTCATTAGGTATTATTGTTGAATTGGTTAATTTATACTTTAATACATTTAATATTAAAAATATTGTATATAATTATTTATAATTTACATGACCTATTTGCCAACAGTCCCAAGGAACATCACTGGCCAAGCAAATCAAGTACCTTTACTTCTCATTATATTGCCATAAGCTGAAATTAAAGTAATGTTTCTAACCATGTGTACAAACGAAGAAAACGTACAAATCTTAAAATGGTATTTTGGGGGAAACTCGTACCGTGACATTATAAATTTATTTACTTGCGCCTATGAAGATAGGCCAATACCGACACAATCAACTATTAGTCGTATTATTAAAAAATTTTAATCGTTTGGTTGTATACAAAACTGTCGAAAATGTACGGATCTACCACGAGAGAAAATAATCAACGAAGTTCGGCAAAGTAGGGAAATTGATGTTTGTAGTTTTGCTGAAACTAGTGATCCTAGTTGTTTTAAAGTTCCAACTACTCAAGAGTTATTAGCCTAGGGCAATTTCAAACGCATGGGATTTTTTGAACTCATGATGAATAAACAAAATGAAAATGAACATTTTTTAAAAAACATTTTGTCTACCGATGATTCGACATTTTCGTTACATCGGAAACATAATCCTCCTGTCGTACGATATTGGTCTCGGCATAATAAACACTTGAGAATTCCAGTACGAACACAATATCCCCAAAAACTTAATGTTTGGGCAGGTATTTTTTATTGATGGAAATATCGTCGGTCCATTTTTTATTGATGGAAATTTAACGGGCAATAAATATTTAGAATTGTTGCAAAATCAAATTATTCCAGCAGTTCAATTACTTCCTGTTAACTTTGACGATATTTGGTTTCAGCAATACGCTGTCCTGCTCACAATACACGAGTTGTTCAAAATTATTTAGAAACCATTTTTGGAAATAAATTAATTTCTTCTTGGGCTACGATTAAGTGGCCTCCCAGATCACCAGACTTATCCTGAAATGATTTTTTCTTTGGGGATATTTGAAAGCAATTGTTTATCGACATAATTTTAAAAGAGCCCGAAATTTAGCGGAATTGAGGGACAAAATAATTCATATTTGTGGAAGCATTGGATCGGAACTGCTCAGGGATAAGAGAGTATTTCTGTACAACAGATTTGGTTTTTGCTCTTCAGAAAGAGGTGGAATATTTGAACCCCTATTACGTTAAATTTTTGTTTTTAATATTATTATGCTATTTTTGGAATTCCTTTTTATTTTTATTTTGAGAAATCTACTTTTTTTTTACAAGCCATTTTGGCAATAAAATATAACAATTTTTGGAACATTTGTAAAAGTGTACGTGTTCCGATTTTACTATATATATATATATATATATATATATATATATATATATATATATATATATTTATTTATTAAGATAGGACATCTGAGGTGGATAGGGCATGTAATGCGGGTGGAATAAAATGACCCAGCTAGAAAAACGATCTTTCTCTTGATAGACCCATTGGTCAGAGAAGAAGGGGAAGACCCAAAACAAGGTTCCTTGATAACATCGATGAAGACATGAAAAATATGGGAATACGTGCTTGGCGGAGGAAGGCGATGGATAGGACGACTGGAGAGAAATTCTCGAGGAGGCACTGATTACATTACATTACCAGTAATGCATTGGTTAGTGATCAGTGTAGTAGTGTCTGGGGGCTCGGGAGACTGAGACCTCGGAAGCCCTGAAGAAGACATCGAAGAGTACGTCGAAAGCTCGGCGCAATGATAATCGATGCGGTTCAACCCGGTTATGGTATTAATCCTAGCTCTAGGTTTACTATATATATATATATATATATATATATATATATATATATATATATATATATATATATATATATATATATATAATATGTGTATAAAGAAACACCAAATATGTCCGCTTACAACGTCTTCAATAGGCTGGCCAAGAATTTCGAATGGAACAAATCAGGCTGCCAAAAAAAAACTGTTAATTGCAAGAATGCAGGAAACAAGCCCTATTGGGAGATGGAGAAATCGATAGAAGGACGATGTGGATGAAGACGCAAGAAATCTCCTTGGCAGTCGACCGTGGAGGAGAATGGCTACATATCATAAAGAATGGAGAGGTGTGCAGGGCTCGAAATGGGCTGTAGAGCCATAGAAGAGATGGGAACTAAAATTTGCGAAACAGTAAACGTGGATTATAACTACGTTTTCTGAAAGCTTAAAAATATGATTTATATTCTTATGTTAAAGTTTTATTGGAAACCATTTACCAGTAACGATAGTTACGAATCATTTTTGCGTGTTATTCATTTAAATGTATTAAGAACCTTCCTCGGTGAATAGTTTTCTTTGTATGTTGTAGGTGACGAAAGTTGGAAAGAAATGGTACAAGAAGCTGTCGGGGATGAGGAGGAATTACAAAAGGAATTAGTTTACCAGGTTGCTCAATATGGTGATTTTGCAGAAGCGCTTCGGTGGGCACATTTTTATAATCTTGAAAGGAACGAGTGGCCGCAAGCAGTGAGAATGCTTGAAGAAAATCCGGATGGCAATAGGTAAAATAATATAAATGTTTAATCTAGTATATAATAAGATTTGGAAATTACTTTGTTTAATTTTATGTTGGACTTTATTAATTGAATGATAATTCATACTTTAAACTATGCTACAATAATATATTTTTTCGCATTTTTGACTTTGTGCTATTTTAATAAATACAAAATCGTTTGAATAAAATAAAACTAATCTAGCTTTATGTCATTCGTTGTCAATTTCTTTGAAGGTCGTATATGGTGTCCCTTTAAAATAGTAATGTACTAAGAATATGCTAACATTTAATTTGTCATCGTTTGTTATACGTATTTATATCTTTTGATCTCAGATACGGCGTGAAATGAAGACGAGATGAGAAATATGTCGGGTGGTTAATATAAAACCTTTCAGTCAGATATATGATTCTCGGAGTGACATCATGTTTCAAACTCTGGAATTGTGATTATCCATTATTTTCTGTCTTGGAATTCTAGATTGACAATTTCAAAGGGATCGATTGGCCTCAAAGATCTCTACACTACGACCTGTAAGATCTTTTGTATATACAAATATCTATATCAGAAAGGAGTACTTGCTTCTTCTTTAGCAAGACTACCAGCAATCCCATTACCAACAATTCCTTTACGCTCTGGCACCCACAACAAAGTTACTTTGTTACGCTCTGCCAGTTCCTTAAGGGAGTTTTATGGTTCCAAGACTCATGAGTTATAGACTTCAGAATCTACACAGTTCAGCTTGATTTAGATGTTAGGGAAGCTTCGTGTTAAGGAATATGCAGATAGTTGCTTAGACTTGCTGAAGAAAATGTCTTATCCGGGACATACACATATGGAAAACATTAGAGCATTAAGACAACGTAACGAACTGAGAAAAAATATTATATAGACTTGTATGTCCGAGAGAATAACATTAAATCACATGTCAGTGATAGACCCGTAAGCACTATAGGCAGTCTTGTCTGTACATTGTTGTCGAAAGAAAGTTTATTTTTTCGATGGTCTGGGGAAATATTTCAACGATGTGATTACAAGATTTAAAAGCAGGTTCATATCTTAGATTCTTCTTCTTAAAGTGCCTATCAATTCCGGATGTTGGCGATCATCACGGCTATCTTTACTTTATTTATTGCAGCGCGGAACAGTTCAGTGGTAGTCGTGTTATACCACTTTCGTAAATTTTGAAGCCAGGAAATGCGTCTTCTTCCCGGTCCTCTCTTACCATTTACTTTCCCTTGGAGAATCAGCTGGAGAAGGCCGTAACTTTCTTGATTTCTCATTACATGTCCTAGATATTCCAACTTTTTAGTTTTGACGGTCATGAGAATTTCACATTCTTTCCCCATTCTACGCAGGACCTCCACATTAGTAACTCTGTCAACCCAGGATATACGTAAGATGTGCATATAACACCACATTTCGAAAGCTTCGAGCCGATTCATAGATGCAACAGTCAGTGTCCATGCTTCCATTCCGTAGAGCAGAACTGTGAATATGTAGCAGTTCAATAGACGGCATTTTGTTTTTAATGATATGTCTCGACTGTTGAAAATGGTTCTCATTCTAACGAATGCTGCTTTTGCTTTTATTATTCGCTGTTTAATTTCTGTTGAGTGGTCCCATTGGCTATTTAAATTGGTGCCTAAATATGTATATTGCTCGACTCTTTTGATATTCTGTTGGTTGATTGTAAGTTGAGCGTTTAGTATTGGTTTTTTACTAATTGTCATAAATTTGGTTTTCTTTATGTTAAGAGCTAGTCCGTATGTTTTGATATCTTAGATTAAATCAAAATTTTCTTTAATTTCAATTCATAGAAGATAACACAATAAATTCTTAACGGCATAAATTAAAACAATTTATTCTAAAAAATAACAATTTTATAATTTTAATCAACACTATTTTAAATAAATGTTCAAAAAGTCCACCACGTTCAGCCAAGCAGTAGCCCAATCCATTGTATAATTACTTTCTGGTGTTCGACAACATTTCGGGTGTTATACTTTGAAAGGCCTGATTGATTTTTTGACGTAATTCGTCTAAATTTCCGGCACGTTTATATGCTCATGTCGGCAAATTTTTTCTTCACATAACCCCATCCGAAAAACTCCAAAGGTGCAAGATCAGGAGAGCGAGGTGGCATTTTTATGATACCTTTTGTACTAATAACTATCTGGAAACGTAATGTTTAAAAAATCTAAATCTTCCCGTGCATTGTGAGCTGGAAAGCGGTCTTGCTGCAATCAAATTTCATCCATATTAATAGGTAATGCTCGAACTGCTGGAATTATGTGATTTCTCAGGAGATCAAGTTATTTACGACGACACAAAGTGCCCATAATGAAAAAAGAGCCAATTACGTTCTCAGCTAAAATACCAGCCCAGGCGTTAATTTTTGACGGTATTGTGTTTTGTAAGGAACACTTATGTACCTATTTTCTGCAGAGCCTACGGTAACAGATGGATTGTGATGATCAGTTAAAGAAAAAGGCTCATCTGTAAACGTTCATAATCAGCATGGAAAATTTCCTGAGTTTTTTGCAGTTTGTAACTGTTGGAAAACCAACTAATTTTTCACTACTCAAATTTAACCTAACGTCGCCTCTGTAGTGTGAATATCAAATATATATTGGTAAAAAAAGACCAGACGATAGTCAGCGTATTTGACACCACTTCAGCCCGCACAACTCTCGTCACTTTGCCACCTCTAGCAGCATATAAAGTCAGTCGCATTAAGTCTTTCAAATTGACAAGTCGCAAAAGAAGTTGTTCTCTCTCCTCGTATCTCTCTCTTTCTCTCTTTCAACCGTGCCACACAAGAGCATATAAGTTAGTTTTAGTTTAGTGTTTAAGTTGTAAAATGTTACCATAAAAGATTGTGGAAGTACAATAAACCGATAATAAAAAGGTGTTGTGTATAATTTTCACCCCCACAAGAGACACAATAAACGAATCAGCTACCCAACAAATCCTGTAACAAAAAAGACAGGTCGTCACGAGGGTTTGCCCTCATCCCCATCGTTTCCCTTTAGTAGCAATGGTACTTGTTTCTTTTTAAAATATTTCGTACAGTTCTAGCACTAATACCAGTTTCTCTTGAAATTAGGGTGGTGTTACAACGAAAATTGAAATCAGCTAGACTACATACGGCAGTTTCAAGCTGTTCCCGTTCTTCATTAATTGCACGAGCTGGTTGATTTTTATTTTCATCACTATCCGTGCATTTTCTACAATTCTTGACACAACCAGTTTTTTCAAATTTAAAAATACTGTTGTGCATTGTAGATTTTCTTGGTACAGGGCCTTCGTATGAAAACGAAATACTTCCGATTATATCATTGGCACTACTTCCAGAATAATGCCATTTAATAATTTGAATTTTAAGTTCAGTTGTGAAGGTTACCATTTTCCTAACTTGAAATAAAATTTCTTTATTGTGTTTTTTTTGCGAACAAAACCAGAATTATTAATAATGAAAAAATAAACGTATATTTGACGTTTACGTTATCAAAACTGAATGTCACTTTGACAAAACTAGAATTCAATCTAATGGGTGTTAGAAACAAGTTCGTTTTCAGATTACCTTAACTGTATACATAGTTAAAGGCAAAATAGAAAGCCGTAGAGGTGAAGGAAAAAAACAGGTTTCTTGTTTAAAAAACATGCATCAATGAACTCAGATATCAAATGTAGGACAATTATTCAATGTGGCAGAAGATCGAGAAGCCTTCGCAGTGGTGATCACCAACATTGAATAATTCTAATATAACACGTGAAGAAGTAGAAGAAGATAGTTGAACCGAATTGAAAAGTGTACAAGACAACATTACGCCCTATTATGACGTACACTGCACAAAAAATGTCTCATTTAAGTAAAATAAAACGAAAAATGAAAAAAAAAAAACAGAGATGAAAATTCAAAGAAGAATAACCGGCAAAACTTTGTGTGATAGGAAAACAGGTGAAAAAATTACTGGGCATTGCAAAGTAGATAACACATGAATACAACAAAAATAGAAGGAATATTCTTCAGTCTGTTTGCATCCATTCCGGGACAAAAGTCTTCCCATCTCCATTCTCCACTATTTTCTGTTATGTACTGTTTGGTGCCATTTTCTCCCCACTTTGGTTTGATGTCGCCTAGCCACCGTTTTTGGGACCTTCCTCTACTACGATTGTGTTTGCATTCTCTCCAATGTACAATGTTTCTCGTCCATTTTATGTTGTCTTGTCGTGCCACATGTCCTACCCAGCTCCCTTTCAATTGCCCAATTGTTCCAATTATATCTTCCACCTTCGTCCTGCTTCGCACGCCCTCATTTCGTATAATGTTCTCTTCTCTCTGGTCGCAACTGGTAGAATACAACTGGCGAATACCCCTTTCTTTATTTTTATTTTAGGTGAAATCTCTGACGATTGGACTACATAGGTGTCATTAATTTTTTAAATTATTTATGGAATTATATTACTGAGATCATTGTTAGAATAAATATAAAATTGAATTTTGGACCTGCATCTAACTGCATATTTATATGTATTTATATTTTTTAGGGTACAACAGAAAATAGTACCGCAGGATATCATCTGGGATGAGGATGAAATCCAACAGCCGTCTGAACAAATAGAGTATCATAAAATGCCATTGCCAATGAGTTCAATATGTTTAATAGATGATCCATTAAGATTCGAAAATTTTTTAGACATGGCTTCTCAGGTATTTATATTTGATATTCGTTTTATCAGTAACCAAGTTGTAAACAGTAAGTGGTAAAATAAAAAATAGGTTGTACTGTTACGAAGAAGTATTTAATATTTTATATTAGTATTAAATAATAAATTCATAAATAAGGTTGTACTACCCAAAGTATTTTTGTTTTTGTTTTATTTTGTGAAAACTTTGAAAACTGTTTATGAAAGTAGAGGTTCCAGTCTTTATTATGAAATAACTCTTATTCAGTATCGATGAGTACAGAGTAACTAAAAACATTCATTTATATTGAAAATTATACAAAAAATTAGATTAATTAGGATTGAAGTTCTGGAAGGGTAAGATTTAAAAAAATGGTTAAATATTGTGTAATTTCCTTCCTAGATTGCGTACATATCCATAATTGCGTCTTTCACAAAAATCACTTGAAATATAAAAATAAGAAATACCAAATCGTACAAAAAAGTGTAGTAAAATCTCACAACCAAACGCAGCCAAAATGTGATACGAAATGGTTGCTGTAAAATTTGTTTGTAAAGGCTATTTAAGGTAGGGGTGGTTCCGCATGAAGTCAAATATAACTATCTAGTTTCGGGACAAGAATTGACCCGAAATGCTAGTTTTTGAAATTTCCCTTTTTGGCCAGCTTTTTATGTAAAATACCACTCAGAAGTGTAGTATAGATTGTGTGGGTCGGAAGAATAACAAGGGGACGAACTAAGCTCAAAAATCTGGACGATATGGTGAAAGATTTGACATAGATTGGATTGAGGAGGTGGAGCAGACAGGCACTCAACAGCTAAGGATATTTTGAGGCAGATCAAGGCTCACAAGGACTGTAGCGCCATGTGATGACGATGATGATCATAACGATGCAGTTTTCACGATAAGAAAGCTGATGGAAAAATACAGAATCAAAGAAACAAACGTTCATATGGTATTTAATTATTATGAGAATTCGTATGATGGCAAACTTCTAAAGGCTTTGCGGTGTAGTTAAGAAACAAAGGTTGCTCATTGTTTTGGCAGCTTGTCAATTTCCTC
This sequence comes from Diabrotica undecimpunctata, assembly GCF_040954645.1. Taxonomy (NCBI): domain Eukaryota; kingdom Metazoa; phylum Arthropoda; class Insecta; order Coleoptera; family Chrysomelidae; genus Diabrotica; species Diabrotica undecimpunctata. The sequence goes on from NC_092805.1 coordinate 101,892,805, forward strand.
ATTTTCGCCAATCTTTTTGACCAGGCACCACATCAATGTTACCTTGTTGTTTGTTGCTAATTTCTTAAGATATACATTGCTTATTAAGTTTCTTTTTTATTATTATATAACAAGGTGGACTATATGCTTGTGTTTACTAGAATATTGTTAGTTTTTCTTCGGGTTCAGAGATTAAATGAAGCCAACGTGGTGTAACTAACTTTATTTTTACTCCAAAATTCTCACTAAATTACAAATATCATAAATTCTAATTACATGAATAATTATCGCTTACAATTTACTAATTATCAAAAGCCGCCTAGGGAGCTTATATAATAAGAACTAATGTTCTTGAAATAGGTAGCAAAGAGACGGAGGCCGAATCCTCGCGATAATAAAATTCCAGAACATTACAGGCGACTAGAACAAGTCCGCATCAATAGAAACGTCGAGTAGAACATTTGACGGTTCGGCGGTGAAAGATAATGTTGGACTCGATAAAGCGCAGGACCGCAATCAGGGGTGACACAACAATATTTTGACTTATCTCAATAATGGTTAATTTAGTTTTATAAAATTAAATATTTTGCTTGTTTTTATACGGACCTTGATGATTTATTGACGCTATTCATAACAAAAACATAGTGGCTTATTTATTTTAGCAAAATATTTTTATTTAATATGGAAACACTTTAACTTGGTATACAGGCTTCTCTTTTCCAACACAAGAATCTTATTGAATTTGGGGTTCATATGTTATTTTGGGTCACCAAAGTTATAGATAAATCCGGATACAAGGGATGTAGTCTTGACATTTTTGATATTTGTAGACGTTCGACATCGTTAAATTACATCAGATCTACAGACGGATTGCTGCTATTCCGCAGGTTAGACGTTCTTCAAAGGTTTTCGTTACGTTGGAATTGGATCGGTTACTTCAATATACTTCGTTGTATCGGTTTATTTTATAAGAATTTGATTTCAAGTGTTTTGTTTCAGGAGGTAGATATAATTGGCATCGACTGTGAGTGGAAACCTAGTTTTGGTGGTCAGCTAAACGAGTTGGCTTTGATGCAAATTGCTACCAGGAAAAATGTGTTCATATTAGATATTATCAATATTGGCAACAAATGTCCACATTTGTGGCAAGAACTTGGAAAGTTCATTTTTAACAATTGTGATATATTGAAAGTAGGTAAGTGGATCTTTAATTATTATAAGTTTAGTTTTTGAATATATTTCTATACTCACATTTAATTAAAGTAGATCGTCGATTATCCACCGAACTAGTTGGAAACTATCGAAGGTATTAAAACGTAAAATTCGGATAATCAAATAACTATGTAATTTAATAAATACCGCATTGATTGAACAATGTACATACTTTATTATTCATACTATTAATATTTCTTTAGTAGTAAAAACTGAGTTGTGTAGCTCCTCTTTTTCTTTTCAAACCATGCCATCTCAGTATTTTGGTAGCCCAGGCGTGAACTGAAAATTCATATATTTCACCTAAAAATACAATATTGATATTCTTAAAGATCTTAACTCGTAGCTAGTAAATTGTAAATATGCAGTAATCGTGTACGATTAGTCTATAAATTCAGTGCCGTTTGTCCGTTTTTCTTGATCGATGATGGAAAAACAATACGCATTCGATTGTAGCAGTGTGGAGAAAAACTAATTTATTAGTAGTTCGAAATAACTATAATTAATCAAAATTTCATACAGCGATGACTAACGCGTTAACGATTCCATTTCACATGGATTCCACAACAAACATGTGTGTTTCTTTTTATTTATGCAATATAATGCCTCCTATATGAAATTTAATGTTATGCAACAAAAACCTTCTTTAGCGTATTGCAATATGTTTGATATAATTTAATTTTAAAATATCTATTCAAGAAAGTAAGTATTAGCTAATGTGAAATTACATTAAGTTGAGTAATTGTAATTGAACATATTAGCATCTGAAATTCTGAAATTAGGAATCTCCGAAAACTACTGACATATCTGTGTATATATATATATATATATATATATATATATATATATATATATATATATATATATATATATATATATATATATATGTCTTGATATCAATTCGAGATCCGTTTGTATCATAAGCTATACAAGATGAGATCCATTTTGCAAGGCGAGATCCGATTTTGGATCTCACCTTGTATTCACGTGTATATAGTGATATCTCGATGTAACAATGATGGGGGTACAAGGAAATCGATTTTTGTCTGGACCTCATTTTGCACCCCTTTTGGCGAATTTTATATTGCAGTAGTTCCACGAAATTCGCTGTAGAGGTCAGGGCGAGTGATCCGTTGTGTATATGCCAAATATACATTTTGTAGACAACCCGAGATCCGGTAAACTTGGCAACATCGCAAATGAATTTTACAGTCAGCTCTCTCCCTCCCCCTCTTCTTATTTCTGGTTTGAATTATAATATTTACATTATTAAAGAGCTCTGTCCAGAAAGGCGGTTGTCAAATATCTCGAGAACTAGACGTCGTATCGGAATATTGTTTATTTGTAGTATTATTTTTTTACAATTTTTCTTATATATCTTCTCCATTGTTCGTTTTACAAAAAATGTTAAAAATTTATTTTAATCGCTTTTAAAAGACCTATAAAATAAACCCAACCGCTTTCAATTTGATTGAAAGTTATTAACACAAATCTATTTTGCATATAATTTATAATTAAGGGACCAACTATGCTGTTCACGTACTATATTGAGATTCCAAGGAAATATTTTTCAATATATGTAGTTCATTTCTGCTAAACTTGGACACTGTACGTCAAATACACACACACACGCGAGGCGTTCAACCCAACCCCTAGTGACATGTGTATACCACTGCTAGTCAGTGGGATCCACATGTCCGAAGATCAAACCGGTCTCGCTCCAGAAGAATCAATCATTCTGGTTCGGTACCTATCTGACCCCCAGGTTTTTCCTCCACCCCTTCACTACGTCTGACATATGCAGTGAAGGCTTATGAACTTTACGTCGGGCGATTTGGGTAATAAACAACACCCTCCGTATCTACATGGTTGTGGTTAGGCCACCTAAAATCAATGGGTAGCTAGAAAGCTTTTCTCCCTAATTACGTTACTGAGTTTACTTTGGTGTTAGCATTACTTTGGACTGTTGTCCCTAAAAAAGTGTGTGCCCTGCACGGAGAGGCACCAACCTAAGTTGGTGTCCCTCCGCACAGGGAAAGTGTGTGTTCGGTCACTCAGCTGCGGATTTGGCAAAATTTAATTTGTTCTCCTCGCCAGCTGGGCACCCGACTGGTCTGGCCACCGAGCCCATGCTTGTCGCACATGGCCTCGATGCTCAGAAAATCGCGGTGCTGGTCTCCCAAATAGACCTGCCTTAAGGGCCTAAGCCAAAATTTTGGCTGTACGAAGAGAACTTATGGTTCTCTTTGTACTCTCGCTTGGTGCATATGTGTGTGCGACAGGGTCAGTATCGCGCAGATTGTGGGTTGAAGACCCGGAAAACTATGAATAGGTACTAAACTATTCCTTGCCACTATAATTTATTCGCGGTGTTAGAAGGTATTTTCCCGATTTTTATACTAATACTAAGACTAAAACTAAGATATTTTTTTGGTGAGCAAGGCCTGGTGTCCGGAACTCTAAAATGCCAAGACCCCAGTTCTTACCTTTTTTTTTCTACTCCTAACCCGCGTTGCCTTTGACTACTCTGTGCCTATTTCAATCCTCATATGTCTTTATGCTATTGGGACATATCCAGCTATCTGTTGTTTAGGTCGTCTATGTGTCGTCCTGATATTTGCATCATAATCCGTTAGCTCTCTCAGCTTTCTGTTGGGGTGGTTTCTTATTTCGTTGAAGATCTCGTATGCCTTTTCGTTCATTGTATGAAGGATTCTTTTCTGCTTTGTATCTCTGTATAGGTACCTTAGTGGTACATATCTCGGTACGTTTAGTGCTTCTCTAATTAGCTGGTTTTGTGCTACTTGTAGTTTCTTCCTGTTTGATTTACAGGTATGTCCCCACGCTGCTGATGAGTAAGTTAACGTTGGAAGGATTATGCTATTTGCTACCCTTATTTTTGTGAAGAAATTTAGCTTGCTTTTCCTGCCTATTAATGAGGCAAGTTGTATCTTTGTTAGTTTTGCTTTATAAACTACTTGGTTCACGTGTTCAGTAAATGTGAGCTTGTGATCAAGGGTCACTCCTAGGTATTAAGCTTGATTGCTCCATTCTACGTTTTCATTAGCTAGACTTAGTTCCATGTTTGGTATTTGTCTTCTTTTTCTAAACATGACGGCCTGTGTTTTTTCCGGGTTGAGTGCTATTTTCCACTTTATACACCATGCATGTAATCGATTTAGAGAGCGTTGTAAGTCTCTTGTTGCGAAATTTACGTTTCTATTGCTTGTTGCAATTGCCGTATCATCTGCGTATAGGCTGAGCAGTGTTTTGTGATCACTGGGTGTGTCTGCTGTATATATGGTATATAGGTACGGAGATAACACCGCTCCCTGTGGCACACCTGCCTCCAGAGTTCCGACCTCGGACAGGGCAGGCGCTATCCAAACTCTGAATCTCCAGTTCGTCAGGTATGATGCAAGGAGACATGTCATTGCCTCACTATATCCATATTGACTCATCTTATAAAGCAGGCCTTTATGCCAGACTCTGTCAAAGGCCTTACTGACGTCTAGGAAGGCTGCCGCAGTGTACATTTTCTCGTTGTATCCCTTAGTGATAAATTCGGTTAGTCTAAGTACTTGTAGTTCGCAGGAGTGTCTGGATCTAAAACCGAACTGTGATTCTGGGATCGTTCCAATTGTTTTTGACTCTGTTTGTGGTCTCTTTAGGATTGTTCTTTCAGCTATCTTACTTATTGATGATAGGAGACTTATTAATCGATAATTCTGTGGAAAGCTCTCGTTTTTCCCCGGTTTTTCTATCATTATAACTTCTACTTCTTTCCATCTGTCTGGAAAGTATCTTAGTCTTAGTATACCGTTAACTATATTCGTGATATACACTATGATTTTGTTTGGTACATTTTTAATTGCCCTGTTTGTGATTTTATCTGGCCCGGCTGCTTTCTTTGGATTTAGTACTTTGATTAGTTCTTTAATTTCTTCTGGACTTGTGTGTTCTAGGCCTATTATGCCTTTTCTTCTTCTTAAGCGTCTGGCGTTTCTTTCTACTTCCTCCGTGAAGTCTAGGTCTTCTGCCGGGTGAAAGTTTTTCATATTATTGGATTCGAGTGTATTTCGCATTACTTCAACTTTTTCTTGTTCGGTATATACCATTCCATTTTCTCCGTGTAGGGGCGGTATGGGTTTTTTATCCTTTCTGAGTATTTTTGATACTTTCCAGAATGCAGATTTATTCGGATTTAATTCTTGGATATATTTGTCCCAATATTCACTTCTGTGTTCGTTTAGCCTTCTTTTGACTTCTCTGTCTAGTTCATTAGCAATTCTTTTGTCTTCTTGATTTCTTGTTCTTTGTGCTCTTCTTCTTTTCCTATTCTTTTCTTTAATGAGATCTTTTAGCTCATTTGATATTTCTTGGAATCTTCCTTTTTGTGTTGTCTTTGTTTTCGTTTTTGAGCTGGCATCGATGGCATTTATTATTGTTTGTTCTAATCTTGTTATACTTTCTTCGAGTTCTTCTATGTTGTTAATTGTTGGGATTGCCCCGATGGTTTCGCTCAATACTCTTCTGAAGTTAGGCCAGTTTGTTTTCTTTATTTGATGGGGCTGCAGTGAATTTAGTTCCACTGCACCTAGGGTCATGACGATTACGTTATGTGTGGAATCGCCTTCATTTATTGATTTTATTTAGTATTGTTGCCCTATATTGTGTAGAATTGCTAAGTCTATGTGCGAGGGAAGTTCTCCATGGAAGCATGTTGGGTCCATTGGACCCGCTACAGTGGTGTTGTTTTTGTTTTCGACATAAGCACAGAGTCGTCTGCCGTTCGCATTTGTCCGTCTATCAAACCAGTTGGGCGTAGTTCAGCTTTAAGTGCTTCTATCATAGTATTAATGCCATACAAATCTTGTAGAGGAATTAACAATCTGCCTAATCCACGAATTTTATTTGAAACAGCACTTCTTATATGGGTCCTTTTATGCTTTCTTACGTAATCTTCCGCATATTGGCATATTATTACATCTCCCTTTTATTTAATGAAATTTGATCAGCCTGCATCGAATTAAAAATTTCAGATTTCAATCTTAATTTATCCAAAAATCTCTTTCGAGATTCTGTGAATGAAAGCATGGTTTGGCTTTCACTTGCATATTTAATTCCTGCTTTGTTTTCCTTATTGTAATAACATTTTTTTGCATGTCGCTTCAGGGATTTTTGTTTATATAAACCTTTGCAGTATATACAGGGTAAGTAATCTGCTGATACAGTATTAGAATTTGAAAAAGACGAAGGTCTCTGGACAGGTCTAATGGTATCGGCTGCATGCAAATATGAAAAATTCCCTTGCTTTCTTAGGAGATCTAACATATGCTTTCTAGCAATATCTTTTTTTTGTAACATGGTTATTTTTAAAACACTCTCCTCTTTAGGATGTGTTCTAAAAATATGCCTCGAAAAATTTGTTACGTTCAAACTGCAGTATAGGCAGCGGTCTCTCTTGTTCCACACCCTTCCTTTCCGCAGACTACATTCTACACTTTTGCCCTTCGAAGTGCTGACCTATTAAAAAAAAGAAAATAAATCAGTCTACTAAAGTCAAGGGAATTATTTAAAACAAATCACAGTGAGAAATTCTTACTGACCAATATCTAAGAAATTACAACATTTAAAAAGCCACAGCATAGTTAATTTAAGACAGAACAAATTTATTGACAAATAAGTAAATAATAAATTTTTGTCAGTAAAAACACGATTAGAATGTTACAATGATAGCTTTTCTTATACAGATAAACTGTTAATTTTAAATAATTTCCCCTTTTTAATTTTGTACATTAATAATAAACAAAAATAGCTTTGAGAATAGAATTCAACAAATTCAATAAAACAGAGCATTTCAGTTATTCGGTTTATAAAGTTTATGTTGAATTATTTGATTAAATACAGAAAAATTATAATCATTACTTACCTTTTGTTATCTTTGAATTTTGTTTCACTAATTCAACTAACCGCTGCCCTCGAGACATTTATAAAATATAAAACACCATAACCGCAAATTACTTTACTCCTTGAGTAGGAAATATGCAATACAAGACGAGCTCTGCTCGCTCGACTAATACCCTTTAGAGCTGGCAACAGTGTGGGATCTCGCGTTGATCGGAAAATATCTAAAATTTTGTATATAAGTCTTCCCCTTCCCTTTTCAGCTACGGATCTCGTTTCGCTTTTAATTTATCAGAAAAATTTAAGTTTAAAAATATTTTCCCCTCTAAGTGTGCCATGATTAATATGTTAATTATAAATATAGTTATGAACAATATACTCAAATAATTAATTTCCTATTGGTGGATCTCGGGTTGTCCTCGATTTAATCGGATCTCGCCTTGTTATGAAGACGTATATATATATATATATATATATATATATATATATATATATATATATATATATATATATATATATATATAATGAAGTTACGATTCGCAGCAATTATCTAGTTCAAATCTAATCTCGTTACATAATGTTACTTGTGTCATGGAGTGTCAAGCGGGGTGGTGTAATGAAAATCAGTTAAGTTTGGTTATGTGGGTTTTCGGGAGCGAGATGAGCCTAGATGCAAGGAATTTGATTCCCTGCATCGGGACAGGGAATTCCCTGCAAGTTAATTTCTTTTTCCCTTTCCCGTGTATATCCGGATTTATCTTGATTGTCTCTTCAACATAGTGTAAATTGCTGTAATTTATTGCAAATAGATTCCTTGAGACTGGGAACGAGCGAATAAAGCTAGCTTCCACTAACCACGGGAGAATTATGACTTTCAGCAGGTTGTATTTCGTTAGTATTTCACAATTTATATTGCTTGTTTTACACATCTTTTCCAATCTTTAATCATATCATCCGTTTACCGTCTAATATTCCTTGTTTTTCAGACGTGTTTTTCCTTGATTCATAAATTTCCTAAATGCTAAATTTCCTCGATCCATAGATACTTTGCAGATATGCTCCGACTATAATTCTGAGGATGGGGCATATATTTTGTACAAGTCTACATTTGGCGGTTTAAAAATATTAAGAATAGTATGCCAAAAAAGTAATTTTTTCCACATATAACGTATTATTTTTCCATCGCCGATCGGGAATAACGAACAGAGGGCACTGAATTTGTACATTGGTCCTTCGAGCCGGATTGCCTTTGTTTTTTTTATATAACTTACTTCTTCTGCTCTGGAATTTTCCATTTAAGACAGGGAACAATAACAGGGAATATTGGCCTTGTAAAATACCAAATTAGAGATGATGGGGTCATTATTGAAAAATTTAGTGTTAACAATTTTAACCAGATTAGTTTAATTGTTTGTTCTATCTATCTAGTATCTGCTTCATTAACTTAATATTATACATAAGTCTCTCTTAATTTTTTTCACTCTTCTCAGTTCCTTTTTATATTCAACCACTTCGGGCCTGTGAATTTTTTGAGGTAATCTACCAATCTCGTTTATTGTCTTACTTTTCCTCTCTAGTGTTTCTTAAGATGCCTTTATGTTGTGTTTCAAAGGAATATTCTAATATGTAATATAAATTTTGTTGAGTTTAATGTTTATGGTACAAACTATGTCCTTTAATTATACAAAGTTGGTAACTTGTTTCAATTCATTACGTTATTTTAACATCCCCGGAAATAAAAATCAAGAAGTGGTGCAAAATCTTGGGGAGATTGCTTTTAATGCACCTCACGTACTACTTAAACGTCACACAAAGGTCTGTTAGTCTATTAGAAGTAATTTGACAGTATCTGTACAATAAGCAAGGTGTAACCGTCATATTGAAACCGAAAGTTAGTTGATATTATATTATACATCAGTTTATATTTTCTTGAAAAGAATTTCCTCCCTCCAAAGTACCACTTTAAAATGTAATACTTTTTCAACATTTTAATACTTGTATAGGAATCTGCGAGGCTGAAGCAGCACTGGGTCCGGTATGTTGCTAAACATACCCGACCAAGAGAAAAAACAGCTTAGATATTAATACAAACAAATGGAAAAGGCATATGTCCAGCAGTGGACTAACATGGGCCGAAAAAGAAGATAAGAGAAAAGAAGTATTTTGTGTTTCCATATTAAAACAGCAAGTAAATCAACATAAATAGGGCACAGCGTTGCTTCTACTACCCTTGGGTCGTGAATACATTTCTATAAATGGATAGAGTAGAGCGATACAATACAATTTTTACTTCAGTTTGTTCTGTTTTCTGTAGGTAGCTTTCTTTCAAGCTGCTCCATGAGGCCGCTAATATATTATATCAATTCTTGAGATTCTGATAATAAAAAATAAACTATAAAGACATTAAGGTTTTATTTATTAGCGACGGGCTAGGAATCAGGTCGCCGATAGCGGTATTTGTTTTCATTACTTGCCGCCGCGGCAATTCCGGATAATCGACACTCTACTCTCTTTCTCCCACTCTCTCCCTTTTTGTATATATGTATATATGTATATATGTATATATATATATATATATATATATATATATATATATATATATATATATATATATATGTATATATAATAAACCTAAAACTAAGATCAATATTATTAAAAAAAAAAAATAATAAACTCACCAGGCTGTCTAGGTTCTATAATAATATTCTTAGTTTTAGATTTAATTGTACTAACCGCGGAAACATTTTACTAATTCAAATTTTTGTAATTCTTGTTACTATTTCATTAATAATATTTTGTTTCTTAGGTTTTAGTTTAACTGGTGATATTCATATGATAAGGCAAGCACTGCCTAATCTTAATTTTTCTACAAAACAAGTAGGAGTATTGGATCTGTGTTCATTCTGGAAACATTTGGAAAAATATCCAGAAGTAAAACTACCATTTGAAGGTAAACGTTTTATATTTTTATTAAAGTTTAAAATTGATATAAAATTCTTTTCAAAATTTTATTATATGACTCCCAATTTATATAAAAAAACGCTAATTAAGGTACAGTGTCGTCGCAAGGAATTTTAAAGAACTCTTTTAGGGGCATTGATTAATTTTACTATTAGAAAAGATCGAAATAATCATGACAACAGTGGGTCTTAAAACAATTAGAGAAAAACAAGGCTCATGATAAAATTCCATGAAATATCCGTCGACACCAAAATAAGATTCATAAGTAACTTGGTTTTTCCAGTTTTCCTGTCGTCTCTGATTGCTGGACTCTCAAGGAGAAAGATACAATGCTTATATATGTGTTCAAGAAGTTCTGTTGGAGACGCATGCTTATAATTCCCCTGGGTGACCCTAAGAACAGAGTTAATACAACTAAACATTAAAAAATACTAAAAACGCAAGTAATATAACAAATTATAAGCTATTTTGGGGATGCTTTTGGATGGAATGGTGTCGAGAAACTTAGCCTACAAGGGAGGTTTGAAGGTAAAAGAGGTAGAAGCAGATATCCCTCAATAAACGCGAACGACATAGGTGTCCGAATGGGCCAGAATGACAGAACATAGAGAAAAATTGAGCCATATTGGAAATACTTACGAAGTCATTTATCTGGATACCTGTAATAAGTTAACTACTAAAAGGAAGAATGCCACGAAAATAGAGGCAATGAAAAAGTGGCGGGCGTAAGTTTGTGTGAATAGCAGAAATTTAATACTTAGCAGTAATCAACACTTTACTGAAATATTTTATTTAATTTTTCATATTTCATGTTTCTATGATATTCGTCGTTTCATTAACCTATGTTGCTTTTATAAGATGCTGGATATTAGTATCTTTTTCGTAAAATTCTATTGAAAACTTTGTCTATTTATGTACAGTTTCGTTTTTTTTTATTTTCAACTGTCATCAACGTACGCTTTACAAAATATTCTAAAATTCATCAGATTATTATGACATTGTCTAACCATACCAGGTTACAAATTTACTCAGTAGTTATTACAATAATAATTGTAATCATTAATGAGTAACGTACATGTCACAAAAATATCAAATGATCTAAAATTGCATAAAAAATATGTTTTAGTACAAAAAGGGGGCCCTAGCCTAAGCACCTTAGTCCATTGCTGTTTGGGTTCTCCTCTAGATAAGTCCGACCAATTTTCTAATTGGGAGAAAAGGCCTTTACGGGACAGTCAAATAACATATGCAGCCTTGGATGCTTATTGTTTGATACAATGTTACGACGTTCTACGTAAGAGCTGTGAAGAAGTGGGGTTTCCCTTCGAGGAAACGTGTTACCAACTCATGACGAATCCAAAAAGTACGAAGAAAATAAACAAGAAAACTGTAAAAAAGGTATTTTGATTACTTTTATAAAAATATCTGGTTTAAACTTAAAAAAATCCTCTATCCGATTACCTCTAAATATTTGTTTATCGATGGCTATTTTAGACCTATTTTAGACTTCTTCTTCTTACAGTGCCCTCTCCTCAATGGAGGTTGGCTGCTACAATTTCAAACTACTCTCTGTCTTCAGCTGTTTATTTGCCACGATAGTCTTTTCCTTCCTAGGTCTCTCTATCACTCGATTTTTCCTTTCAATATTAATTAGTATAGTGATACTTTTTATTTCTCAGTATGTGGCCTAAATATGATGTTTTTCTAACTTTCACTGTGTTGAAAAGTTCTATTGCTATAGCCTATGTTCTGATCTATTTGTTTACATTTATTGTCCCACTTTTTACCTTTAGCACTGTTTTTTGACATCTTCACGACATCGTGTACTATTTCCGGTAATCTGTACCATGGAAAAATGTGTGGTTTAAAACCAGACATACCCCCAGTCGTTTTAAATTTAAAAATTTTAAAAATTAAATAAACTTAAAATATTGTAATTTATATATATATATATATATATATATATATATATGTATATATATATATGTATATATATATATATATATATATATATATATATATATATATATACTTAGGTTTAATGTTTGGTGGATTTCAAAATTTAATGGATTAACCTCATGTTGTAAGTTTTTGTGTTAGTTTTATACAATGTTTTTAATTCTAATTTCGTTGTGTTTACTGATAAAATAATTGTAACCATATTTTAGCATATCCTGAAGAAGCAAATAAATTTTGCCAAAGCTTGATAAAAGAACAAAGAGTTTTACTTATCCTGCCCTAATAATGACTCAAAATAAAACTTTAGTTTATATATATATATATATATATATATATATATATATATATATATATATATATATATATATATATATATATATATATACAGTAAAACCTCCGTTAACCGAAATAATTGGGGGGGGGGGGGCGTTTCGGATAACAAGAATTTCGGTTAAAAATAACATTGTTTTTTATAATATTCTTGATCAAAGTATTGGTATTAAAAAATACTATGAGGTGATTTCGTAATGTTTTCTAATAAGTAAATACAGAATAAAGTAATAAAATTAAGGAAAATGAACAAGTTTAACATGCTTTTTTAAAGAAATCTGCTATTTTTTTTGCGTTTTCGTTTGACAACGATGTTTCTCTCTCCCTCCATCGTTAATTTGCAGAACGTCATGAGTTTGCCTCATTCCATTGTTCGACGAAACGTAAAGCAATCCGAAAAGGACAAAACTTTATGTAATGACAACAAAAATTAAGAATCTAGTCGTGTCCCTAACTAATTAGGCCTACTGTATAAAATTCTTTCCTCTTAAGCATTGAAAATTTCGTCGACGGTCTTGTGCTGCCTGTTGCCTCTTGGGTCGTCATCTTCGTCATCTGATATGCTCAGGTTGTCTTGATAAAGAACCATATCAATGATATCCTGGTCGATTAATTCACGTTCTGAGTCATCAGCTGCTAACCAGTCACGTATCTCTTCTTAGTTAATTTCGTCCAGTCCCGGCAAATCTTTAATGAAAGGTTTAATTTCTTCTGTCGTTTTCTTACCATTTTCTTCTTCGGGATCGTCAATCAAAATCTTATCAAAAAGTTTGTTCCAGCATTTTTCCAAAGTTGAAGATTTGATCTTGGCCCACGACTCAGCTCACCAATAAAAATGTTTTATTGTTAAAGATTTGAGAATTTCGGGAACACTTTTGGATTAATTCGTCTCCTGTAATAACAGATGTCTTAAGAATGCTTCTCTATAATGTCTCTTGACTGTCTCTACGACTCCCTGGTCTAACGGCTGGATTAAGCTTGTGACATTCGGTGGCAAAAATCTGACAATTGTCACCATTTTGTAGATTTTGAGGGTGAGAGCGTATTGTCAACAAGCAACAATGCTTTGATGAGAAGGTTTTTTGATTTTAAAAAGGATTTTACACTTGAGACGATTTCATTTTCAAACCATTCTAAAAATAAAGTGGTCGACATGCATGAACTTTTTTGGCTTCTATACCTTAAAATGCCTTTTCGGAGGAAATATCTTTTAGAGCTCTTGGTTTTTGTGATTTTCCAACACACATAGACATCAATTGGTGAGTGAAACAAACGGAATTGTTTACGTTTTGCGACCAACATTTACTTTTTATTGATGAAATTATTGAAACTGTCAGCCGTTTCGGTTAAACGATGTTTCGGTTAAAAATGTTTTGTTTAAGGGAGGTTTTACTGTATATATATATATATATATATATATATATATATATATATATATATATATATATATATATATATATATATATTTATATTTAATTAATTGACTGGTTGTTTAGGATATTTTCTTATTTTTCGTTTGTATTGTATTTTATTTTTATTAGAAGGAAGCCGCCAAACCCAAAGAAGAACTCAGTCAGCCTCCGTCTCCACATAGTGACCAAGTACCTGCCGAACAAATGAAAGTCGTCTGTGATACAATGCTACAAGGTCTTGGCAAAAAATTAAGGAGTTGCGGTATCGACACTGCCATTCTGGAAAATCATCAGGACCACACAGAGTGCGTTAAATATGCCATCGATGAACGAAGATATATTTTGACGAAAGGATACGAAACATTCAAGCTAGTAAGTAAATATATTTGTCTTTAGTCATTGAAATATATACATACCCTAGATAAATAATGTAAGATATGCGTATTAAGACATGTTTTATTGGTTTTTTTAATATAATTCTTTAAAATATTTCACGTTCCCATTCTGATTTCTAGATTTGCTATTTTTATCCATAATTCTTGCTATTTATTAGCTCTGTAGCTCAGTGGACTGGAAGAGCTCATTTTATTGCGAATCAGTATAATTATTGTAGTTGGCACGAGCCTCCCGACAGCCACACATTTTTTAAACCTGGTAGTCTAAAATTCCAATTGAATAATAGAGTTAAAATTTGCGGGTAAATCAAGTCTCCATGAGCGGCGTGGGTACTACGATGATAGATATGGCATATGACTCGTTGAAACTCACTAGTTGTATTCCAGAAACCATATGCCTCTAGGACCTGCAGCGATGACTGTATTATTATACTTTCATTTGTGTGGATTTTATTTATCTCAAGTAATAGCAAATTTCATAAAAAAACTCTTAGATTATTTCTTTTTGGTATTGTTTTTGTTTGCATAGTATTATATTACCATGGTTAGTCAACTTATTTTACATGAAATATGAACATTCTTGTTTTATGTCATTAATTGACCCAAAGATTTACTGACCTTAGACTTAGTATTAACTAAAGAAAGCCTTCTATCTCTAGTTTGCTTCTCCATGACTTATTTTACTGATTAGCTGTTTACTTGTAAAGCAATTGTTGTGAATTGTCTCCTTTATACAACACAAGAAGCGGGCCAGAAGTTGAAACTGGCTAAGTAGGTGGACTTGGATTAAATAATCCTTCGTCGAAAACAATTTCTACGTCGAATTGGTAATAATAATGCTTTGTTGTATTTATTAGCACTTTATTTTACGTTGCACTCTAGTTTACAAAGATTTAGTTTACAAAGGGATTTAACTAACACTAACTATTTATTTTTCTGCTATGTGTACGACGGTAAGGTTTCCGTAGAGGGCGTGTAAAAACTATCCTACTTGTGTATGATAGATTTCGAGTACGAAGTCTGAGAGAGGGAGTCTTGAAGTAACTCTTGAAAAAGTAACTAGTGTTCGTCACGAAGACTGGATACGAAGTCTTACGTAGAGCGCATATACTTTTACACCAATTTTGAGAGTCTGGTGTGTGAGAAACGAGAGAGAAGTCTTGAGTAACTACTGTCCGGTAGGAGCACCGAGAACGAAGTCTCTGAATGCCGCATTGATCCAACCTTTTATAGGGAAAAGGGACCGCCAATTTTTCAACTTTTATAAGGAACTTTAACGTTTTTAACGAACTTTACATGTCCCAAACAGTGGGTTCTAAAAAACCACTTTTTTTATACATTACGTAGAAACTGCATAAAACAATAAAACTAAAAATTGATTGCCTTTTACAAGTTCCGAAAAACGACTAGATATTGTTGACCCAGTTATAGGTAGATAAAAAACTTGTTTTTTGTAACGAATTCGCGAGGCGGTTGGCAGTTTTGGTCGAAAAAATAAAAACTTTTTATATTAAAAGGGGAGAATCCCCGGTAACATAATATCGAAGTGTGTAAAGAATCAACCTGTTTTTAGCGGGAGTCTGAACGACACAAACAATTTAGGCTGAGATTCATCTAAAATAATAGAATATATTTTCGTGTTTTCTTAATAATTGTAACAGAATAATGAAGGATTATTAGGAATATGTTAAGACTTTAACAGCACTATTTACTTGAAGTACGTATTATACAGTGTCACAAAAAGATTGGCCATATATTACACTACGAATTGTAGAGATAAAAATAAGTCGATTTAACATAACTTAACTATATTAAAAAGTGTACCCAAAAAAAGTTACGGGGTGTTAAATTTACAAAATAAAACAATTTTTTAATATTACTCCAAAACGGTTTAAATTAGAATTAATAATGAAATTTACTGTAATGGGAAATTCCAAAAGAATGGCTAATATCTGAGTTCATCCCAATACCCAAAAAACTTAACGCATGAAATGTGAACGCGAGTGTGAGTATAGAACGATCGGCTTGATGAATTATGTCTTAAAAGTCTTCTTGCGAGTGAAACATGGACATGTCTACAAAAACCAAGACGATAGAAAAACAGGAAACCAACTGCGATTTAGAAAAGAATTGGCACCTGAGAGGCATTATTTACTGTACTAACACTCATAGCAGTGGCGGCTCGTGGCTTGAGAGACAAGTTCGGCAAGGTATTTTTTGTCTCCTCAGATAGGTATACCGTCTAATAAAGACTTCAATCATCATAGGAGATTTTTTGTTGTCTTCTTTTTTTTTCCTATAAATTTAGAACTTAAACATGTTTATATATTAACTCTAGTCTACATTGTTTGGAAGTAGCAAAATGGGTTATAACGTCATTGTAAAATTTATTAGAGTTTTGGAGAGGTTTTAAAAGTTTTTTTTCTATTGACATTTGAGACAAGCTTGACATTCTCTCTTGTTTCATGGTATTTCGACAATACGTTTTGATTCTTTTGAGGAAAGAGAAATCTCGTTCAGTTGAGGCAGGCGTTGGTGGTAATGAGAGAATTAATGACAATTATTTATTAATTTCGGTAACAGTTTGTTGTAATGAATTACAGTATATAAAATTATACATATCTTGTAACTTATCCCACCTTCCGAAAATATTTGGATCAGCATATAAAACTTTGAATTTATTATCTAATTTTATTTTATTAAAGAATGATGGATAATTTTTAATTAAAAGAGGTCAAAAATTTGCAAATCTTCAAAATTCGAAAAACGAGTATCTATTTGCATAATAATAGTATCCAAAATTTCAAAATATACTCGTTTTTCGAGATCTGTTTCTGTGTCATGCCTTTGTCTTTTTTTGGGGGGTTCGGAAATATCAAGCGAGTCCAAAACGTCACTGCGTATATACTGGAAATTACTATCATTACGAAAATCTCTGAGATTTTGCACCAGTCTTGTTATTCTATTTTTGGAATGAATAATGTCAGTTAACTGATTTTGAACAACATTGAATATCAAATCGGTTTGGGTAAACACTTTCTTAAAAATATTTAAAAGTATGTTAAAAGAGTAATCATTTAATAAAGTTTTCAAACCGATTGCTTCACGGATCGAGATATCATCACTTTCAAAATCGTCGCATTCAATAATAACATCAAAAACTTCCAAAAGCTGTTCACGAAAATCTGCTACAGTGAAAACTAACCGAGATTTAAAATTCCATCGCGTCTGACAATCCGTTTAGGCGAGGTTGAGGAAAATGAAGCAAATCCGCTTAAACTGGCAAAAAAAAGACGACATTCTTTAATTTTTTTACATGTATCCTGCAAAACTAAATTCATTCTATGCGCATGACAGTGAGTAAATAAAGCTTGCGATGCAATAGTTTTAACTTTTGCCTGGAGACTATTTAATTCACCAGACATCACGGCAGCGCCGTCATAAGTTTGCCCTACCAATTTATTTTTGATATCAAACCTCTCATAGATATTACCACGTAACGCGTATCGAACAACAATTGATAATTGTGAATGACATGATATGTCGGTAGTTTCATCTACTTCTAGTGAAAAGCAAATGGTTTCCTGAATCTTAGATTCAATAAAGTTACTCAAAATGTAACTAATTGATTCTTTTAATTCATTTTGGATTGTTTTAGATACACCGCTAAATGTCTTCGAGTCAGAAAGTAAATTAGAAAATTTCAAATCGTATTTCTTAAACATTTTTATTAGTTCTCTATAATTACCTTGATTTAACGAATGTACCGATTCATCGTGTCCCCTAAAAGATAATTCCTGACAACTTAAAACAATTACAATATCAATTAAACGACGAAAAACTGCGTGATTATTTTTTACAAATTCGTTATGTTTAATAGCATTTTCACGTTGGGCATTATCTAATGAAACATAGATATTTTGTTTTCCAAATAAATCTAATTTAATCTGGCTGTAAGTATGATCTTTCGAAATATTATGTTTATGTAAAGCCCTAAATAATTCCTTTAAATTATCGTAACCAGATTCACACCACGGATTTTGATATTTGCCCCTATTTGTCGAAAATAAAATGCAAGGTCAACAGAAAAGTTTGTTTTTTATTTCACTCCCGGTAAGCCATGAGTACTTGCTGTACCAATTATCTGAAAATGATCTATTACTTCCCTTACCCGCACTAATATTTATAAGCCGGGACATTTTAGGCAAAGGACGCCCCTTATTTTTAATAACAATTTGTTCTTCGTATGGAATAGATGAAAACCCATTATGCAAAATATAATTTACAATATCAGACTTATCGATACTTACAGTTTCTCTCATGGCTTGCATTTTTTAGGTTAATTTACCTGAATTTGTTTACACTTTATTTAAAAAAAAAAACTTCTAATATGTCAAAAAACCCTTTAACCTTTAACTATTTACGGCAGACGTAACGTATCACAGTATTACTTTAGAAAATAAAAATTAATCACAGAAAGAAAGGTTAGTTCGTGCACTGAATATCACTTCACTTTACTACTTACGTTCTTATATGAAATAACATTTCATCCCGCGCTGGCAATGTACAGTTAGCGACCAATCACCAATCCCAATGAAGCATCGGCAAATTTAAATTTGCCGTACTTGGTAATTAAGTTCATATGGAAAGAAATGTATATTTGGTTGCTAATCAACTAATATTCCGTTGATTTTTACAAGTAAATCGTCAAGGTTAGGATCGGCTTGCCGAACACTCAAAACGTGCCTCTTTAAGAATTCACTGGCGGATGGATGTCTCCGATATCGGATCATCAATTTGAAAAGTGTCTACGCAGGGATCACTTAACGCTCAGATTGGACGTATTCTTTTAAAAACCATGAATAAAATTTAGTCTGGTCGAATTGGTCGAATTCTTTTAAAAATCATGAATAAAAGTTAGTCTTTATTATCTCACATATATTTTTTTATTTCTCAAAAACAAATGACATCAACTGATTACCTGCCACAATTAATTATTGAAATACTGATTAAATTAAATATTAAAAAAACTATAATATCTATAAAGGTGTGGGTCGGCACTGCCGACCCTGCCGACCCTGACCGGCCGCCACTGACTCATAGAACGGTGTGAGATATCAACTGTGAAGTCTTCATATCTCTAGTTGACTTTGAGAAAGCCTTCGACAAAATACAACACAGAAGGTTTGAAAACATATTACAGAACACAGAAGATAATCAGGATGTGGGAATTATTACAAATTTATACCGATATCAGAAAGCCATAATACGAGTAGACCAACAAAAACCTAAGGAGAAGAGTGCGACAACGATGTGTACTATCCCCTATACTTTTTTATATGTGCTCAGAAGAAATGTTTAAAGAGACACTAGAAGACATCAATGAAGGCATATCGAGACGAAACACTAGTGAATAATCTCAATGCAGACGATACAATACTCCTTGCGGACAGCAGATAAGGGCTGCAAATTCTGGTTGATCGTACTACGCAGTACTTCGAGAGGTAACAAAATTGAAGACGAAACAATCTACGTTAAAGAAAAAGCTCTATATAAAGTATATATTAAGCGCCTATACAGTGGATGATCACAATATTACAGCCAACTGATGAAATTTTACTTTTTGCTTTTACTAAATTTTATTAATGGTATGTAATTGAGCTATAAAACATATTTTCGTGATTGATTTTATTTTACTATGATTTAGAACGTATAAAGTTTACAAATGTTAAAACGGAAACGAGTAATTACATGAAAACACTTAAAATTATGCCTTAAAACTAATACTTGCTATTGTCACCCTTTGCATCAATGAATGCCTGGCACCTTCTTGGCATACTTTCTATGCATATCTGACAATTTTGTTGACTTGTTCTACTCCTGTACCATATTGCTATTAAGCGCTCGATAAATTGATGCTTTGTAGTTATAATTTCATTAAACATTTCTTTCTTTACGAGATTCCAAAGATCTGTTGGATTTATAGTCCAAGGAGCTATTGGATTCAGATATGAAGAGGTTCCAGGCCAGTCGAGCACCTTTATCTAATTGTTAGCAAGGAATTCTGTGAAGGCGCTGAGTTATGCATAAACGTGAAACTCTTATTCGGGAACCACTCCTGGACCTGGGGAAGCATTTTTGTTTGCAGTACTCTCAAGTACTGGTCCTGCCACATTGTTCCTTCGACAATGTAGAGTCTACCAGTTCCTTGACTGCTTATGATAGACCACATCATGATACTCAGGGGTGCTTTACCGTCCTTATAATACAATCTATTTTGTGTTTTTCCCCAGATCTTCTCACAAATTCAGCTATATCCATAAGGATATGCACGGTAGATTCGTCCGAAAAGCAAACATTAACTGCTATTAAATTAGAATCGTGGACAAATTGATTAATTTAAAACTACATAAAAGAAAATCAATGTTAAGTAAAGTTATTTACCTGATTCCAATCATCAATGGTCCAATATTTATGATCTTTAGCCGATTGAAGCCTTTTTTCTTCATGGCTGGTATGAGTAGCGGCTTTTTTGCCGGGCGACAAGTTGAAAACCCCAGATCCTTTATTCGCCGACGAGCTGTCATTGGTGAAATATTAATGCCAGACTCCTGCATCATTTTCGTTAAAATTCTTCGAGGTTGTTTTCTGTTTGCCAAGACAATATCTCGAACTATTCTTTCATCTCGTGGTATTGTTATTTTTTTTTATTGTTTATTTTCATCCCGTGGCCACATTTTTGTTTGTGCCGTGGGGTCAAATCAAAATTTTAGTCGAGTTTTTTCTTTATACGGTCCACAGTTGCCCTTGAAATTTTAGATATTGATGCTATTTTTCTATTGGAGTGATTAGTGTTCAATAATAAAGTTTTTATTTCCGCTATTTTCCTTGATGAGATATCTTTGGCTTTTCCCATGATGTTCTGGTACCACTGGTGTAACGAACATGCAATGTTTGCTAAATTCACAAAATATAGTATACGACTGTCAGAATATCGCTAGAGAGCAATGGAAGAGCTTCCATACTCTTTTGGTAGTCAACGTCAAATCCTCTATTTTCTTCCTACATAATTTTAAATCATTTGAAACCCATCCCTCACTTCTTCCGCAATGTACAATAATTAGCTTTAATTCTTTATTTGCAGGCATTATTGATATGTACATGTTTGAACTATCTGTCCATCCTTTCTTAACTGTATTGTGACTATCATACCAAGTTTCATCTAAATCGTAATTTCGCCTACTTTCTTGCCTATGTTTAGTAATTTGTTCTAGGTATATATTACGTCTGTTGACTATTGTTTGGCTTTCCATAACTGCTTGATGTTTATTTATTGTTTTAAGTTTATAGCACATTTTCCTTATCCAATTTTGAAGAGTTTTCTCACAGCAGTTCATATTCCGACCGGTTGTTTCCAATTTCTTTCTTATTATTTCGATTGCAGGTATTTAATTGCTGTTGTAGCTATCGTATATTGTGGTTTTCAATAGTTTTATAAGCGAAGAATATATAGGTCTTGAACATTTGTAGTCACATCGCTTCTTATGTTAATAGGGTTCATTTTTAACTATTTTGTATACAGTTGAAAGTGGAATTTCTCTTAAATCAGAAGTTGTTTGTGCCAACAGTTTTTCATCGAAGCCAAATTAATTATGAAGATTTTTGTACACATTGAAACATTTAACGTTTGCTGTGTTTCAACATTTAAATGTATTCGAATCTTCTTTAAAAGTACGTTTTTTGGGAATTACATTTACATACACACCGGCCCTGACACTGGCACTTTGTACAAAATCATTATTTTCAAAAACAATATTTTCAACCACATTCTCCCATGGACGCCACATCACTATTCAAAATATGTAATTAAATTACAGCAAACAACACTTAACACTCTATCCACGAACTGCTAAATCACTATTCAATATAATTAAATTACACCAAACACATCTAACCGAAAGAAGATTTGCCGCTTTGAGATGTGGTAGTGGTGTTATCGAAGAATGTGGAAAATATCATGGACAAAACACATAAAAAACACGGAAACATTAAGAAAGATGAAAAAAGAAAAAGGTTTGACACTATAAAGGAAAGAAAAATGAGCCATTTTGGTCACATACTAAGTTGTAAGTATTGGAGTGGAAAAACAACAATAGAACTCTCAGAACTGCTGCAGATAGAATAAAATGGGCCATGATGATCGCCAATGTCCTTAAAGGATGAAGCACACGAAGAAAATATTTTTTTTTCGATTTTTCTAGTTTTCTAGATGTTTAGAGATTGTAATCAAAACTCTCCCCCTCTAACCCCCCAACTTTCTTGTAGTATCACATTGGATTAAAAATGGGACGTCAATGGAATGAAATACCTATTTTACAACTTTTTTGTCTATTTGTATTTGTTTGTCAAATCATTAATTTAGAAGATACAGCCATATTTAAATGTTAAGCTAAAATAAGCAATATTAATGTTCACAAATATAAAGTTTATTATTCGAGTAGGTAAATTGTTGTTGTGTTCTATATCTTACAGTTTTTTTGAAGTGGCAAATATGCACCTAGCCTTAGGTAAGAGTAACAGAACGGAATATTGATTGTGGCTAACTTTTTCATCATTTTTTAATTAGACGAATGGCGCGGCGGCAGCAAGGCGCTAATGTAAAAATGTTCACGCAAAAAATCGTGCAAATGATAATGCTATTCTAGATCGTATTACTGAACACCCAGAAACAAGCATAGGGGTGATAGATGCCAAATTAGGGGTATATCGTATGAACGTGTGGAGAACGGTTAAGAAACAGTTACTTCACCCCTTCCATGTAACAACAGTTGAAGGATTACTTCCACAAAACTATCCCAAATGTATAAGATTTTGTGATTGACCTTTAGAAGAAAATATACTGGAAATAAAACTGTATAATACTCTATTTAGTGATGAAGCAATCTTTATAAGAAATGGAGTCATTAATCATCAGAATACTTATGTCTGGGCCGACGTAAATCCTGACGGTAAAAAAGTGCGTCACTATTAGAGTAATTTTAAAGTAAACGTTTGGGCTGGAATTGTCAGTAGTTATTTAGTAGGGCCAGTATTTCTTCCCGATAATTTAAAGGAAGAAAATGATTTATCATTTTTACAAAGCGATCTGCCTCTTCACTTGGAAGATGTACGGTTAGCTCTCAGATAAAGTGTGTGGTTTTTGCAGAATGGTGGCCCATTCCATTATAGCGACAAGGTTAGGGCGGAAGGGGACCCGATGCATCAATTAAATGGGCACCGCGCGGTCCAGATCTAAATCCAATGGGTTTTTGTTTTTGGTTATTTATCCAAGATTATGTTTATTCCGCGGAAATAAATAGTGCAAATCAAATACCTGAATTTTAGAAGCTGCTAATGCATTTCGACAGACATTTGATTTTTCAAAATATTTGGTATTTAATATTGAAACGATGTAGAGTCTGGATACAGGAAGGGGAGGTTAAAAATGTAATATTGCATTTAAAAAAAGTGACTGTATCTTCAAAATTAATGATTTTACAAACAAATACTAAGAAACAAAAAGTTGTAAAATAGGTATTTCATTCTATTAACGTCCTGTTTTTAATCTATACTGCAAAAACTTGAGAGGATAAGGTTTGGAAACCCCTCTTAACATATAGAAAAATCGAAAAAAAAATATATTGGCTACTTCGGTTTTATTGGCCATGGCTTGTCAACACAATATAAAGTTTTTAAACCGTCTTGGAGCAATATTAAAAAATTCAGTTTTATTTTCTAACTTAACACCCTGTAACTTTTTCTGGATGCACTTTTGCATATATTCGCATATATATTTTGCATATTTATTTTCACAATTTGCACAAATCGATTTATTTTCATCCCTATAAGTCATGATATAATAATTATTTATGACCAATCTTTTTGTGACACTTTGTTATAAAGTAGTAGGTCTAGGCCTACCAATTCATTCCAATATTGATTCAATTTCTTGGAACTTTTTTTTTCGTTTTTTTTTTCTACTTGTTAGCCCATTTTTAAAAAGGGATCAATATTCCGAATGGGATTTACATAATAGAAAAACCGATGTTTATTTATAAGATCAAATAATAAACAAATATTTATTTTTTTTTTAAATGACCCGACGATGTATAACAATATTAACCTGTTGTATTTATTACAGTTATCTGGATATGTTCCTAAAGGACATTGTTTAAGAATAATAAGTGAGAACGTAGAAGAACAAATAAAAGAGGTGATAAGTTATTATAAAGTTCTCGTTACGAAAAGTCATGTCTTCAGTAGATGCCAGGTAAAGTAATATAATATAATAATATTAATTAGTATACCAAGAACAAATTTTGAACATTGTGATCATGAAATATTTAGGTTTAGATAAGGAATATCTAAAGTGGGCGGTGGCGAAGGAAAGTATCCGACAGGGCAGAATGGAAGAACATTGTTAAGCAGGCCAAGACTCACAAAGGGTTGTAGCGCCACTAGAAGAAGAAGAAGAAGAAGATAAGGAATATGCCATAAAATTTTAAAAATTATTTGTTAATCAATTATTTTATTTAGAAGATACTTTTTATCATCATCATCATCATTGGCTCGACAATCCTTTCTGAATCCTGGCCTGCTTCAAGATTCGTCGTCACTCTGTTCGGTTTCTGGCGACCTGTTGCCATCTTCGGATTTTTAATATTAGGTCGGTCTTAACTCCATCTAATCACCTAATTCGCAGTCGGCCTCTGCTTCTTCTTCCTACAGGTGTTCCTGTGGTTAGCTTTTTAGCAATCGTGTTGCATAGTTGCACTACTGCCTTTGGTCGCTTATAACTCCAAATATTTTCCAGAATATTTTACCCTCGAATATTCCCAAAACTCCCATCCTTCTGCGTTAGAGTCCATGTTTCCGCTACATGTGTGAGGACCGGTCTCAGCAGTGTTTTGTATAAAATAATTTTAGTTCTTTGGATCTTTCTTGAGTGTAATTGTTTTTGCGGTTCATAGTATGTTCTATTTGTAAGGTTTGTTCGTCTTTTAATTTCTACGCTTGTTTGGTTGGTAGTAATTACTAGCGAACCAAGGTATGTGAAGCTGTCAACACGTTCAAAGATATGATTTCTAGGATCCTTTTTTGCTTCTTAAGCCCAGGTTCCTCCAAACAATTTTCAAAAAATCGGTTTTTTCAAGAATTCTCTCAGGAATAGTATCGAATTAGTTCCGAAGGCCCGCGCGATTTTGAAGTAGGTAGAGAAGAGCGAAGAGCGGAGCGCTCCAGGCGGGTAATCTGGCCTCTCAAGCGGGCCGGGTGACCCTAATGGGCTTTTCTCGAAACCGCTTTTTTCAACTGGGTGTCACTCGTATTTTGAAACTATTGCACTTATCAAGATGAACCAAACGGCATTTTACTCTTTAGATGTTTCTTTATGGTCGGTACTACAGCCGAAAATATTCATTGTTATTGTAGGTAGCCTTTTAACTTAGCTACTTACATAAGAGCGTTGAAATTCTTTCGATTTCAAGCCTTACATCAAAGGACTTCTTGGTGGATGTATCTCCATAGGTAGGTTTTTTACAGTGAATTATGAGGACACGTTTGGTGAGCAAATACAAGCCCAGAGAAAAAAAACACTTGTAATTTAACAGTTTATAATGAAAACTTTTAACTAGAAAGGCTTAACGCGGCCGTACGTTATTGTACAATCTTAAATACAATTTTTGCTTTATATAAAATATACGAAATACCGGTTTAAGAAATACCCAAATTTTACATGATTTCGGCGACCGCAGCGTAAGACACGTCTTAATTACTGTGGTCTGCCGTACTGTGTGAAAATTATTTTAACAACCAGACGGGCAGTGTTGCGTGGAAACTTGACCAAATGACGATTCTACACTGAAAAAATAAGAATATAAATTGAGTCTTAGGATGTATACAACACATAACTTTAAGTATATTTATATTTTATTTAGTTTATATTTTAAAAATTACTATGTTCGTTTCTGAAAAAGTTATTTAAAAAAATGCCAAAAAGGTCGAAAAATTCAAAAGTCCGCCTTTTCGGTTTCATTGTAGTACCGACCATAGCCAATTCGATACAGAATATTAAATCATTTTGTTTTTTTGCTTTCGAATGATTCGATTTTATTCCGTTTATGATACCAATAGTTATCTTCTAATATCCAAGATTTGGATTTCCTCTTTATTTTGATTAATATTTAGGGAAAGTATTATGAAAGAAATCAAAGAAATAGTTCGAGTAAATCTTAGTTAAATTTATAAACTTCAGAAGTTTAAAAAAATAGCGATGATGATGATGATTTTTCTGAATGATTCCCCCAGTTTCCTAGATACACAATTATCGAATATCGATTGTTAAGTAATCGATTTTTTCTTTATTTTTTATTTTATTTTTTAGATCGACCTATAAATAACTATTTTTGATATATTTTTAGGCTTGTAATGGTAACAATTTCGTCAAATTGTCAAAATCGACAATGGATGCTTTAGAAAAATCACAAACGTATTGTCCTCCCCCTCCTTGTTATTATGAAGACGAAGCTACAGGGTTTTCAAGTGATGATGCAGATGACTATTATGAGGAAATTCCCCAAAAATGGACACCGTCAA
Source organism: Diabrotica undecimpunctata (assembly GCF_040954645.1). Taxonomy (NCBI): domain Eukaryota; kingdom Metazoa; phylum Arthropoda; class Insecta; order Coleoptera; family Chrysomelidae; genus Diabrotica; species Diabrotica undecimpunctata. The sequence continues at coordinate 101,919,593 of NC_092805.1, forward strand.
CTGGACGAAAATGGGATCTATGTGCGTATATAAGATACTGTTAATAAATGTTAGTGATCGTAATGATTATTCATCTTTTATTAGCTACTAGCGCGGTCTGATAAGTTCTCGGCTTCGTCTAAACCACTGTACCACAATTCTAGCGAGTGACTCATATTTTCAATGTGGACCTTTGCGGGTTTGGGGGAAAAGGAAATCCACAAGTCATAGGCGTGCATTATTAAAAAATAATCAGAATTTTAGAACGAATTTATTGTCATAAAAATTATTTTATTATTATATAGATGTCTTAGCTGAAGAAAACTAATCCTTGTTACATATATTTTTTTGCGTAAAACCTTTTATTCGTTTAAATTAATAAACTTATGAATGATTCAAGGATTAAATTTAATTCCTATTGTCAAATGAGATTTAATGACATGGGATTAGAAAAAGGGTTGTCTAGTAACTTTTAGCACATGTAAAACTGAATTACTAAAACGATTCTTGGTAAGAAACAGTACTAGTAATAAATGATTCACATCAACGGAATATTTATTTCCATAAAATATAAAAATTAACATTATATACAATCTAATCTGAGTAGTATATGTCATCTTTAGATTCATCAGTATTATCTTCGTCTAGATCCACAACTACTGGTTCCATGGTCATTTCAATGAAGTTATCAAGGTTCCACATATTCTGCTCTTCTTTCACTACATGCTCGATATATTTTAGCCACGACTGTGAGGTCACATTGCTGACGGCACTATTAAGCAGATTTTTTTACATAATTGAATTTCATTCAATGAATACTTCATTATTATTTAAGCCTACATAACTTCTATCGGGTTTAACTCACAATGGTATGCCCTCAATCGAACTACAATTATGCCTCGTTCTCGCTCCATTTCATCTACTACATATTTAATATATTTATCTTTATTACACCAAGTCATATCTTTATGTGCCAAGTTTAGTAACTCGATTTTTAAAATTGGTTAATTGAATTTTTTAGTAAGCCAATCCGCACTCTCGGCTTTTCTCCATTTATTGGTTGGTAACTGTTCTACTCGCCGGCAGTGATATGGAGCGTTATCCATAACAATAACAGATCCTGGTTCGATTGTTAACAGAATATAAGAATCCATTCATTTCCTTATGGTAATCTCCAGTTTTTCTAGAAACAAATACATTTAAACCTCCTTCAACAAATCCTGAGTCGCTACCATTATGGCTTTTTTGGCATAAGACGTTTTCCCTTTCCAGATGGGACTTTTAAACCTGTCGATAAACCATCTAGGAAAGCTTGTCGTTTATTTTTCACATTTAAATCATGCCAAATTTTTGTTACAGTATGTCCTTCATTTAACCATATTTCATCTCTTCGAAATTTTGCTATTTGTTTCAGAGACTTTCTGCGCCATAAAATTATTTCTTCTTTTTCAATAAGGCTACTATTCCTCTTTCTCTTTAAATACCTAATTAAGTTCATTTCACTTAAAATACGTAACAAAACACGTCTTGATATTTTTGGAATATTTTCATTAGATTGAAGAGAAGAAGCAATTCTTTTATAGTTTGTAACTCCTTTTTGAAGTACAATTGATGTACTGACAGACAATAAAATATCTATCTATTAGGCGTTGGGCAATGCTCGAGCAATGGCGTTGTTGTCAGTTACATCGCCTCAATTTGCAATGACCTTGTTATCTCAGATATTATCTACTGTTAGAGAAAGATATAAACTACAACATTCCAGATATCTTCAAGTTGAATCATACACGCTAACAACGTTACATTTTCCCTAGAACCCAAATCTTTGCCAAAGTTTAACCAAAGTGCCAAAAACAGTTTAAAAATAGACCAGTCAAATTATTGAAATTTGTTTCATATAAAATGAGATCTCTTCTATCTGAACGTATATTCTCTGAATAGTCAGAAGAAAAAGGTTTTTGTCAATTTTTAAGAGAATAAACACATTCTGCAATAATTCACCAATCCACTACCTTGTTTATCAACTAATAATAACTAAATTTTCTCCGTTAGTCGGACCAAAAAAAAATTTATTTAAAGGAAAAACGTTCAATTTTACTGGCTTATTAAAATCATTAAAACATGAGTCACTTGTCTTGCTACAATTGTGGGAGTTAACTATAGAGATTGCAACACTACTGTTTTGCATTGCTCTTAACGATAACTGACACAACATACGAAAAAAAAGTAGAACACGGTGTATATGTCCGGAAATATCAGAAGCTTGGAAGCGTAAAGGCGAACTGCAAAAACACGTTTCTAGAAAACTGAGTATAAAGTTTAAAAAATGTTAGAATAGTAAGGGCGAACAAGTTTTATTTTATTAACAAAACTTAAAAGATGATAAGTTCTGAAGCTATTTATTTGTGGCATACTTGATAAAGGTATAGTTTTATGGGATTTAGCCACAATTGGCTGTAATGATAATTACATTTTTTTTTAAGAAAGAAAAAGTTTTCTTTTTAAATGTAATTATCATTACAACCAATTGTGACTTAATTCCATAAAACTATACCGTTATTACAAGAGGATTTTGCAAGATTTGCAAGATTTTTATAAAATGAAAAGAAAAGAGGTTTAATAATAGTTTTGTTAACAAAGTATGTGGAAGCTAATAGCTGTAAAATAATTTGCAAAATTCACAAATAATGCTTTAATTAAACTCAATTTGATTTTCATCGTCTACAGTTTCTTCGACTTCAGTTATACTAATTCTTCCACTAATAGTTTCGTGTAAAGCACGCTTGTGAGGCATGGGTACATAACCAAGAAGATCTTGTAAGTCCTTTTTTTTTCTTCTGTAAGCTTGAGAGCACCCTGGTATTTGAGAGGAAGTTCTGTACTATCTAAATTAAAATTTATTACATTGAAGTTTCTTTCGTCCCTTTTGGAGTATGGCATTTGTAGGAATATCCATGTTATATGCGATTAGAATATGAAAAGGCTTTGGACAGCATTGAACACTGGGCGGTGGAAGAAGCTCTGGTCAATAGTAGCATAGATTCAATATACCTACAATTGATACATGATATTTACCAAAACCCAACCATGACCGTAATTCTGGATGACAAATAATAACGGATAATACAAAAGTTAAACGAGGAGTCCGACAAGGCGATATAATTTCACCTAAACTGTTTACCTTGACCTTCGAAGATATAATAAAATCAACAGATTGGGAAAACAGAGGAATATGTATTAACGGAAAGTACCTAAATCACCTTAGATATGCGGATGATATACTCCTGATCTCCTCGGAACGACAAGAACTAGAATTAATGCTGAATGAACTTCATGAAAAATCACTGCAAAAAGGCCTAAAAATTAACTTCAACAAAACAAAAGTAATGACAAACACGGAAGACCAAGAGGCAATAAAAAAAAAAAATAAAAATACAAACAGAAAAAATAGAACAGGTACATCAATTTGGATAGGATAAGGAAGGCACAAAGAGCGATGGAGAGACAAATGTTGGGTATATCACTTAAAGATAGAAAACGTAACCAGTGGATCAGAACCAGAACAAAGACAGTAGACGCGATAGAACAAGCAGCAAAACTGAAATGGAAATGGGCTGGACACAATGAACGTCTCCAAGACGGACGATGAAACAATGCCATCGGAAAGTGGCGTCAATACAATGCAAAGAGATCAAGACGCAGACCACAGATGAGGTGGAAAGATGACATCAGGAAACAAGGAGGTTCCACATGGCAGAGAACAGCTCAAGATAGGGAAAGATGGAAAGAACTGGGGGAGGCCTATATCCAACTATGGAAGGATAGAGAATAGGTTCAAAAAAAATGCGATTTGAAGTTTAAAGCTTATCTTAAAATCTTTTGAAAATTCGAATATTCTTCCATCCTTGTTAGCTCCCAACTTTCGAGATTTAGTTGCTGCTTTTTTAAGAATACTGAAATCCATAACCATTTCCTTTGTGACATTAACAACTTGGAATTTGTTCTTTTTTTTTTAGTGCGTGTAATGAAATGTGGTGTTGTTTAGAAAATACCTTACAGTCCTTGATCTTTAATTTAACTGAACCAAAATCTCGATCACATCCCATCATCGAATGCCCTGACAAAACGTGCTTAATAAGATCAAAGCGATTTGCATGAATGTGGCGAAGATTAGACAAAACAACGTTTATGTTCTTATTTTGCCAGGCACAGTTATCACTAAAAATTATAACTTTTCTCACATATTAACAAAGTTCTCCAAGTAGTGACTAAGAAAACTGGTTATTTCGCACGATCCGCATTTATCGATGGTTTCATCTCATACATACATTATGGCTGCTCCTGTTTTAACGTTGTGGATTCCTAAGTTGTAAGTCTACATTTTTCTTTTGTAGTATTGTACGTTGCAGGTAAGTTTAGGCATGGCTTATGCTGGTTGTAAATCAATACATACAACTTCAGTATTTTCATCCTGGTTGCTTTCGTAGCTTTTCATCATATTCTGAGCAGCTTTCTGGTTTGCTAAATGAACCTTCAGTTCAGTATCCAATTCAGCTATTCTGGGAGAATTCGGGTTGCTAGTCTTTAACTAATCAAGTTCAACTTTAATCTTAGAGCAGGTATTACAATCATCAACAGAAGGAGGCTGGACACCTATATTGAATTCGTTGACAAAGATATTCCGATAGTAAGACTCTATCACAGGCTGTTCTTCAGGATGTGTGTTTCTTAGCCATTCCATAGCTCCATATACTACAGTAATTGACGAACCCGGTGGCATATATTTTCGAAATGAACTTTTGGCTCTGCTATAGTGACTGGAAACGGTAACAAGTAAATCAATGTGATCTCTGACCAACTGCTTTCTATATCCAAATATTTTATCTCCTGGATTTAGCTTCCCTCTGTTATCACCCAACACAGTTCCTGTAGTGGTCTGCTTGTCTAAAACAATGCGAACTCTTTTTTCGCTTATGCCGTGGATGCTAATAAAAGCCTGGCGACAAACATATTTTCTTTCTCCATTTATTGAAACACTATATTCTGTGGTCCGAAGCTTCCTACTAGCTCTGTCAGTAATTAAAGACTTTTTACAATCATTCCAACTTACCACTTTTGAAAGGTATTAGTTTTGATTATCGTAGTTGCCGATTTGCCAAAAGTTATTGAAAATCATATTGATATTGTTCATGCCCAACTTTTCAAAACACATTTTACGACACTTACATGGCAGTCCGATTGTGTGCGCATATACAGTTTTCTTTGTATTTCTTATTTTTCGTATATTTTCGTATTATTAACAAGCCATTGTTCCGTTTTCTTTTGCTTCCGCCTTGCCGTTTTCTCGGCGTTCATTTTGAAAATAAATCAGAAAAAAACAAAACAACTTTAAGGCTAATGTAACGTCGGTTTTTTCTTGAATTACGAGTAATTAAAACTAAAACAACGCATACATTATATCAGACTATCTCTCACCAACTACAGAAACACCGGCGCGTTGATACGGTTACAGAGGAGAAGTGGCGAACCTTGAACGAAAACGCAACGACAATCTGTGGGTTCGCCCTTGCTCTTCTAGGCGTTTATGTAGTTCAGTTTCTGACTTGAATGGATTGGTATATTATTTCTTACAGAATTTTAGGAATATGAAGGGCGAAACATGCTTTTATAATATACACAAGTATTCTTTAAAGGTTTGTGATAAAGATAAGACCGTTTTTGAATCGTCCGCTTTGCGAGTTCGCCCTTACTCTTCCAAGCTCCTGATATATCGTTACACATATTCACATTCTCAATATAAATATAACATTTTAATGAATACAATTTTAAATTTAAAACGTTTATTTGAAAATAAATTGCTTTATTTTAGATTCCGACGAAAAAGTGGACGTAGGATTATGCCAGACTCGTCTAGGCGCTAAAATTCAGGTCAATTCTGTTCCCAAGCCTCTTTTACAAAAATACGATTTTTTCTACATCTGTGAGGAATGTGGGAAAGTTTATTGGGACGGAACTCATTTTGACCGTGTAGTGGCTGGAAGGCTTCAAGGAATTGTGCAATAAAAACAATATCTTTTTTATTTAATATTAACCGTTGTTAACAACAATATTATTTTATTATGGTTTTGATGATTAACTGAAGTACATTCAATAAACAGTTTTACTCACATGTAGTTTCATATTTCATTACTTCCCGGGAAAAGAAGTGATTCTTGTGATTTTAAGGCAAGAAAGATGCATACTCAATCTATTTAAACTAAATTATTATCCGACAAGCGAGAGCTGGCGGGTTGCGCGTAGAACAAATTGAAAAGTGGAAGGGATGCTCATTTCTATTGCTGTCGGCTACGAGTTCACATCTCACATCGTGGGATTAGTGCTAGATTTCTGACTAGATTTACATTTTTATTTGGAGTGGCCCTATATTATAAACTATTATTTATATTTATTAAAATGGCAAGTGTATTAAAAGGCAAACCTTTGGTATCTCAAGCACGAGAAATAATTTTCAATGTTTTTAAGTTTACAACCTAAGAAGCTAATGCAGATAAAGTCGTAGTTGATTTAAAAAAGATACAAGAACGTGTAGCTCATTTTAAAGTTAATTATAATACTCATTTTCAAAATAAATTCAGATTTAAATAATTTAATTTAAGTTATAATCAATAAATAAATAAAAAATTACAGTTCATTTGTCCGCGATACATACAACAATACCTTCTCTTCGAGAATTAATTACGAATTACGAAAATAAATATTATTAATAGTTTTTTCTACGTTTTATTCAATATTATTATTTTTATTTTGTTTTCGTGGTAAATAAGTTTATCACACACGCATCCACATAACCACGGAACATATCTACTAACGTAATTTTCAGATCCCAACTAAATTTTTGATACGGCAACTACGCATTTGTGACACCCGCGAATAAGTACCTCTCCTATCTCTCTTAGAATAAGTCCTTTTCTATTTTCGCGCAGCTCACCCGCCAGCTCTCGCTTGTCGAATTGTAGCTGTTTTATTTTACAAGAAGCGAAAAATATAGAACTACTTTTTTAACGTTCCCAAGTAACAACCCTCAAATATTGGTATTTCCATTTCCATAATAATTTCCGAGCATTGCTTAACGAATTCATTCAAATTACTTTATATTGTATACAAGGTTTCCTTAGTTACAATATCAATACCGAGTATTAATCTCCAGATTTCATATTTGACGTTACCGAATAGGTTTGTATTTATTTTTCCAATCTGTTATAGAGCAGGGCGGATCTGTGACAAAAATTACTAAAAATGTAGTTTTTTTTTTCTACGTCCCTTGCTTATAACTTTAAAACGATTCATTTCGGAGCCAAGTCTTATTGGAACAAAATAGCGATAATTGAATTTTCTATAACATACGACTGGTTAAAATTGTTTTAGTATATTAAAAAACTAGAAGTTTTGACATCAACGCACTCCACCTATCTAACGTACTTTTTACACGCATCCAGTAACTGACACCAGTCGCACTGGCACGATAGCGCTGGCATGGTAGTGTCATCATGTAAACACTTTTTTGCGATTTTGCGCCAGTTCAGCGCTGTCTCGAATAGAGAGCTGGTCTATTTTTCATGCCAGTGGCCTTCGTCCGCGTCCCCTATAACCCTGCGCCAGCGGTTTTAGACATGAGTAAACACATCGTTTCAGTCGCTGGTTTCTTTACCTGTAAAGAGTACAACAAACGATTGACTTTGCCAAGTAGGAACTGGCGTGCCAGTGAGACTTGCACGCCAGTTCCAAATCGAAATATTTGGGCGGCCCCAGAAATGGCTTATAAACAAATGGAATATCTCGGTAAATATTAGTTTAAATTAAATTCAGATAACGGCGTTACAAAATACTCGGTAAGAGGCTTCTTTTAAAAGAAAAAAAGTTGAATTACTGAGATACAACCGGCACAATTTAATGCTAAAGAATCAACCGGTCAAATTTGACCGGCATTTGCGACGAAATTGTAAACAGTAGGATGGTAATCTTTGAACCAATACCTTTTTATTTCGGAGCTCGGAAAAACTGGAAAATGTCGTTATAAAGATAATTTTTTTCCCAGTTGGTCATGCATTATCTTCGTTATAAAACATTGCTCTGTGAGTGGTTTTGCAGGATTGTGATTTACTACCTTTTTTTATTTATTAAATTAACAATACACCTAATCCTAAGACTAATCTGCTACTTTACTGTCTAGGTACTCGCAATGGTTCACCTTAAAATCTAATAATAATTATTGTTCATGCTTCACTGTGGTATAGGGACACATCTGTATCGTTATCTTCTTGTAAGTATAGAGAAATTGATGGTCGAGCTTTTGAATTTTGCTGTTTATTGTCTTCTTGTAGGATTTCGTCTATTATTTTTTTTTCTTCGGAAGTTAACGTTGCCGTCTGAATTTTTTCGATAATTTTTTCCTAGTCGCCTACAGGGGTTGATTGAAATTTGTTGCTCGGTCGGTTAGAAATTCTTCTAGCTCGGATAAAGAACTGGGGTGATATATCACAGATATATCATCGTCATCCTTTTTTGACAGGAGTTCCATTATTTCGTCCATGTTCTCATCTACACTATTTAGGTAATTCTTTGACACGGGATAAAGCATCTACATTGGTGTTGGATTTGTCTTTTTATATAAAACTTCATAGCCAAATTCTTCAAACGTTAATCTCTATCCGAGCGGTCGATGGTTGGATAACATTTTGAATTTTCTTCCTAAAAGATACGTGCGGAAGTATTTAGTAGCCCAAATAATTGCTAACATTTCTTTTTCGATAGTAGAATATTTCTACTCGGTTTCATTTAAAGTTCTGGATGCACAGGCGATATGTTTATCGTTTCCTATTAGACCCTATGATAGATTGGCTCGGCTCGTATAGCGAAGTTACTTGCATCAGTCGTAAGGTTGAAGGGTTTAGTGAAATCTGGGTATTGCAGAAGTGGTTCATTAAACAATGTTTTAATACAGTTAAGAAATCTTTTGTGTGTTTAATTTTGACATCCTTTTTTAATAAGTGGTTTTGTGATTTTGGCAAAATTGGTTTTATTTCTTCACAGGTTACGGCATGGTCTAAAAATCGATTTCTTTCCTGAGAAATTCTTACTTGTCAACTTGTATTTTAAATCTTGTTTCTCGTAGTCTTTCAAATATCTTCAGAAAAATTACCATCATTCTTGAAGAGAAGAATACAATAATATCGTCCATGTAAACTAGGCATAGTTCTCATATAAGTCTTTTAGCACATTCTCTATTACTGTGTATTTTTTAGTCTACTGGCATTTTTAGATAGTCATAGGGGCCATTTTCAACATAAAATGCAGCTTTCTGGATATCTTCTACGGCCATTTCAATTTGACGGAATCCACTGGGTAGATCGAGGGTGAAAAAGTATTGGCAGCGTCCTAGTTTATCCAAAATGTCTTATGTTTAGAATAGGATATCGTTCATCGATTGTTTTTACATTTACTTTTCTGTAGTCGACAACCATTCGCCATTTAATATTTCCTGAGTCATCTGGTTTCTTTGATACGATCCAGATTGGAGATGACCAGGGTGATTGACTCGGTATGATGATTCCTTGATCGAGCATCGAAGTTTTCTACTTACATATTACATCTTGATTATGGATGTGTTACTGCTACTACTTGGTGTAAACCTGAACTTCGCCTTTGGTTTGTATGTGATGTTTTATTAGGTTAGTAAATGTTAACGGATCGTCTGGATGATGAAATATTTCTGCAAACTTCCTGCATAGTCTTCTTATGTGAAATTCTTTTTCTGTATTTAGATGATCGATTCTAAGGAGAGGATCGACATATCGACATCTCTTAGATTATTAGCTTCGATGGGTAGGAGATCTGGTGTGTATGTATATTCTTGGAGATTTATTGGTTGTCTTTTGATAGGATCAGTTAGTGCTACTTAAATATTTCATCGATGTTATTGATTAGCTTGGTCCAGGAAAGTTGATTACATGGTGACAGTTTCTTTTTGGATGGCACCTCCGACTGCTTTTCTTGGTATTACGATTGTACCTGATGTTTCGTTTACTGGCAACCTGACTTGTGTAATTGTTTGGGGCTCTAGCTAGACAGTAAATAATTGCACTTTGTTTGTGATACAGTAATTAATAGGAAGAATAAAAGGCTCTGTAGTAAGAGTAGCTTGGGTAAAATCGAGATTTTGCTTTCAGAAAAAAGACCATAAAATAAGACCATCAAATGTTTTATGAAATTTGAAAAGATAAAATTTTAAGTTTATATCGGAGTTAAATTCGAGAATAATTGGAATTCCTACACAATAATCTTGTGAATAATTTTGAAAAATTGAAGTAACGACAAATGGTTCGTATTTAATAATATTTTTGTAGAATTTATTGGCTATATCAGGATTAAAGAAGGATTTAGTGGCTCCTGTATCAATAAGAAGTTAAGAAAAGGATTTTGAGTTTTAATGTAAGGGAGCTCTTTTTTCTCACCATAGGAATACAATTCTATTACGTTTTTTCTTGAACTGTCTCTTGAACTTTTGAAAATTTACATCTTCATATTCTTGTCTTTCTTATTCGTAGTAAGGGTAATCTTGATATGTGCCATTCTATATATCTTCATCGCAGTTGTTCTCCTCTTGTTGTTCGATCTTAAGAAACTAGTTCTATAATAAATTGATGATTAACTAGATTATATTGGGATCTATTAATGCCTGTTTGACGTGCGCATACACTCATAAGTGTTGGCTTATACAGGGTAAGTCATGAGGAACTGTATAAACTCTATAATACCTTGTATGGATGCCCCTATAAGGAGTAACAAATCTTTAAAAAGTGTCTCATCTCATTGTTTCATAATATACAATGTGAGTTGTAAATTTTGAATAAGTTTTCTTGCGTGGAAAAATATTCCACTGTGTTTGCTTATTTGTCCAAATTATAAAATTTTTATAAAAGTTTTCAAAAACCGTATACAGGTTGAAACTTTCTCTATGAACAAAACGAACTAACTATTTAAAACTAAAACTGATTTTTTTCCAGTTTGAATAAATCAATCTGGAAAACAGGTCCAGTTTGTTTGTTAAATATTTGTTAAAAAAATTTAATTTTGCAGAACCGTTACATTTTTTACATCTATGGTTCACTTTGCCAAATTTTTAATTCATAGTCAAACTGGAAAAAATTAGGTTCGGTTTGTTTATTAAATGTTAAATTAAATGCTTGTTCAAATAAAGTTAATTTTTGCAAGGAAAGTTACATTTTTTTACATCTATGATTTTTTTGCTTTGCTAAACTTTAAATTCATAGTAAAATTTGATTTTTTTAATTAAAAATTAAGAAATCATATGGGGAAAAAATTAGAACAACGAGTCAAATTGATCACCTCTTCAATGATTCAAGGCATGGAACAGACGTAATAAACTGCAGAAGTTTATAGGCGCAAATGTAGACTCAGATCATTGCCTAGTGATTTCAACATTGAGGACTAGAATTTCAAACACCAGTAAAGAAAATAAAATGGATAGAAAAGAATGAAATGTGAAAAAGCTGAGATATGCGACAATTGCAGAACGGTACTCGAAAAACATCACCAACAGACTAAGGAATCAAAATGTAAATGAAGAAGACCAGACAGATATAGACTCCTATTGGACCAGAATAAAGGAAGACATTGAAGCAGCAGCGAAAAATGAAGGAACAGAAATTTGTACCCTTAAAAATCGTTCTCAACGAACTAGAACAACTGTAGAGAATTACCAAAGAGAAGAGAAGAAAAGAGGATACACAAAATAAAAAAACGAAACCACTTAAATAAGGAACTTAAATATATAGAAAACCTCAACAGAGAGAATGAATTCAGAGCATTCAATAAGAAAGTTAACATCAACAGAAAATAATCACCACAAGGCAACAACAAGTCAATGCAGAAGTCAGAATGGCTATTTATTAACAACAAGGAAAGATGTATTGAATAGATGAGTGGAAAACTCTAACCAGGCACTTAATATAGAGGAAGAAGAAGAAACCTGGAAGACGAAAGAGATGAGGCAAGGGGAACAGACGAGAAGGAAGAGGAACCAATAAAGGTTCTTGAAGTTAAAGATGCAGTTAAAAAACTAACCAGAAATAAATCACCCGGAATAGATAATCTCCCAGCTAAACTATATAAAGAGGGTGGCCACAATACCATAATGGCATTACAGCAGCTTCTAAAAGAAATATGGACACAGAAATCCCTCCCCTTGATTGAAATATTGAAATACTTACCACCATACACAAAAAAAGAGATACTAACCACAGAAGAATTACGCTTCTAAGAGCAACATATGAAGTATTTTTCACAGTACTATGTCACCGTAGAGCACCATATGCAGAACGGACAGTAGGAAAATACCGGGCTAGTCTCAAAAACAGTAAATCGATAATTCATTAGATTGCAACCCTGAGACAAATTTTAGAACAAACTCTGGAATATGGCATAGATACTCATCACATATGTATAGACTACAAAGCAGTCTACGACTCTGTGAATAGAAAGGAAATGTTCAAAGCAATGAAAGAGCTAGGAATACCAAATCAGTTGATAAATTTACCGAAACTAACTTTTGAATAAGTTGAATATAGAGTACAAATTCAGGGGGAACTGTCTGAACCTTTTAAAACAAATACGTATGTCACAAATCACATAATAAATCAGTGCAAATCCCTGCCTATGCTGACGATATCAATATTATTGGGAAGATGGAAAACGCTGCACGAGAGGCGTATGTAGCATTAAAAGAATCAGCTACAAAAATGAGTTTAATAATAAAAGCCAACAAAACGAAGTATATAAAATTTATCACGCAACCACAAATCCTACGACCACTTGTTATAGAAAACGACATCATCGCAGTGAATGAATTTGTATACCTAGAAGCGCTCCTTAACACTGAAAATAATACGACCGCAGAGATAAATCGCAGAATTTGCATGGCGAACAGATGCTATTTGGGGCTGAATCTATTCCTTAAATCCACAATTATATCGAGAAATATAAAAATAAAACTGTAAAAAACAATAATACGCCCAGTCCTAACATATGGGTCAGAGACAAAAGTAATGAAAAAAGGCGATGGATAGGGACGACTGAAGAAAAATTCTTGAGGAGACTAGGACCCACGCAGGGTTGTACAGCCATAATGATAATTTGGAAAACATTAATATGCAGTTTTAATTGCTCATTTGGCTAATTTATAAAATTCCTATGAGAGTTTTCAAAAACCTTATACAGGGTAAAATTTTGTCTATGAACAAAACAAACTAATTTTTTAAAATCGGACCTGATGTTTTTCTAGTTTAAATAAATCAGTTGATTAGGTGGTAATAGTGTAACGTTTGACCAAAATATGAGACACATCGAATTTACCGTTCAAAAGTTGCGATAATTAGAAATTTCGGTCCAAATTCACAACTCACCCTGTAGATTACTAAATCATGAGAACAGAGACATTTTTAATGGTCATTTGATATTCCCCATAGGGGCCTCCATACTAGGTAGGAGTAAGTGCAGTTCCTCATGACTCACTCCATATGATTGAAATGAAACTGATTTATGAAAATTGGGTTGATTAGCTCTAGAATTTAGACTTTTACTACCTGTTGATTTAATTATTCTATCTCACTTTCAGGAGAATTGTTAAACACGAGGCCGTTAGTAAATACCTAATTCTGATAATGGTGTTTCACCATTTTCTCAGAGAAATTGCACTTATGTTTTAGTTTTTCTATTTCGCTTTTAATACTATCAAGGGATTTTTGAAAAGGTTATTCGAGCATTTTAATTATGTCCAAGAGGTTATTTAATTTGGAATTACATGCAGAACTCGCATCCGTATTTTGATCCTGAATAATCGATTTTAGGTTCTCAATGTCACCTTTCACGTCAGTTTCTAGCCGCTTAAATTGACTTTCAAGATGTTCCTGATCCGACGTATTCGGCTTCTGTTGTCGACGGGTCTTTCTTATTCATTCATAACTTACGTAATCAATAATAAATATCATAAATTTAAACTATTAACAAACAATGATCACTATTTGTCACAACTTATACAGGAGCCAACCTAACACAATGTACACTTACAGCGCCTTCTTGATATGAATGAATTTGAATATGAATGTATTATGTGAATGCATTTTCCTACTTTTTACATAACCCTTGCATGTTCCACGCTTTTATAAACATATTCTATTTCCGCAGCGTATGTCATCGCATTTTAATCAGATTCTGAGGGTAGCTAACACAACTCCCGAACCCCCTAGCCTTATCCCATTATTAAAGACGAATTGTCAATGGACAATTTCTTTCTCATCTAGCTTACTCCTAAATTATTTACATATAGCTTTCTAAGCAGATCCTAAACTAAAATATGTAATTAAAATGTTATACTAGGACTTCTAAAGGAAGTTAGAAAAGAAAGGAAGTTAGAAAAGATCTGAGACGATACAATACGATGGAAATAACTAGAGTAATAGAAGAAAACAAAAGGTTGAAAGTACTCAGACAGAGCATGTCCATTGGAAGAAAAAACGTCCACAAATTAAGAAATGAACAGGGGCAGAAATGACTAGAAAATAAATTGGAATTTTATCAGCCCATAGAACAGGCGGGTTTTAGAAAAGGCTATGGAACAAGCGATCACCTACTGGTAATAAAAAATCTTATAGAAAAATGCACCGAATACAATAAACCACTAGCTTTAATATTTGTCGACTATGAAAAGGCATTCGACACCGTAAATCAACAAAAAATGTTGGAAGCCTTGACAGAATGCCGAATTGACTATCGGTACATAAATATAATTAAACACATATACCAAAATGCAACAGCCAGTGTTAGAGTGGGTGATCGTCAAACCCAGAAATTCCCGATACAACGTGGAGTACGCCAGGGAGAAACCATATCGCCGAAACTGTTCACTACGCTTTTGGAATATATATGTAAATGGGCAAAACTGACCGATAAGGGCATAAACATAAACGAAGAAAAGCTTAGCCATCTAAGGTTTGCAGATGATATTGTACTAATAGCTGATAGGATAGATGAGGCCAAAGAACTTTTAAATCAGCTCTACCTTTCCTCGCTAGAAGGGGGATTGAAAATAAATATATCTAAAACCCAGATGATGACAAATCTTGTAGTCAGCGAAGATATATGCGTAGGAACAAGATCCGTAGACCAGGTAATGGCCTATAAATACCTAGGTCATGAGATTCGCATAGGAAAAGATAACCAAACCGTTGAGCTTCTCCGTCGTATAAGACTGACTTGGGCAGCCTTCGGCAAGCTGAACCATATTTTCAAATCGTCTGATATACCAATATGCCTTAAAAGAAAAACGTTTAATCAGTGTGTTTTGCCAGTCTTAACTTACGGTACGGAAACGATGACCATGACAAGGAGAACAGTTCAAAAGATCCGTGTGTGTCAAAGGGCGATGGAGCGTGCTATGTTGGGAGTTTCACTACGAGACAAGATCCCAAATCGCCAGCTACGACAAAGAACAGGAGTGGCTGATGCAGTAGAGAGAGTAGCAACACTGAAATGGAACTGGGCAGGTCACGTGGCTCGAATGACAGATAATAGATGGACAAAGCGGATACTGGAATGGAGACCAAGAGATGATGCCTACCGAAGCAGAGGTCGTCCACCAACACGTTGGGCTGACGATCTAAAACGTTGTCATAGGAATTGTATGCAAGAGGAACAAGATCGAAATAGATGGAAAATTATGAGGGACATCTATGTCCAGTAGTGGATAAGCGAAGATTGAATGATGACTAGGACATATCAATATCACGAACCATATAGCTAGAAAGACAGTTATCCTACCGTTTAAGAAAAGGTATAAGATGAAAACGAAGTCAGGTATTATGAGGGTGTTCTTTGGGTTCTTCAAATTGTTTAGGTGTTTACAATAAACATAAAAAGTATTATATAAAAATCTATTTATTGCTTGAAAAAAATTCTATACTGGCAATTATAAATATATTTTTATAACACCGGTTTAAATCAGACTTTTTACTAAAAATTTACAGGCCATTAATATCTGTATCCACTTCCTTCGTAGTTCAGTCCAGATCTGTATTGCCCATCATCTGTGTACCCTCCTCTTGCTTCCTCTATTCTATTTTGCTCTAATGATCTGTCAAAACAAAAAATAAACTTTATTAATTTACTATAACTAAATATAATTACAAAAAAAAACATAAGGCTAGACTAATGTTTATTGTGTATTATTAAACTAATTTTTATTGTGGCTCATTTAGCTGACAGGAATACTTTAATTTAGTAGAATAGGATGTTCATAGTGTGAACCCGAGTTCAGTAAAAATTTTAATTCAAAACCTAGTAGTTAAAATCTTTATTGGATCTGGACTTTGAATTGATACTCAAGAGTGTAAGTTGGCCAATGGAGACTAGTATGTGGAGACATATACGGTATGCTATTACAGAGACGGCTCGGTAATAGCACATTTGTTAGTCACTACTGGGTAAGGTTAAGGTGCTAGAAAACTGAAAGCATAAATAATATAATAATTATTAAAATATTTACAAAAGTATAACATAATAAATAATGTTATACCATAATAATAACTTAAATATAATTTGCATTTTATTCCATAAAACTTATATAATAGATGTTTCTCTAGGACCCCTATATTATGTTTGCTCACAAGTAAACCTTATCGAAAAAAATTTCAGATCGCTCGGTAGTTAATATAACGACTTCTTTATCTTGTACAAATGCTATGCGGCCTTAAACGTTGACTACCATCAGCGCAATTTAAACTTTATTCTTTTCTCAAAAGTATTGTTGAAGTAACTTCATACCATTAACGAATATTCTCCAGCCCAAGGTCTTCGAACCGATGCTCTAATTCTTTTCACTTCTATTATCAATTTTAATAGTTCGTACTTATAATTTCATAAGATGTGGCTAAAATATTTAGGTTTGGCATTTATTTATTAAAAGAAGAACATCTTCGTTTTGTACGTCCATAATATTTCAAGAATCCTGCAGCAAGACGACATCATAAATACTTTCAGTTTTTTACACATGTCGATAAATTCTTAGAAACGAATTTCTTGTCTTAATTTTTATTGAGCTAACCATCGAGGTATTTGTCAATTCAACCCTCTCTACAACTTCACTATCCACTTTCAGTAACCCACTGATAATTTCTCTTTTTGAGACCATTCATTTTGTTTTTATAACATTCAGTTTAAGTCCGAATTCAGCGTTCTTCTACATTCCGAATAAATCAAATACATTTTTTTGAGTGCCAGAATAAGTTTTTGTATATTTAATACTATTATTGAGTTGCTTGTTGATTATTATAAAATAAATCTATTTGATTTTTAACAATTCCCTCTGTTATTTCTGCCCTAGAAACCCAGGTAAGGTAATGTGGGTAATCATAAAAATTATCAAAAAAATATTCGTGATAGAAAGAGTCCGGATTACGATCATATGATCCAAGATTTTCTGTTTTATATGAAGTAAATACTTTTTCCCATCTCCACCTTTTCCTCCACCCACTTCCAAACCAACTCGCCAACACGCACTAGCCAAGCGTGGCGTTTTAATGGCTTAAAACTCCAAAAGTTATTTTCTATGAAAGACGAAACTACTGAAGGGCCCTCAGTCCCCCAACCAAGGTAGTGGTTGGAACAGGTTTGGAGCAGAGGGTGCTAAGAATCCCCGGAAAAAATCAGGCTACTACAAAGAGCGACAAATGCATATTACTTCATACAATGTTATAACTCTTATATCAGACCAGAAGATGATGGAACTGGAGGAAATACGGAGGACATGTATTTCTGTCATTTTAGAGGAGAAAAAGACACTTCAAATGGTGGAGTAGGATTCATTATACATAGAAAGCATACACAAAATATAGTTGAAATTATCAGCATAAGTCCCAGGATTGTATATCTCATTCCATATATATTGTATATATCCAGATATATGCTCCAACAACTACCCACTCGGATGAAGATATTGAAAAATTTTATGAGGACCTAGAAACAACGTTACATGCCACACCAGCATATTACACAATCATTATGGGCGACTTTAATGTGAAAATGGGGTTTAAACAAGATGATGCAGAAGTAGCAATGGGAAAGTATGGCTATGGCGAAAGAAATGTACAGCAGTAGCTAGTGCTAGTAAAAAAGTACCTAGGACATGAAATTCGGTTGGGCAGAGATAACCAGACATGTGAGCTCCCATATCGCATGGGATTAGACTGGGCAGCGTTTTGGTAAATTAAACTATGTATTTAAATCGGATCCACCCAAAAGAATATAATTACGCCTCAAAAGAATAATTTTTGACCAATGTGTGTTCCTCGTACTCACTTATGAAGCGGAAACATTAACACTCACAAAAAAGGTAGTTAATAAGATTCGCATGACTCAGATGGCTATGGAGCAGCAGATGCTGGGTGTCTCTCTGAGAGACTGAATCCCAAACAAAGAAATACGTCGTAGAACAAAAACAAGAGACGCTATCAAAAAAATCGCGTCGGTAAAATGGAATTGGGCAGGACATGTCGCCAGATTATCAGACAACCGATGGACAAAACGTATTTTGGAGTGGAGACCAAGGCAAGAAGCAATACGTAGCAGAGGAGGCACACCAACTAGATGGACTGACGACCTGAAGCCTGTTAGCAATAACTGGATGCAAGTCGCATAAGACAGAGGGAAAGAGCTGAGGAAGACTTATGTCCAGCAGTGGACGCATACAGGTTGATGATGATGATGATTAAATATTTTTTTACTTGCTATACTTTTATATGCGAGGAAAATTTATACGAGGAAAAGATGCTAAAGTATATCTATAAGAGACTTAGAATAAGGTATGGTCTTCATCTCGATATTGGATTAATTATTTGGAAAAATCTTTTTAAAACCTTGGTTTCCACCGAAATGTTCGAATGCTTTTAATTCTGGCTTGACCAAATGTTTAACTATATAAATTTACTTCTATAAATAAACCAAATTACA
The DNA here is from genome assembly GCF_040954645.1 of Diabrotica undecimpunctata. Classification (NCBI taxonomy): domain Eukaryota; kingdom Metazoa; phylum Arthropoda; class Insecta; order Coleoptera; family Chrysomelidae; genus Diabrotica; species Diabrotica undecimpunctata. Next base: position 101,938,652 of record NC_092805.1, read on the forward strand.
TTTAAGTAAAAAATTACAATTATTTTAAATAAAAGGCGGAAGAAAAATGGACTGAATTCATTAAAATTAATTAAAATCTTAATAAATCATTCAGTAAGTCATTGATAGAAAAGGCATTCAGGCATTAACTGTCAAACAAAATTTTCAGGCCATAATAATGAAAACTTCTCCAATGTAACAAAAACAAAAATTGTTTCGGAAGCAAACTGACTTTCCGTTCGGATTTCCGGGTGGGGACTCGAAGACTATTTCAAAGGGAATACCATTACAGGTTAGATAAATCAGGGTAGGGTCTTGAAATCTTCGAAGTCTGACAGGTAAGAGTATGGAATTGGTTACAAGTTGGTTACAAGTTACTACTATTCAAGAGGCAAAAAGGACAAAGAACTAGTTGTGGACTTATTTCAATTTGAGACTAAGTAATATATATATGCTGTAATATATATTCCGGACTTCATTACTTGGAATATTTCATGTATTTAGGTGACACTTAATGTAGGCAGTACATATATTATTATTTGATACTAATGACATTTTCTTTGTACTGTCTGTAAGTTTAATCATGATTAAAGTTGAATACGATTAGCTACCATTAATTTCACACAGGTCTTGCATTTTGTATTATGAGCATTTCATTTTAATTTTTGTATTAAGATATTTAAAAACAATGGAGCCGTTTTTTTGTGAGTAAATGTTCTCCTCTCGTCCATTTTTCCGTTGTTGTTCTATCTATTAAACGTGTTTCAAAATCTCTAGTCGACTCCACCCATTATCTCCCACAACCGAGTAATGGTTGTTGGAGATACCTTTTCCAGAACTCCTTCGAGATACAAAGTGAATCATTAGCTACAACTTCCTAGTAGCACGATTGACTCATATACAAAAACAGAATATACAAAACTGAATGTTGAGCAAATAATAATAAAGAGGAACAACAAATTCATGTGGCAGAAATGAAAATGCTTAGATGGATAAATGTAATGACAAAACAATGGTTTATTTAACAGAAATGCACAAAATAACACTTTTACATATGATTGGTTATGTAGACAACACATGAACATAAATGGATGTTGATCGCTTATTTCATGAAAGATTTCCAAATTTGCTGCGTATATTCCAAGGGACAATTGTAAAATTGAAAAGCAGTTTCGTGACGTCAGCCATGTAAGGCAGATAGAATAACAGCTGCCATTGCAATAAGTGATGATACCGAATTGGATATGCTTGAGTTTGAGTTAAGAAAAACTTACATGTTTTTGTCGAAAAACAACCCCAATGTTTGATGATAGCCATCATTCATCGATTATTCGAACATTAAAACAAAATAAAATGCATCCCTATGAAATGATACCAGATCAGGAACGAATAGATGACAACTTTGATACGAGAACGTATTTTTGTGAACAAATAATGGCAATGTTAGATAAAAATGTGATCCGATTAGAACATGTTTCGTTTTCGAATGAGTCTAATTTTACAGTTTACTGGCATGCTAATCCTCAGAATTGCCGCTATTGGTCTAGGGAAATATTCACTGGATGAAATAAGAACATATACAATATCCTGAAAAGGTTAAGGTATGGGCAGGAATTGTTGGAGATGATGTCGTAGGTCCATTTTTCATTGATGGCAATTTGAATGACGCTAATTATTATTTAGCACTTCTTTAAAATAATATCATACCAATTATGACAAACTTAGTTTCAGCGAATATGATATACTTTCAGCAAGATGGAGCACCACCCCATTACCAAATCAATGTTCGACAGTGCCTCAACCAAATACTTCCAAATTGGTGGATAGGGAGGCGATAATCGCGGAATGACCAGCAGGATCTCTTGATCTGACGCCATTAGACTTCTTATGGGGATATGTCAAAAATATTGTTTACAAAACTAACCCCCTCGACATAGCAGACTTAAGAAGACGAATAATGCTTGCGATTAGATCGGTCACACTTAAGATGTTGAGTAACGTTAAAAGAAATCTGACGTTCACGGCGAGCATTTTGAACGTGTACTATACACACATTAATGTATTTTTCTTTTTTTTACTTTATCAAGAAACAAACGGTATCACTTATTAGTTTTTTAGTATGTTGTAGCAAATTTATGTACTCAGATAATTTTTTTTCTTTTAATGTTACTTTTTGAAATAAATCTGCAAATACTTAATATTTTCGAAATAGTTAACGATAGGTATAGAAGATTGTAGGTACATGAGATGTGTCTAAAATATTCCGAGGAATCCAAAAATTGAATAATATATAGGGTGTTGTATTTAAAATAAGAAAGTTAGTATTGGCCACTGATACATGACACAAGTAACAGTGGTAAAAAATGTTTTTATTGCAAAAAATGCGCAACTAAAAAACCAATCAATGTGTCCGAGAGTTTTTTGAAACACGCCCCCATTTATTTATTATCGAATTTATTCCATTTGGCTGATCCACTCCGTGTGCAAAGAATATACGTACATGAATATTCACATCTCGTCTACCTACTACTGTATTAAATGTATTTCAGTTTAACACAAAACCTTTCAGTCAGTAATAGACTAATGTAGCCTGAATTAAATAGAAGCAAACTTAATAAAATGGCATTCTCTTTCCCTTTTTTTTAAAGGCACTAGATGATACCTAATATTTTCATAAATTATATAAAAATGCCCGTCGTAAAATAATATGCAAATTTCTACTTTAAACAAAAGTATAAAATATTGTGCAAATAATATACGAACAAGAATATTCACATCTAGTCTACATGCCACTGTATTATACGTATTTTAATATTTTCACAGGATCAGATACAGCTTGCTAACAGACGAGATTTGAGCTTGAGACAGACTAATTTAGATTGGTCGAAAAATATTTAAAGACAAATGACAATCAACAGTTAGACATAATGTGATGAAATTCATTTTCCTTTTTTCTTTGGATGACAGTACGTGGTTTATTTGTCTTCCTATTTTGTTATAAAATAAAAATAAAAGTTTTTCCTGTCTCCATTTGCATAATTGATTTATATCAAGAAAGAAGCTGTTTATACAATGTAAAGAATTCACATTATTTTTTTATTGTGATAAGATAAAAAAATTGAATCGTAAATAAAGCACATGCAACTAATAAATAAGCAAAAAGACAAATAAATCCATGGATATACGTCAGTGTACAAATATTGGCATTTGCAGACGATGTTGATATCATAGCTAGACGCGAAAGAGAGATGATAGAAGCATTTAATGCTATAGAAAGAGCGGCAAAAAAGAGTGGCCTAAACATTAACGAAATAAAAACCAAATACATGAAGTCCAGGCCAAAGAAACCTACAGAGTTTGAGAATAGGAGACTATAACATCGAAAGCGTGAACATTTTTACATATATCTAGGTTCACTAGTTACCGCAGATAACAATGTCAGTGAAGAAGTTAAGAGAAGAATACATATGCAACCAAATGCAAAATATACAAGACCCTGATAAAACCGGTCCTTGTATATGGATCAGAGACATGGACACTGTCGAAAAGCGATGAGAACCTATTAGGTACGTTTGAACGAGAAATCCTTAGACACATATAAGGGGGTGAAAGAAAATGACATGTGGCGCAGAAGATATAATTTTGAACTATACACAGCATAAAATAAACCCGAGGTCATAACATCCATAAAGATCGGACGTCTACGCTGGATGAGCCATGTTGAACGGATGTTGGAGACCGAAACACCAAAACATATAATGAGGCAAACATCAGTAGGGAGAAGGTCAAAGGGAAGACCCAAACTTAGATACATGGAACAAGTGGAACAAGATCTGAAAACACTTAAGATTACCAACTGGAAAAACAAAGCAAGGAACAGTACAGAATGGCAGAAAATCCTAGATCAAGCCAGGACCCAGAAAGGGTTGTCGAGCTACTGATGATGATGATATACGCCAATTTGATCAAATTTGAATGATGGTGTGACAGGTAGGCTTTCAGATACAGCTTGCTGACAGACGAGATCAGAAATATGTCCATTCTTAAATCGGTGGTTAATGTAAAGTCCGTGTCAGACGGTCAAATATTTGGTCAAACTAGTTTGACTAAACCAAAAAAATGACATCATGACGTCACATCCTGAGTTTGATAAAATCCTCTAAAAATAGAGGATCTCTAATTTGCAAAGTCAGTTTGATCAAACTTTAATTTAGATTGGTCGAAAAATATTTAAAGACAAGTGATAATCAACAGTTAGACGTAATGTAATGAAATTCATTTTCCTGTTTTCTTTGGATGACAGTACGTGGTTTATTTGTCTTCCTATTTTGTTATAAAATAAAAATAAAAGTTTTTCCTGACTCCATTTGCATAATTGATTTATATCAAGAAAGAAGCTGTTTATATATTGTGAAGAATCCACATTATTTTTTCATTGTGGATAAGAAAAAATTGAATCGTAAATAAAGCACATGCAAATAGTAAATAAGCAAAAAAGACAATTAATTTCATGTAAACTGTCAATTTGATTCAAATTTGAATTATCATGTGACAGGTAGATTTTTAAAATTTGAACAAACTGTCCTTATGACGTCATAGAAGGACGGATCCCTGTCCAATATTAGGCGACCATTTTGTAAACTCTCATTTGGGGTTATATCAGCATAATGCATAGTTACCAGCAAATTACTAAGAACAAAACAAAATTAGAATATTTTTTTGTAAAAAGTAGCGTTGAAAAAAATGTTTCGTTTTTTATGTTTTATCTTTTTTGTTAATTTTTACAGAAAAATAGAATAGTTAGTTTCATCTTAAATTTTTGGTTTACAATCTATATACTTAAGTTTGGGCTAAAATCTTACAAATGTTCGAAGAACATTTTAAAATTAATAATTAAAACAAAGTGTGTTGTTAATAAGGAAGTCAATAGGGTATTTAAACAAATAAGAATCACAAATCGACCTCACTTATAGTCGTCTGTAATCCATCATCTAGCGAATGAGTTTTCTACACAATTAAAGAATGGAATTGCGAACTGAAGTAAGAAATGCTATATATTGTTGTAATACGTTTTGCATAATAAATTATTGTTATTACTGTTATTATAATGCAATTAATAATCTGAAATAAATAGGTAGGTGTTCGCTCTTGTTTATTACGAGATGCGGTATTTGCACAATAGATGAGATGAGTGAAAGTTTTTATTCAACTTGTTCTTCGAAGATACGGAGTACTGTAACACTTTGGAATTTTATTGTTGTGAACTAGAACTATTTTTTTGCGAATAGTTAGTCATTTAATTAAATGTCGAGTAAAAATTACATAAATAATATAAAGAATAAAAAAACATACGAAGATGCAACAAATTAAGAAATAAAACATTCCATATATGATGTTAGATTAGAACGAATAATACAGGTAAAAGTCAATTAAGGCAACTCATTATATAATAAAAAAGAATATGATAAAGGAACTCAGAATTAATGACGACAATAAAGATTAAAGACTAAACATCCTGAAACAGAAGCTGTGTCAATTAAACATGGAGTACCACAAGAATGCTTATTGGTTCCTACGTTCTCCATTCAGCAGAACGTACTTGAAAGCACAGAAGATAGCATAGAAGTGAATAGTGCGCTGACAAACAATTAAAGATATATGTCGATGATATAATGATAATTGTCGACACTTTTGAGAGCTTCCAGCGACTCTCATACTCCCAATAATTACATATGCATCTCTTGCATGGGGACACACAAGTCACAGCAACAAAAAGAAGATTCAAGCAGCACGTGAACAACTGAACAGTTCCTATTTAGAGACCTAAAACAAATAAGGTATGACGTGTACCATAGATGGAAGCACAGAAGACCCAAACAGTAAACGTATAATTAGATAATAGCTCTATCAAAACCAGAAAATGCGCTCACGTTTGGCATGGCAGTGTATTTACTATAATATTGATTTTAATGTTGATTTAATGTTGTTTTAATATTGATTTTATATGTTTCAGACAGCCCTCAAAACAAATCTACAAGATAATAATAAAGATAATAACTAACAAAAAGCGCAAGCCACAAAAAATACTAACAGAACCCAAAAAAAGGGCAAGAGGGACCTATATTCTTGAGCGGCCAATATCCTCTAGCGCCGAGTCAAACAACTGGGCGTAGCTCAGAACGGGACTCGAGGCCCGAGCAAACAATACAGATCGATGATAAGTCACTAGAGATAGCGGGAATAGAGCGCCTTACTCTGCTGGCCATCATTGTTCGGGGTAGGATTTCGTGTGGGAAGCTTTATACCCAGGACTCCCACATGACAAGCACTTTGTTGATAAGAGAGCCTCTATAGCGCATCAGAGCGCTATCGGAACGAAGCGGATTGTCTGGAGCATTGGGCGGGGTGGAGGGATTCCTATTTACATGAGTTAATCCTCCTTACTCCAATGAATTATATCGCCCCAATGTCCTAATTAAGGGGTGTGCAAGTCTCTCAGGCTGGGTTAAAATATTGCTTGCTTGTTTATAGGATAGGTAGTCTATTGGACTTAAAGAACAAACGTATTATAAACTAAACTTACAGTAAAGTAAAAAACTTTTAGTGTAAAACGGTATATATTTAATTTAATAAAAAATGAAAACTTTTCCAAAGAATTTCAATTTTATTAGAATGTTTCCGATATTATTAGGCCATCATCAGTGAAAACATAGTAAGCAATTGAAACTAGGCATTTAAAAAGGTGTAATAACCTTCTGATTACATTTTAAATGTCTTGCCAAATGTCTTGAGTCTTGCCAAAGAAACCAGCCAACTCTGTAAAACTATCTCAATCTACCGAATCATCAAAAAACACAAGTAAGCACTTTCCATATAATGCGATAAGAAAATTGCAACTCACATTGGAGAAAAAGGCCCTGCAACATATAGACAAACCTAAATATTGATATCACTTACTTTACTTAGAAAATTGGCTGTAAGTAACTAGGCCGCTTGCCCTGATACCCTAATAACACTCTTACGGAAATGAATTGAAATTAAATAAATAAATAAATTTTCTCATTTCGTACTCGTCTCTTCGGTTCTCTCGATTCTTGCATATTTTTCGTTATAGAGGGTAGGCTGTTTCTGATGTTAAAGCTATTTTTTGTAAATAGAATTTTGTACTTTCACAGAGTCAGTTTCAATTGTCTGCGGTTGATTTAATAATGTGCCAACATGTGGCATTATTTTGTAAAAAAAAATCCAACTAGTACTGGAATGAAGAATCGTTAAACTATTTGACGAAACCGGTTTCGTCTCTGTTTCCCTGTTATACATTTTAAGATTTTATACATTTTACAGTTTGTATCGCTCTAGACTGAATATTTCATCGTGTTTGCGATGGTTTTTCAATTCGCTTGTTCATCACTTGCATTAACGCTGTTCTTCTGCCCCGAGAATTTAAAAAAATGCGGATGTGGCACCTGTGTTACCAAAAAATATACGGACAGTAGGACTGCTTGATATCGCATTTTGCAATATTCATATATCGCCTTAGCTCTCTGTAAAAATAAGCTTCGAAAATATTATAGATACTGCATGTTGTTTCCATTTTAACCGCATGATTTTATCGTGCGTTATGAAAATTTAGTTTGGTTAGATAAGTATATTTTAATTTAATAAATTTCAACAGAAAAATGAATAAACCATTTTAACAACCAAAAAATGTACAACTAATGAGTGCCATAAAGAAGAACAATTTTAAGAATTTTACCACAGTGGAAACATTTATTTATCTAGGAATTAAAATAGATGAAAACAGAAACGTGAAGATAAATAGATAAAACTCAGAATAGCCAAGGAAAACAAAAGCTATGCAAGCTTCATGAGGTAAAAATTTTTAACAGGAAAAACTAAAACACAAGTATATATCAATCTTAACATCTGCTGTAAGTTGTGCTAGTGAAACTTTTGAAATCTATCTATGACGGAATAATATCGCTGAAAGGATATAAGAAGAAACCAAATAAAGAACTAACAAAAAACATAAAACTAAGATGATTAGCACATTATATAGAATGTATAATGGAAAGTACTTAAATTGGCCCTATTGAGAGATTCCATTACCAGTAAATTAAAGAAAACCCAAGAAACAGATACTTATATGGTGTTCAAGAGGACATAAAGTCATATAAATTTCAAGGACTGGAAGAAGGAAGCTCTGGATGGAGTAGAATCTTTAGAAAAATTAAATAAACTATGCAAATAACACAGCGTCAAATAAAATATTACATCAAACATACCTTAAGTAGATTTAACCTTTTTCCGAAATCAGCAACAGAAAACAGTACAAGAATTAGAAAAAAAAGTAGATAAAAAAATAAACAATGAGAAGACTTACAAATAATGAGAGAATTCAAAATATCTTTCGGGTACCATAAGAAAAAACTGTTAGCGTAAGGTGTAACAAGTGCGCACCCGAGGTAAGTGCGTTTGAACTAAATACAAATTTTGGCTACGTGAAGGTAAACGTGAAGTCGGAAATGAAACCGATTTCAAATTTAGCGCCAAGTATTAATCGAAACAGCTACACATGTGAGTCGTAACGTCCTTAAACTCACGACATAGTAGCACACGTCTTTGTTGATAGTTACGTTTAACGTTATACAAAAAGGAGGTAAGGGTTTTTTCTAAGAATTATCATAATTTTTATCGAATATTTTCGGTTAGTTGCAGAAATTTAAATTGTTTTTATACCATTTATATTTTTTCGGTATAGTTTGCTAGACATTAAAAGGTGCGGATTTGCCCCAGAGATTTATCACATGCGGCAAGTGCGTTTTTTGTCTAGGGGCAAATGCGCCCATACTTTATCGCACTTACCCCGGCATAAAATCTGAATACAGTTCTTTAATTTTTAGGTAGAGATGGCCCGAAATTACGTTCAGAAGATGAAGAGAGTTTCGCAATATTCAACAGAAGCCCTTCCTTAAGTGCTTTAACGGGTTTAAGAAATCAGAATTTCACTGTCAAGGGAGCATCACCCTTATACAATATCCATGTGACAATATTACGGGATCACTTGAATGGAAGAAGAGGTGCGAAAGGATCAGGACAAGGTCGATCTACCAACACTCCATGGGCAGAAGAAAAGTGACTGGCAGACGATCTTCGCACGATGAAGCAATGGGGATCCGGTTTGTCTCGTAAAGAAGGCATAGAGTTAACCTAACAGTTCGTCCAATTAAACAACCTAACATTCAATTTAAAGATAGTTAGTGGACCGGGAAGGGAGAACACTACGGTGGTGATTGCAGCAAGCGCTAGTGGCGAAAAAATTCCTCCATTAATCGTTTTTAGAGGAAAAAATATCTGGGATGAATGGATGGCCGACGAAAATGATGCATTTTCTGGTACTGCCTATGCCGCTTTTAAAAATGGCTGAATTAAACTATTAGAGCGTACTTTTGTAAAAAACATTAGTCCTGATCGGCCTATATTAGTTATCTAAGACGGACATTCAACGCACCTCACGGCAGATTTGGTTAATTACGCGAGATCGAAAGGAATCACCATTCTGAAACTATCGGCTGATACAAGTCATATTCGCCAGCCATTGGATTTGGCGGTATTTAAAGCTTTATATTCAATGTGGGATAAAATCAATATACTGGAACGAAAAGGGCATCAATGTAGATGGAAAATTTTTAAATAACCTTAAATTTGCAGATGATATCGTTCATGATGTTTGCAGACAGCTTTGATCAAACACAGATAATGCTCCAAGAACTCCATACTGCCACAAAAAGAGTTGATCTTAAAATAAATTTTTCAAAAACACAATTTATGATAAATTTAGTCCACAACAAAAACATCTCAGTAGAAGACAAAGATATTGAGCCAGTTGACTCCTATAAATACTTGGGCCATGAGATCAAAATAAGTCGAGACAACCAAACAATCGAGCTGAAAAGAAGAATAAACCTCGCTTGGGCTGCATTTGTAAAGATGAAGGATATTTCTAGGTCTAAGATTCCAATGTGTTTGAAAAGAAAAGTATTTAATCAGTGTATTTTGCCAGTGATGACCTACGGCGCAGAAACCCTAACACTCACAAGAACAACAGTGAGTAAACTACAAGTTGCGGAAAGGGCAATGGAGAGAATAATGTTAGGGATTTCTCTACGTGATAGAATACCCAATGCTACTAAACGCAAAAGATCAGGACTAGCAGACGTTATTGAAAGGATAACAACACTAAAGTGGAACTGGGCAGGTCATGTAGCAAGATCAGTTGATGATCTGTGAACAAAAAGAATTTTGGAATGGAGACCCCGAATACAAGCTAACAGAAATGGAGGTCGATCCCCAACGAGATGGACAGATGACATAAAAAGAGTGACTACAAATTATATTCAGATGGCGCAAAGTCGGACTAAGTGGAAAAGCATGCGAGAGGCCTATGTTCAGCAGTGGACGTTAGAGGCTAGTTGATGATGATGATGATTCAATGTGGGACGAAGAACTCGTGAAGTGGCAGACGTTATTAAAAATATAGATTTAAGAAGGGAGGTTAAGGAGACACATTTGATGATAAAGTTGTACCCGAAAATAGTTACGAGGCTTCTTCATTAAGACGATGGCAGATTTAAGCGGACGTCAAAGATTAGCGCCAAGAGACTTCTCTTGATGTGAGAGATGTTGCCACCTTCAAGACAAACTCGTGAGTATCGTATTTCAACGTATATCTCGTACTACAAACCGTAAAAGGCGGAAAGTGATCACTCCCGGACGCAGCAAAGGCACCTTACAAGACTCACGTGATGAAGACCACGACGATCAGATCTCTCTTGACGATGAGTTTAAAGATAGCAATTTCGTGGACCAAATTTCGTTAGAATAAGAAGACGACGAGGAGAAACTATTTGTTGGCTCTTCGTCTAAGTCGAGACAGAAATGGCATATATAACGCCATTTGATTTCTCTTACTGAAAGTGATACCCAGCTAAAGTTCCTGAGGAAAAAAATAAAGCGCTTTGTATTTTCTTAGGTCCTTTCCACAAGATATACAACATAAATTAAGATAAATTGTACAATTTTAGCACTTAAATAAAGTACTTTCTCATTTTGAATTGAGTCATTCGACCCTTCTGAAGTTACTTTGTTTTCAATCATATGAAGATTTTCAAATTTTTTTTTTAAAGTGTGTGTAGAAAAACCTAGTGAATAAGTGACTTACCGCATATGAAAACGCAATAAAAATATATGAAACTATGCCCGAGATACACAGTTACCCCAAATTGATGGGACAAGGGCGCTACTACGATATGTAAGAGAAAAAAAATCGTAATTAATAATAGTGAAAAGCCACAGATTTGGGATCTCTCCTAAATTAAAGCTCATTGTCAAAGTACTTGGCGCACGTATTCTTGATTTGGCAGAACTAACCCAATTGAAGCGTTGATATAATTAAAATCAAACATGAATAAAAGGGGGTGCACTTGCTCCACCTTACCCTAATGAAATCATGGATATCAAGAATAATACCACGGGATCGGAGCCTAAATACCTGAAAACACGAAGGTCTCACAGAGACAAAGCTCCCTGAGTTGCGATATTTGGATCGACAAACCACTGATCAAAATAGTTTTTCTTATAAATATCCAATTTCAACCATTTTCATGATAGATTTGTCCGATGCAGGTAATGTTAGTGTTATATTTTTTATCCTTTAAATTAAAATATTTTCAGTAATATCATACCACCAATTTCTTTATCTTGTTTGTGACAGATAAACGACGAATGTAAAAATTAGGGAATATTGTTAAAGAAATATGTTGAATCTACCCACTGTAGATAATAAATACGGCAAATAATTCTAGATATATACATAAAGAAATTTTTATACGCGTAAATAATTTCTTGAAAACATCAATCATACTCAAAATATACTCCACGAAAAACCATAGGTAAACTTGGCACGTGAAATCAAACGAAGAAACATAACAGAAGGAGTAATGAATATCGTTTAAATATTACCTTAGAATAGCATCTGGTATAGGTGGAGGAGTGGGAAGATGCGCTCCTACAGGCCTAAAACCATTTTCATCAGCCGTGTACTGCAAACTTATTCTTTGACCATCAGGAGCGGTGTACGAGAAACCTCCATCAGCTTGTTGTGTACCTTCTGGACCTAGCGGTTTTAGAAACCCTCTTTCTTCTGCTACAATTCCATTGCCAGTTTCATAGAAGTAGTTATAAGATCCGTCACCTCTATTTGGATTGTTCTCATACCTAAAATTAAGATTAAACTATTGAAATAATTAAATACTCAAGTATATTCGACAAATTAAAAATTTAAACTAATAAAAGATGCATTATAGAGTAGTAGAGAATGAAACTTATACTAAGGATACTTTCAGAAGGGTTTGGTAAACATAGTACAAACAGGATATAAAAAACCTCTGATCTTCTATAAATAATTTCCCTTCTGTGAATCGCTTTATAGAAAACATGGAATAATAATATAAAAGAATTGGTTACTACACATTGAAGTCAATTGAAGTAAATGTTTTTATCCCTATTTAAAAAAAAGCAATTACGAAATAAATAGTAAGCAAAAATAAAAAAAAAACAATTACTAACATTTGTAAAATCAGAACTATATAGTTTTGGAAAAATAACCAAATTAGGCAACGACAAGGAGATGAGTCCGAGAATACGCTTCAAGTGACAAAAAACATTTCGAATATAAAATAAACAAATGAAAATTTCTAGTAAAAAGGAAATACGCAGAACTTTTATTAAACAAAAAAACGGATGCGTCGTTAGATAAGTTGTTACAACTGATAAGAAAGATTAATCAAAAAGAAATAAAAATACATCAGAAAGAGTCCAGTGATAAAATCCAAACTAGAAAGATAGAGAAACATCAAATTACTTTAACATATTACAAATAACGACAAAGATCGCATAAAAACCAGTAAGTTCAAATAAAAGTATTTACCTTAAAATAGGAATTTGTGGTCCACCCCGGTATCCATCATTGTAACCTCCATAATATCCTCTGCCTCCGAAGACGTTTCCTGGTGCACCAGCAAAAGGTGCTCTAGGAGCACCAGCAAAAGGTGCTCCAGGAGCACCAGCAAATGGTGCTCCTGGTACTACTGGGCCCCTCGTGAATGGAGCTCCCGGACCTCCGAGTACTGCTAACGGTCTACCAAATGGTCCTATCCCAGGCGTGTATCTTCCCACAGTAGGAGGAAGGTAGGCAGAATCTAACCGTCCTCCAAGGACCACGCTCACTAAACTGGTAAGAAGTATCTGCGGATAAATTAAAAAGTAAGTTAAGTATATAAATGCTACATTTTGTATATTATTGTCATGGTATTCATGGTATTCATTTGCTTTAACTTATTAACATTTGATCTGAACTTTTTTTTAACTTTTCTCATGTCTTACTCAGTCATCGTTTCTGTACAATTTCTGTTCCTATGTGTCTTTGGCTTCTCTGTTTAAAATTGTGATTGGTTTTATCTCCAGACTTTTGACATTTTTAGAAGTACTTTAACACCTTTAATATTTATTATACATTTATTTTTAATTTCATATTTTCTATCACTATGTCTGTGTACGTATGGATTCTCATAATTATAACATTTATTTAACAAAATAGAACGACAGAAATAAAGAAAAATAACAATCGCTACCTGGAATATAATGTCACTAAGCGGAAAAAAGTGGAGTAAATAGAAGAAATAGACCGTTGTAATATCCAAATATTAGGAATCACTGAAATTAAAAAGAAGGACGAATGTACAGCAAAATTAACATATAGACAAGTACTGTTTTATTTTGGTAGAAAATCACCTCAGAAAGTAAATGAATGGGAATAATATTCACAGATAAATTAAACACAAAGTTTAAAAATGTCACTCAAAAATAATTAATTAGAATTTTAGAATAGAAAGAGAAAATCATATAATACAAATTTCTGCAACAGTGGACGGAATAGAAAAACTGTCATAGAATTTTATAAAGAACTACAATCCACTTTAGACAGAGCAAAAGAGATTAACACAGACATAATAATAATGGGAGATTGACAGAGGTCTAAACAGTAGAGAAAAATACAGATAGAATACCATAAACCGAAGTGACAAAAACGTTAGAATTCTGTATTAACAACCATATACTTGTAGAAATACTTTCTGGAACCAACCAATGGAAGAAATGAACATATATAGCAGAAAAAAGGATTGCAAAAAGTATTAGAGATTATATTGTCTACACACAAGGTATGAGAACAAAAATCATGAACATAGGTACAAACAAAAAAGAAGGACAACCAAGAACAGAACATATAGACTAGAAACAGCACTATTCACAGAAATACACTCACCGGCATGAAAATCGGACACTCTTATAATAGTCCATGTTTTGAGACCGCTACCTTGATAAAAATGTTTCTGGCTCGGTTTCTTTGCGGATTCTTGTTCAAAAATCTCCACTTTAAACTGAAATCCGCTAAATCTGAAGGGTGCCGGTCGCATTTTGGGGCAGAAATTGTTAAACATTTTTTTTAAACAAATTCCAAAATTTTTTTTTTGCTTTTGAAAACATTTTTTTTTAGGTTTTTTGTGTCATTCCAAACAGAAAAGGTCACTTGTCATTTTTCTCCAAAGTTGATACTTTTCGACTTACAAGCGATTTAAAATCTAAAAAATAAAAAAATAAAAAAAAAAAAAAATTTCATGGCTTAAAAACTGACGTAAATTATTATTTTTTAAGTGCCTGAATTGAAATTTAAACATTCAGTTTCCAAAGTCTGAAGAGCAATCGAAGCTTATGTCAATTTAGACCGTTATTTTTAATTGTTAATTATGCGCGTCCATTTGATGTTTATGCTGCACTTAGAAATTTTGTATCATCTCACATCTCACAAAATTTTGTTATTTATTAATAACATAGTAGATTTTGAAATTGATTGTACACTATTTTTACACAGTTTTAATAAATGCCAATTTTTGTTGAGAATTTTTCGCGTAAGTACGTATAATTATGTATAAGTGCGACAGAGACGCATCATATAGTGCGGCGCTTCACTAAGCGGCGGCTTTTAAACATCTAGTGGACGCCCATAATTAACAATTAAAAACAATGTTCTAAATTGAAATAAGCTCGGATTGCTTTTCAGAATCTTGAAACTGAATGTCTAAACTTCAATTTAGGAACTTGGTAACCTCAAAAATAATAATTTATGAGTTTTCAAGCATTGGAAATGCGTATCTTCGCACTTTTCAGATTTTAAATCGCTTGTAACTTGAAAACTGTCAACTTTAGAGAAAAATAACCGTTAAACCTTAAAAAGATCTTTTTTGTTTAAAATGACACAAAAAAATCTAAAAAAATGTTTTCCGGTGCAAAAACATTTCAATCAGCATAATTTTTCCTACGGGAGCGGTCTCACAACATGTATTATAATTTCTGAAGAAATTGCCCAGATCTTTTGATATTTTTTTTTTTATTAATTTGGCAGACAATGAGCACGGTTTAGCAGAAATCCCTAAAGATAGTTTTTAACGAGAAATTATTAAGATATTATAGCTGACACATTTCTGAACGATATATAAAAGATTAAGAAGAGACAATAAAAGTTACCATCGAAAAGGAATATAATAACACACTACCTTTCTTGAATGTTTTAATCTTAAAGAACGATACTGGATATGGGACTCAGGTGGATAGAAAACCAACACACACTAACATATATCTAAATTACAAATCAAACCACAACATCAAAATTAAAAAGAGAATCATTAAATCCTTATACGATAGAGCCAAAATTACTCGTTTTAACGAAAATTCTTTCTTAGAGGAGAACCATTTGTTAACATCAGTTTTGTTAAAAAATGATTATCCTTTATCGTTTATAAATAGGGAATTTTCAACAATCGACCGAATGGAATATGACAACTAAGAACGAGATCCTACAGCATACACAAGGAATAATACGAGGAAAATAACAATACCATACATAAAAGAATTATTAGAAAAACTTAAAACGATAGGAAATAAATTCAAAATGTTAACAACATTCAAAACAACAAACACATTAAGATCTATTTTATCTAAAACTAAACCTCACAATGAATAAGAAAGATCAAAGAATTGTATTTATAAAATACCTTATGGACGCGAACATTTTTATTTTGGCAATCAAAATCATTAAATGTTAGAATAAGTGAGCACCAATCTTATCTTAAAAATAGAGAATTTGATAGATCTCAAATACGTAAATACGCATAGGAAAATGAATATAGAGTTCAGTGGAACGATTCAACTATAGTCCTAAAAGAAACAGATGGTAAAAAGAGGAAAATCAAAGAAGCTTCTCTAATTATGCTAAATGAGACCAATTGCGTCGCAAACTCCTCGGCAGTTATATATAAAATCAGAGTTTGGTGTTTATTGAGAAAATGTAACACCAAATACTTACCATATCTTAATACTATTCTGAGTTTTTTTTCCTGGCTTCTTCCTTTTGATTTACTATGATTAACAGAAGAATTTTACTGTCATCATTGCATGTGATTGTCTTGTTAAGGACAAATCACATGCTATGATTTTTCTGACGGGTATTCTCAAGTTAAAATTCATTTCATGTAATCGAATGAACTATCTTACAATAAAGTCATCCCAGGAACGCAACTCAGCAATATTGGCAATATCATTTTAAAGTCGTCTACTTTACAATGTATAATATATGCCAGAATTGTCAATATGAATGAGTCACATAAAAATAAACTATTAAAAAACTTTTCACTAAGTGACAAAAAACAAAATTTGTTTAATTTATTATTGTTTTGTTATTCAAAAATAAACCTATTTTAAGCTTTCATTGTGGCTTATTCCCAATAAAAAGTAGTAATTGAAATATTTCCAAACATATAATAAAATCAATGAATCAACTGTCTCTTCAATACCACATCAACTGTCTCAGCAGGACGAGTTAAAAATATTTAAGTTAAAGATTTCAAAGTTTCTAACTTATTATTTATAACCTTCACAATCTTTACAAGGCTTTAGATCGGGAAGTTCATGCACCGACGCTATATTTACAATAAGGCAAGTGCAAGAGAAATCATTAGAATACAACAAATTGGCATATCTATGTTTCGTAGACCTTAAGAAGGCATTTGATCAGGTCAAATTAAAGGACGTTATCCACTTATTGTACGTAAGAAAGATCATCAACATCATCCAGCCTTCATTTATCACGTCTACTGCTGGACATAGGCTTCCCTTAAACTCCTCCATTCTTTGCGTCTTTGTAAGAAAGATACCTCTAGGAATAATCAACACGATCGAAAATATCTACCAAAACAACGCAATAAAACTAAAAGTAAAAGAAGAGCTAACAGGGAGATTCCCTGAGTCCTCTATTGTTCAACCTGATTATGGATGAAATAATAAAAAAAGTAAGAACTAAAAAAAGAGGATAATAAATTGGAGAAAAACAACTTAAAATAATCTGCTATGCAGACGACGCAATACTACTCTCTCAAAAAAGATGATTTACAACGTATGCTGCACCAATTTAATATAACCACTGGAAAATTTAACATGTTAATTTCACCAAAAAAGACAAAATGCATGGTTATAACAGCAAATTTACTAAGATGTAAATTGGAGCTGGAAGGTAAGATAATAGAATAAGTGATGGAGACTAAATATCAAGGTATCACATTATCTAGCTACGGAAAGCTCGAAACAGAAGTGGAGGATCAAGTGAATAGAGCAAATAGAGCCGCAGGCTGCCTTAATAAAACAATATGGAGAAATAAAAATATCGGGAAAGAAACGAAAGGCAGAATTGACAAAACAGTCATCGGACCAATAATAACATACGAGGCAGAAACACAACCTGACACAGAGAGGACAAAAAGGATGTTAGGAACAGCAGTGATAAAAACATTTAGAAACATTGATGGTAAGACACTATGGGACAGAGCTAGAAGTAATACATATATATGGTGTAGATGCAAGGTGGAGAAAATCAAGAACTGGGTAGGAAATAGAAGAGCAGAATGGAACGATCATATAAGCCGAATGACAACGAATATAGTAGTAAAGACGGCAAGAGACGGTTCCCCAATAGAAAGACGATCAGTAGGAAGACCACGAAAACGATGGAACAACAACTTACTGGAGGCACATTGGAAAACAGACATGAGTCATGTCTACATAAAAAGAAGAAGAAGAAGAATAAGAAGAAAGTTAGTGTGTGTTCCACGGTATCCTCTGTAGCCACGCCTATGACTGTGTGTGAGAGAAGTAGTAGTAGGTTCGATTAATTCATGTGCTTTATTCTCAATCTCATAACCACCATCGTCACTATCACTCCCGTTCTTATCAGATTCTTATCAGATTCCTACAGATCAACCATATAAAATTATAACCTTAATAATAACCTATCCAATATTAACATTTAAACCAACTATAAGAAAATAGAAAACATAAATAAAATGTAGATGTGTAGAAAAAATGTCTATATGTCAATGATAATTGATAATAGGGCATGAGATATTCTCAGACTCACGACAGTGGCCCAAAAATTAACAAAACAAATGTACTGGCTGATTATTCAGAAGAATAAAAGCCAAAAAGAAGAAGAAGAAGTATCACTCCTGTCAGTTTCAGTATTCGTCAATTTCTGGGAAAACATCATCTGTGTCATCTTCTAATTCCAGAATATTTATTCCTTAGTTAAAGGTCGTTTATGATTAAATCTTCGGTTATTTCCCGAAGGTCCAGCTTTATCGTTAATTTTTTCCGGTACAAAAATGTTACACTGTATCACTAAACAAACTTGATATACATATTATCTATATTATTTCACATTTTAATCTTTAAAACAACGAATATTTAACAATGTAGGTACATGCACTCACTTCGTCAACACCTGGCACGCAGCCTTCCGATCATACTCATGTCCGAACCTACCGATTCGTTTTCAAGCCCGTCTATGCCGTGACGGTAATATAAACGTAAATAAACGGTTAAATGTTGTATACATCTACATCTCGGCCGCAGTACTACACCTATTTGTGTAATCGAGAATGAACGAGTAAATGAGCATATTATGTGCAATAAACATCAGAGATCTGGCATACCTACATCTATAAATTTGTTCATTAACTTTTTTGCTCTATTAATCTATTAAAATTTAATGCTTTTACCAATCGTACTGATTGACACCGACATGATAACTAGGTGTTTTTGGTATGCTTCTGATTAATATTGACTTAAGCCATAAAACACGGCATATTTTGTATCTTGTGTTTAATAATAGTAAAATATTTATAGTGTAAGGAATCAAGCGTAAGAAAATTCGTTCATCGAAATAATTATGTCTTGTAATTAACCACTGTGAATACGAAATATGCAATTTTCATATAATCTACAGTTCTTCGAAGAGAACAGTGTATTAAATATTTTATAGAATTTATTAACTAAACGTATAGCACATTTTTTATATAGTATATTATATAGTACAGTACGTCGTCTCGGAGGTCGGTCCAGAAACACACACTTGTCGAGACGGGCGCTCTCCAACAGTCTGTCCCATGAACAACCCTACTATGACTATGTTATTAAGAGTGTTCCTGCTTTGTTATCAGTAAATTTGAAATTTTGCTTTAAGAATTAACATTGTTCTATTTTAACACTAACATTTTCTGTTACACATTTTAATTTTGGTATTGAAAAGTGTTGTGTGTTGGCGAGCACCAGTGGAATGGCTGAACGTGGGCATCAAACTTGATTTCTTATCGATGAATAGAAATTATTAAAAGATATGACTGTGCCTAAACTCCAACTTCCAATTCTAAAGTTTTTATTCTCGAGCGACCTACTGTTTACATCGTAAAAAATAGAGGTACAATAGAACAATTTATAAAACCTATAGAAGATGACTCTAAGAGACCTTAAGACCTAAGAGAGAAAACCTTTCGTACGAGCAAATACTCTCAAGTTGAGGTAGCTCTGTACATTTTGCACCTGTATATTTAAATTACTTTAAACAGTCTTGTCAGCTATGGTTGGTTTGAAAACTTCAAGAAGCGATAATGTATTCGTTTCTTGCAGATAAGCGGAGAAAAACTATCAGCTGACGATGCTCAAGTTTCTCAATTTATCCAACGTTTAAACAACCAAATCGACGAACTAGGCCTTATAACCGAACAACTGTATAATGCCGATGAAACATTATTAGACTGGAGACTATTAAACTCCCAACAAAAACCTTTGTAATGGAGAAAGAAAAAAACTTTCAGAAGAAAAATTTCAAAAAATTCAATTTTGTTATTAGATGATGCTCCAGGACCTCTGGAAAATAGTTAAGAGTTAAGACAGCTGATGGTTACAGAGAGGCTTTGTAGTGAGCAAACAATACAACTGTATTATTTCAGCCGATAGATCAGTGTTACAAAACATTAAAATCACATTACAAGAGCTTACTGATTGATATCGGCAGCCAACTTGATGCAGATATTAACATCAATCTTGAAAAACTTTAAATTCAAGGATGCCATTGTAAATACCGTGTTTGCGTGGCGTTAAGTCAAGCTTTGAACATTGATAAAATCTTGGCAAAATATTTGGCTAAAAAATTCACTCCTTCTAAAGAAAAACGACGAAGATACCAAATTTGAGGATAATAACGAAGTTACCAAGGCTGCCCTTACACTTTGTGATGAAATTGATATTCCAAAAGAAGATGCAAAAGAATTGAGAAGATGGTTATTAGACGATAATCGTGGTTCTAAACTAACCCTGAGACTAACCCTGCCGTGTCCTAGAGGCAATCTAGGAAGTTACAGTTCATGAAGTAAACGATGATCCGAGTAAGGACACGGAAGTAAAAGAAACCCAAAATAATAAAAATAACGACAACACAAATACCAAAATATAAAGAAAACTCTGTTTGAAAATGTTCAGACTTCAGCAAATTTGCCTATCGCACACTTACTGTATCCACATCTATTGTACAATAACCTAAGCATAATAGATATACCTACCTAAAAAGTAACCAGAAACCTGAATAATAAGGGTATTATTGCGTAACGAAAAATAAATTTATAATGAAAACCGTTATACCAATATACTGATTTTTAGAAAATTATTTTTTAGATTTTTAGAAGGTTGAAGATATATGAAAGCATTTTGCGGCATATTAAGAGAATTTATATTATTGAAAATGAAAAGAAGAACGATAAACTTCGAACGAATTTGCTTCTAAAGTCGTCTGAAGTAAACAGTTTACAATACAAGAATACAAGATAGTAACTGTCAAAACCCACGAATTAGTAAGAAAAACGAAAAAGAGCACTGGTAGATATTAACAAAAAGATTGGAGCCGGCATTTTAATGGTAAAGAAAACAAATATGAATATCTTTGAATGAAATAGAGGAGTAAAATGAAAGTACTGTTGGAAATCACCCATATTAAACATGTGGGGGATTCCCGACAGGAGTGGATCCCTTTCACTACAAACTTGTTCAGAACGAATCGGAAATGGATTTACCAGAAGCACCAAACATAACGATAGATGAAAAGATCTCAGAAAGAGTTATCAGGTGAAGACCAAATATTTATTATGACAGACAAATATAGACAAAATTATTAAACAATAATAAGGACTAATACAGACAATAATTACTACACCATATAGAATCTTGACGAATGAACAAGAGCAATAATTAAACTTTTTTTAAAATACATATACCATCTATTGTTGAAGAGGTTCCAAAGTCTAAAGAATTGAGTCAACCTTATCCGCAGTCGTCAAGTTCTTACAATCCTTCTTTGTATGCTAATGACTCGCCGACTGAGTCTGATAACGAAATATTTAAAATAAAGGAAACGAAAAGTGAATAGAATCAATTGGCACCGATCCGTTGTTAAGAAATTAAGATTAAGTAGGAAAACGTATATTAATCGAAATGGGAAAGAAGTACCGGATAAAAAACCTAAGAATGTGAATTGTAGCAAATGCAGATAAAAATGAGAGTAATATTACAATCTGGATGATGACGTTTATCTGAAAATTCATTTTACATTGTTAATGCAAAAGGGACCAGTCGTTTGAAAATTAGATAACCCAAATTTTAAAAAACGACAAACATCCCGAGTTTATTATTTGAAAAACTCTACAGGAGACACCCACAGAGAGTGTTTAAAATTTTTTTGTGGTATATTTGCGATTTGGCATAGAATAATCGAAATCTGTACAAATAGTATGAGTGCAAACGGCGTTAATATCGGACGTAGTAAGAGAATTGGTGTTCAATCACCAAATGTCACTCCTTCAGATACAATACAATTAGTGAAGGAGCCTATTGATTCCCAAGAATAGAATTACATTACTGTAGGCGTGATTCTCAGAAGCAGTACCTATCAACTGATCTCAATGTTTCTAAAATGTATAGATTGTACAAGTACGATTCTTCTATGCAAAAAAATGTTCAAGCTATATATCACTTTGTGTTCACCAAAAACATTTCACTAATATGATCCGAGATTAGATGTTTACAAACCTAAGAAAGATCAGTGTTCGCTATGCAATTCGTACAATATTGCCAAAGACAAAGGACCTCTACAAGAAGATTATAACAAACACAAGCAACTCGAAAAAGAAGCTATGCAGATGAAAGCGAATGATAAACAAAGATTACGCGCAGACGCATGCAAAACTTTATGTCAATATATTTTAACATGCAACCAATTTTCCCTATTCCTCACGCAGGTGACAGTCAAATTTCTTATAAACACAAGTTAAATGTTTATAATTTCACCATTTATAATACATCTAATTCTGATGGGCACTGTTTTGTTTGGGATGAAACGTATGGAAATAAAGGCAGTGTTAAAATTGGCAGTTGTTTGTTGAAATATCTAATGAACTTACCGGAAACTGTGACACTCGTGATATCGTTCTCTGATACATGCGGTGGTCAAAATCGAAAAAAAATTCTGACCGCAGTCATCTTATATGCTGTTAGTAATATCGATAATTTGAAGAATACTGGCCCAAAATTTACGAAGACTGGACACCCATATCTAGAGGCAGACTTGATGCACTCCACGATAGAGAGGGCTAAACGCCATAAGAAAATTTACTGTACACGTGAATGGTGTTAATTAACTTCTACAGCCAGACTAAAACTTAGGAAATATTATGTCACTAATATGAAATTCACTGATTTTTCGATTTGAAAAAACTCGTTGAAGACACTGTATTTAACAAAATACTAAATACATATTAAGAAAAATTTAACTGGTCCAGAATCAAGTGGCTTCGTTTCCAGAAGAAAACTCCTTATATTATAAAATACAAATATAAACTTATAGAAGCTTTTTTAAAATTGATATTTCAAACAAACGTAAGTGGAGAAGAAAAAGGAAATGGAAATCGGTAATTTTTAATAGAAATTACACATTTACCCATTTCCCAAAAAAAAAGAACCTAGTGTTTCTTTTAGAAAAGAAGGTTTTTACAGAGGACTATGAAAACTTTATAACAGAAATTCCACCAACGATGGGACCCATGGTTCTAAATGCATGTGGCCTTGAAAATAGCCTAATGTAGGAAAGCATATTAGATATCCTAGAATATTACTGTGAATTATGGCGAATTAATAAACCTTAAATTTTTAATATCTCTAATCATATACTTTCGCACTATAGATCACTGGGCAGATCAAGAATGAAACCGAGAATTAATCGACAGGATAAACAGAAAAATATGTACACAAAAAAGAAAGAAAAAGTCTGTTTACAAACAAAAGATCGGACAAAAACTAAATGGTCACAAGTTAAACTGAGATACCAGACGTAAATTGTTTCAGATAAGAAAAGCGAGTAGTGCATTCACAAACACACAATAACATATTTGTCATATAAGTACATTCAATTTCAGCTTCCAGACATGTGTCGTGGAATTAGTAATCGGCCTGCCAAGACAGATGCGTTTGAAAAAATAAACTAAAACTAATTTAGCTCTAGATAATATTTTAATTACAATTAAAATTTTCATTATTTAAATATAAATAGATTTTCTTCAAAATTAAACAAAAATACTACAAAATTTTTGAAATATTAAAATAGTTCACTATTAGAAAAGGTATCTCTTTACTTACCAATTTCATGTTGTAAAATGTAAACCACATTTGATCTTGTTACAATGTATTATTACCTATTTATAGGTAATTTTCAGGTGTTGCATTTACAGAAAACAATTTAAAAAGAGGCGCCTCTTGGTCTCCCCACTTTGTGACCCATCTCTGACCCCTGGCTAAATAATTATCCATAATTTAGAGATGGTGGTAACCGTTATTTCCTATTCTTGGAAGTTTTTAATAAAGCAATATGTAATATGTATAAAAAATTATATACTCTAATTTGTTTTTCAAAAGTTATTTTATATAATATAACTACTTGTTATTATGACTAATTAGTCATATAGATGTCCACTTTTTATAGTATAATTGATCTTATAAATTTCTATTTTTAGCAATACTGCATTCTGTTTAGGTTTGTAGATCGTAAATTAGTAGTTTAATTTCGTAAAGTTTATTCAACCTGAGACCTAAGAGATCTTTTGTTTATGTCTATAGACCCGATATTTTCACCAACAGATCTATGTAGGTATACTTTAAGAAAGCCTATTACATGTTCTTGCGTTAAGTTTTCAATTTGATCAGGTTCTAAATAGGCCTGTATCCTGCAGTTGCAGAAATTGCATAAATGCTGACCTGAACTCTCGGTCGTATCCTCTACATTTTAGCAGAATACATGTTGCTCATCTGTTGCACTTTATCCCTTTTATAGAGATAATAACTGAGTGAGTAGTATCCAGTGAGAACGCCTGTGATTTTCTAAAGCTTTACGATTATTTTTGCATAGCGGGAAGCATGTTGGTATAACCATTTTTACTTTTCTTTGGTTGAAATATATTTTGAGTAGGCTGCACTTTTCTATTTTCTGATATCTACGATGCACCATTACAATTAAACTTATGCCAGTCGTTTCTGACCATACTTTATATTTTGGCATCCAAAATATTAAAATCAAATTATGGTGTCATCTTTACAAACATCTCAACCTAGCTTCGCTGCAGTAACCAAAATCATGCAAAAAAATCTATAACAGCAACATCCTGTCCCAGTAGAACTCATGCAATTATTATGAACACTATCCCAGATGTAGTGCTATTTGATTACAACAAGGTAATTTTTAAAAATTGTTACCCCTAAAGAAATAACCTTTGCTTCACGTATTTCTAACCAGCGTATATGTATCTTTCTTTCTTCTGTATCCGTAGTAAATAATCTTCTAAAAAATTGTCCGACTATTTCTGTTAGAAATCAAATAAAATCTATTCGAAGACTTATCCAACTTGCAAAGAGGCTACTACTATCTAACGTGTGTCCTTTGATCCCAATTCTACTCATAAAGCAAGCACTTAAAAGTAAACATGCTTCCCCTATCTCGTTTATCTGATGTAGTTCACCAGAAGACGAATATGCTCACATCTTCAGTTTTCGACACTCTATCTATATAATACCAGATAAAGAAAACTTTGAGTTAAATACTTTAATTGTAATCTCATATGAAAATACAAATTATACGATATTTATTACTTCGGACAAACTTGAATGCTTTTTCAATAATTTAATAATAAAATTTTCAGTAAACAATCTGGGCACACTACAGACTCCTGTCCTAACTCTCAAGAAATATCTAGCAATACCTCTCTAAATACAACTTCTAGCCGAATCCTACTTGATTCTCCCCTAGTATATCTCCTCGTTCCCCCTCTTCAAAAGAAGAAATCTATTTAAATACCACACCTACTGACATAACAATCCCAAATGAACAGTCTCTAACACCAGCATCTTTCCCTTCAAACTCTGACATCAAAAGAACTCCTTCCACTGATATAAGTCTTGAATCACCTACTTTATTGGTTACCGCTAGCCCTCAAACTCATACACTACCAAAAATCAGCCTTCGCAACTCCTAAATCAGCTCCTAAAAAAATCAAAAAAATTAATCCATGTGCTCAATCAAGTATTAAAAAATTAATTTGAGCACATGGATTAATTTTTTTGATTTTTTTAGGAGCTGATTTAGGAGTTGCGAAGGCTGATTTTTGGTAGTGTATGAGTTTGAGGGCTAGCGGTAACCAATAAAGTAGGTGATTCAAGACTTATATCAGTGGAAGGAGTTCTTTTGATGTCAGAGTTAGAAGGGAAAGATGCTGGCGAAATTTAAAAAAATTTCGTTACCATCATTACAACTAATTGCATTCCTGAAAAATTCCTTTGGTAGTAGTGATCCTCTTAAAGAAGCTTATAATTTCACCACCAACATTCATTCTCTCCTCGCAGACCTTACACAAATATACCAAACTGTATCCGATAGATCATTTACAAATCGCATTACAAGAATAACGAAAAAGCTAAAACGCAAAATAAATCCCATAGACGCCGAGGAAGTTACCAGCCTTACTTCCAATAATTCATTTGACTCTAACTGCAATGATATCGATCTTTTCTAAACATTACGTAATCAGCACAAGATATATTCTTTCTACTAACTAAATAAGTTTTTAAATTCACTATTTTACAATGGAACTGCGATGGATATTATCCGCGCCTTGAACACATACAACATCTTACGTCAATTTACCATTCAGATTTTCTTTGTCTCCAAGAAACTAATTTTAATACAACTGATATTCCTTGTCCTAAATCCTGTGAAGGATACCACTTCATTAGGACGAACTGCTTCAGCGAAGGTACATTAATTTTTGCGTCCAGTGCTACCTTTAACAACGCTACCTTTAACAACGAATCGCCAATTGCGAACAGGCGATTCGTTTATCCAAAAAAGCTTTAAATAAGTGCCAAAAAAAACAGAAGCCTTGAAAATCTAATAAATTACAAAAAACTCAAAGTCAAAGCCCAGCACTTAGTAAAAAAAAAACGCAAAAAATCATCCCGTCAGGATTACGTATTAAAATTACTCATTGAATTTCAAATGGTATAGAGATCACTTTAAATAAACTATTTCCTATCACTTTTGCCAAACATTTCGAGCAGAAATTCAGAAATAAAACTAATAATATTATTTTGTCTCATCATGAATTATATTCAAACAGAAATAATACAATATCATCTGAATAAAGTAGATTCCTTAATTCTCCTTTCACTATCCATGAGCTAACATCTGCCTTAGCTTTTAGTAGAAACACCGCAGCTGGGCTTGATGATATTCCTTATTCATTCCTTAAGCTTTTGCCCCTCTATGGTCTTAATAAACTCTTAAGTTTATACAATATAATATGGAGTTCCCATAAATTTCCATCTCAATGGCGCAAGTCCATTGTTATACCAATACTAAAGCCAAATCAGCCAACTATTTTTTCACAATCTTACAGGTCCATCTCCCTCACATGCACTATGTGTAAGCTAATGAAAAAAATTATCAATAAACGTCTTTTATGGTATTTTGAAAAACACAAGATTATTCCAAAGGAACAATTTAGATACAAAAGACAGCGCTCCACAAGAAATAATGTTCAATTACAAATTAATCCCTTAATTTGTAATCTCACATTATATTCTTAACTTCTTAACTTTTTATAGTTTTACCATGTATAATTGAAACATTGTGAAACATATCGAGTAATATTTCAATAACTAGAGTCCATTCAACCTGCAAACCTGCAAACTTAATAAATTGCCAAATAATATATTTTTTAATTGAACTTTTTAAGTGTTACAATAACGGCCTAGATTAAATTGTATTGTAAGCTCATAATTTAAAGTTTGTTAGTATGATACAAGCATTAACCTCTGCTGAGGTATACATTATTTGTGAAATTATAAATTGGGGATTTGAGCTCATTTAAACGCAGTCTATTATAGAAAGTTACCTAACCAACAACTAGAGTGTAATTATCAGTAGCTGTCAATAAAATTATAATTTTTACTCCACACTTCAACCATTTATTTACCATCGCCGATCGAGAAGAATTAGACAAAGGAGCATTAAAACACAATTCGATCCTGATATTTACATCGAATTGTCCAAATAATCTGGTACTACTCCAAACTCATATCCCTACGAAATTAATAAAAAGCAAGATTTGATAGCAACTATCTTTGATATAGAAAGAGCGTTTAATACTGTCTCTAGAAACGCAATCCTTGACAGACTTTCTTAATTTAACCTCACTGACAACATATATACATTTATAAAAAACTTCCTAACATCTAGAACGTTTAGGATTTCTGTCAATAACTTCCTTTCTTCTCCACTCATTAAGCATAATGGAATTCCTCAAGGTTCAGTTTTAAGCACATCATTACTCATTCTTGTAATTGGCCAGTCAAAATATTGATCCACCAATCAAATGCGTCTTATATGCCGATGATCTTATAATGTACTGTCATGGTTAATCCAACGCAACTACTAGTAAAATCCTGCAATTAGCAGTAAATGACCTAGAAAATAAAGTAGCTTCTCCCACTCTAAATCCTAAGTCATTAAATTTAGGAGAAGAATAAATTCTTTTAACCCTGAAATCACTACCGACAACTTTAAATTACCTTTTGCTGACAATTGCAAAATATTAGGTCTGATATTTGATTCAAGATTAACCTGGAAACAACACAATCAGGAACTTGAAGGAGTTTGCCTAAAAAGGTTAAATATAATTAAAACACTCTCACATTATTATTGGGGCGCAGAAGAAACTGCATTACTGAAAGTTTACAGATCACTAGTCCGCTCCAAGCTCGACTATGGATGTTTTATCTATACGCCTGCAACTAAATCAACCTTAAATTTACTAAAAACAGTATACAACTCGGCTGTCCGCCTATGTCTTGGAGCATTCTGTTCTAGTCCGGCAGAAAGCCTTCACCGTGAAGCTAGCGAACCTCCTTTATGGCTTAAGCGAGAAAACCTTCTTCTCTAATATGCTGCTGCAATTTCTTCCAATCCCTTCAATCGAGTATATATTTTAATTACATTATCACACCAACCATATAATAATCCTGTATGTAACTTAATTATATATCCTTTTCCTAGTCTTCTGCAGCCGTTATTAAAAGATATAAATTTGTCTTAAACCAGAATTCTACCATTCTCCAATAATCCTCATTAGACCAACATACTTAGAACTTATCAAAAATAAATAAAACATAGTTCTTTACACTGACGCGTCGAAGACTGAAAGTGGTGTTGGATATTATGTAAGCACTCTAAAATAGCCTGTCGAACTCTAGAAATTTCTCCTTGGTGTAATATCCACACTGGTGAACTACTAGCTAGGTGCTTTCAAATATGCCCAACAATATCCAAATACACACATAACCATACGCACTGATTCACTTTCCTCTATACACTCCATTAAGTGGAAATCAAAACTTCAAATAAACTTTTAAAGTAAAATTGTGGCTTATACCCAACAAAAATAGTAAATGACCGATATAAAGACAGACAATAAAGTAACAAACATTACTGGTGCTAGATAAAATCGAAAATAAATCAAATTAAGAAAATGGTAAGAAGAAGGAGGCAAAATATGGTTCACATATTTAGCTTTACATATTTGGATATCATGATCCTCTTAGGTTTTTATGGCTCCTTTATTTGAAATAAGATAGTTGTTCTATTTAACGTTCACTTGTAAATTGGTTAGTGTCTCAATTTTTCAGTGGATTTTCGTTCAATTAAAATATCTAAAAATAAAATTATTATCTATTTCTGTATTGGACTGTCATTAGTATTTCAATGGTTGGTCTGGACATGTATGACATTAGATTGCTTAAAAATCTTTACTACAATCAGACCGCTTGTGTTAAGGTGGACCAAGAGGTTTCAGCTAAAGTTTCTATTAAGCGTGGTGTCAGACAGGGATGTGTTATGTCACCGATGTTGTTTAATGCCTACACTGAACCAGTTTTTGAAATAGCGTTAAATAATCGCCGCGAAGGTGTTAAGATCGGTGGTGAAATTATTAACAACATCAGATACGCCGATGACACCGCAATAATGGCAGAGAGTCTTGAAGATCTTCAAACCCTGTTGAATGCTGTAAACAACGAATGCACTAAAAAGGGCTTAACAATCAACGCAAAAAAAAACAAAATGGATGGTGGTCGGAAAAATTAATATCGAAGACTCAGTAGGTACTAAGATTAGATAACAAAATCCTGGAAAGGGTGGAACACTTTAGATATCTGGGTAGCTGGATTGACTGCAGGGTTGAAAGTGACGAGAAAATTTCGACCAGAATAGAACTCGCATAGAAAAACTTTATTAACTGGCGTTCTGTATTATGCAGTAGAAGTCTGTCGTTGACCACACTTCTATAAGAGTATTAAAGTGCTACGTCTGGTCCACTTTGTTCTATGGATGTGAAACCTGGACAACAAAAATAAAAAATCTTAACAAATTAGAAGCGTTTGAGTTATGGTGTTACCGTCGCATGCTCAGAATCCCGTGGACAGCACACATATCTAACGAACGCGTGCTAGAGACCGTGCACAAAGAGCGAGAATTGATCAACATCATCAAAATGAGAAAGGTCTAATACTTCAGTCATATAATGAGAGGACCTAAATATCGCTTACTCCGGTTAATCATTCAGGGCAAAATCGAAGGAAAACGTTGGGTCGGAAGAAAACAACTGTCCTGGCTGCGTAACATTAGACAATGGACAGGTCGAACGGTCGAGGAACTGTTTCATCTAGCTGCCGACCGAGAATCATTTCATCAGCTTGTCAATATGACGATAGCCAACGCTTGAATACAAGCACGGCACACAAAGAAGAAAGAAGTATTGGACTGGATTTTAGAATTTCAGGAGTTTAGCACATTAGACTCAATGCATTTTTCATAGCCACATCACCAATCTATTCAAAAAATCTACCGCCCAACTGAAAATATTGCATTTTTCATAGCCACATCACCAATCTATTCAAAAAATCTACCGCCCAACTGAAAATATGTTGAGGTAAGGCAGTGACGAAAAAACTTTGTAACGACTTTTGGAAGCCGCTGATAAATAAACTTTAATATTTCACCATTGAAAGCAATTGAAACTACGTCGAAATTCCCTTTTTCTTAATAATTTTTATGACATCCCATGTAGGAAAGCCGATTGCATTGACGATCACTGAGAAGGAACATTTGCTTTTTAAATTTTGGGCAAGGCCGTACAAACACGGTAGAATTTCTTCTGTCGTTTACATACATTTACATTTTTGTACATTTTTAAAAATTTGTTATACAATAGAAGAAGCCAGACTGGGAGATTAGGTTTTGACATTTTAATGCCTTGACATGAGTCACATTTTTCAATTTCCTGGATTAAGATACTACTTGGCTTCAGTCTATGAACCCATATCACACATTTACTGTCATCTCTTTTCGAGTGGGGAATCGAGGTACCCCCTTATTTAATTCTTTCATCATCGACATTATGCCATTAATTTTTAATTTAATTTAAGATTTTATCTTCTTCTTTAAGTTCCATCTTCTATCGAAGGTAGGAAATCATCATGGCTATGCGGACTCTGTTGATTGCCGCTCTAAAAAGTTCTACACTACTGCATTCAAACCATTCGCTTAAGTTCTTAAGCCAGGATATTCTTCGTCTTCCCACATTTCGCTTTCCTCAGATTTTGCCTTGCATAATAAGTTGTAGTAATGCGTATTTTTGCCCTCTCATCACATGTCCTAAGTACTCAAGTTTTCGTCTTTTGATAGTTAATATTATTTTCGCCTCATTCCCTATTCTTCTAGTTACTTCCACGTTTGACATTCTTTGAATCCATGATATTTGTAGGATTCTTCTGTAACACCAAAATTCAAAGGCGGCCAACTTATTCAGATGGACTTGTTTTAGTGTCCACGCTTCCAAGCCATAAAGAAGAGTAGAGAACACGTAACAACGAAGCATTTTCAGGCGTAGTTCTAACCTTATATCTCGACAACAAAGAAACTTTTTAAGTTTAATGAATGATGCACGTGCTATTTCAAAGCGTGTCTTAATTTTTTTGGTTTGGTCTACATCTGATGTTATCCATGTTCCTAAGTATTTATAGTTATTAACACTCTCAATTGCAGTATCTTCAATAGTCAATTGGATATTTGCATGTGCAGATTTAGTCATGATCATGCATTTAGTTTTCTTTAAATTTATCTTCAGTCCGTACTCATGACAGCGTTCATTAAGGCGTTGAATTACGTTCTGTAAATCATTGTTGTTATCATTATTACTGTATCGTCTGCAAAACGTAAGTTATTAAAAACTTCTCCATTGATAGATATACCTTCTATTGAGTCTGAGAGCGCCTTTTGAAATACCGCTTCACTGTAGACATTGAAAAGTTGTTGGGTCAGCACGCAACCCTGGCGGACTCCTCTCTGTATTTTGGTATTTTGGGCGTACTGGTTGTCAACTCTTACCTTGGCAGTTTGATTCCAATATAAATTAGATATAATTTTCATATCACGACTGTCAATATTTTTGCTTTTAAATATATCTACAAGCTTTTTATGTTGAACCTTATCAAATGTCTTTTCAAAGTCTACAAAACATAAGTACATCTCCTGATTTATATCCATGCATCTCTGAGCCAGCACATTCAAGCCGAACAAAGCATCTAAGATTTTATATGTAAATAAAATTGATCAAATTTTTGGACTCCTTTGATCTTTATAATTATGATTAGATTTTCCGTAACAGTGACCGTGTCGTCGTATTTTATATTTTTATCTACTAACTCTTATTTTTATCTCTATACTATCATTATAACCCTCGGTTTCTAATATGATAATCATTTATTAACATGTAAAATTGAAATATTCTTGTCAGCATTTAGGTTAGTGATTTGATTGCTCTCTTTTTTAAAGTAAAACTTATCGTAAAGAGTAAATCTGCTTCTAAACAAGATGTTGATCTCAGCGCTACGACATACAAATCCTCAACCAGAAACTCTTAAATCAGAACATTGAAAATTTTTTTATTGATTCAGACCAACCGATATTTTTGAGGACACAGTACTGCTATAAATAATTAACATATTGGATACATAACCTCAGTTAGAGAAAGACGTCCCCCGAGTGTTGCCGTCTCGTTTTAATAATTTTTCTTGCATTTGTAGACGAAACGTCAGGAAGAAAAAATTTCAAACAGCGACCTAAACTCGAAAATTTTCGAAAATAAAAGAACCGAAACGTTCTCTTCTGAAAAAATCACTTTGACTATTTGGAAAAAAGCGATATCTATTAAATAAAAATTCAAATAGAAGGAATTTTAAAATATCCTTGACTGTACATTGACTAAATTGTATTCGTTAAATAAATATTTTAATAGAAAAACAATACCTACAATAATTTCGGTTTTCTGGAAACTTCATAAATTAAAAATATATAATATATTAAAAAAAAAGTTCTTTTCAACCAATGATTTCATAAAACTGAAGTTTAATGTCAGATAGAATGCGTTAATATTTTTACTTTCATGAGGCGAAATTTGACGGAAGGTGTCTTAAACGTCACAGATTTGTGTGAATGGACCTTTAAGACTCTAGTTTGTACTGCTCACAGACCACTGGTGATCTGTGGTACTGCTATTCGTTTTAAGGCAAATTTGACAATTTTCACCTGGTTTGTTTAATCAAAAAGTCAATATGCCACTTGTCCTTGTCATTCTTGAAAGTTGGAATGTCCAAGCATGTTCTTATAGGAGCTTCTGCAGGCTTTATCACGGGAATAGTTACAACTAAAATAGGAAAATCAGCAGCGCTTGTTATTGGAGGAGGTATGATATTACTTCAGATTTTAAATGAAATGGAGTACATTAATATAAATTGGGATCGAGTCAATGATACAGTCAGTAATTCAGCTGAAGATAACATAGTTAATGGTGCAGTTTTATATTTACAGAAGATCAAAGATTTTGTAAAAAATAAAAATGTTTGTATAAGTTATGGATTCGTAGGAGGATTTTTGATAGGAATAGCAATTTAAAAACATATTTTAGAACATTGTTTTTATATTGTGTTATCCTTAAAAGTACAAAAATATTGGTACCAGGAGCAGGAAATGTATTTTATTTTCGGAACACTTTTTCCGGACCCCATTTTCAGTAATTTGACACAGTACCGCATTCATGCATAAAGTTTCAAATCGGTATTTAGATTAATTCTTTTGTAACGCCGTACATTTTGAGTGGGACAGGGGTGAGAAATCTAAGGCGCAACCCTTAATTTGAACCCTCATGCTTTGTGTACAGATAAGAATTCGCAGCATAGTTTTTAAAGTTGTTATTACATATTATAGTATTGATTTATATGTGATTAATGCTAGGTTAAATGACCCATTAAAAATGTCCCATGGGCCTGTAGTCTATTACTTATATTTTATATTTTATGTTTAGGCTAAGTAAATGTAGCAATTTAAAAAAATAGAGACTTGTTAGAAAATTGTTTAGATACAAGTATATACATTCTTAAATCTTTTATTAACAATATTATAACCTAGTGCATAATCTTCGTGTTTAATTTAGAAATTAGCACAACAATAAAACAGTTTTTTATGGTATCTAAATTATCTGTTTGATATTTTAAAATAGGGAGATGGATAAAACAAATATAAAGAATAAAACTTTAATTACAAATTATAGGGAAATAATAAGCTAGGAGATAAACAAAGAAGAAAACCAAAAGTAAGATTAAGTTGGAGAAGTTAGATAAAGAGAATAAAGGGCTCCAAGGAATTAAGAAGAAGTCTAAGATACTTTCATTACTACTATTTGAAAGTCAATCTCATAAAAATATAATATATCGTGATATAAAAACACTATAGATGTATAAATAAAAATACCAACATAACCTAAATGCCAATAGATCGTGTATATAGACCTAGAGTTATATATCAAATAATCTGGTAATTAGAGATATCACCGTAAAAATTATCAGTTTTTAAAACAATATCTTAAACAGCACAAGTAAATATCTTTATCAAGAACTTCGATAACAAAAACTAAAATATTTTACAATAAAAGGAATATCCTGGAAATAATAATATTTTGTTATTATAGAGTAGAAACAACAAAAAGTAGACATAAACAAAAAGATATTAATCAATAATACACTATGGGGTTTATAGAAAGCAAAATAGAGGTACAGTTTGACAAAACTAGGAATGACTTTGAAAATCCTATAATCGACGCTATTGTGATTTAATATTACAAATGTTAAGCATATCTGTGTATGACCACATTTAAATGCTGAAAATAGAGATGAGTGGCGCAAAAAAATCCTTTACATATAAATATATACCTACATCATATTTCATGATGCTCGATGCTCGTCCATAAGAAAACGACTACGAAGAATGAGGTGCTAAAAGAGTAAGTTTCTACTTTTTTATATAGACATGACTGTCTATTTTTCAATGTGCCTCCTGTAAGTTTTCGTTCCATCGTTTTCATGGTCTTAAGCTTAAAAAACCATCTAACAAATAATACATAGACACAGTACAGTAAGCACATCAACGAGAACTTAAGAAATATACAAGTAAATTGCATCAAGAAAATCAAAATGGCTATAACCAATGCTGACGAAGTAATCGTGAGTAAAATAAAAAGAAATCACAAAAACGAGTGGATGCCGGAAGACATACTTGATCTAACGGAGTAACGCAGACAGTACAAAATACATCAGACCAACATTATACAAGGATTCCATACAAGGAAACTCAACGAATGATAAGGGCAAAAATTAAAATCTCAAAGGAAAGCTGGATGAAAGAACGGTGTGAAGAATTTGAATCACTACAAGAAAAGGGAGAGAGCTTTGGACTACATAAAAAGGTTTAAGAAATTTCGAGTGTGTAAAAGAAACACCATGAGACGCGTCAGATGAATGATCAAGGAGACTACGTGCATACCCAGGAAGAACTAGCTGAAATCTATACAGACTAAGCTTCGTCCATATTTATGGATAATAGACCGAATTTGACAACTACTAGCTTACCCACGGAAAATTTATCCGGCCCTCCCGTGATTCATACCGAAGTGGAGTATGCTATTCTTCTTCTTCTTTTTATGTCTCTGTCTGTTTTTCAATGTACCTCCAGTAAGTTGTTGTTCCATTGTTTTCGTGGTCTTAATACTGATCGTCGTCCTATTGGGGAATTGTCTCTTACCGTATTTACTACTCTATTTGTTGTAACTCGGCTTATATGATCGTTTCATTCTACTCTCCTATTTATAATCCAGTCCTTGATGTTCTCCACCTTGCATCTACGTCATATATCTGTACTTCTAGCTCTGTCCCATAGTGTTTTTATCTATGCTGTTTCTAACATTCTTTTTGTTCTCTGTGTCAGGTCGTGTTTCTGCCGCGTATGTCATCATTGGTCTGATGACTGTTTTGTAAATTCTGCCTTTTATTTCTTCCCGACTTACTTCTCCGTTCTTCTCTCTGTTCTTCACTGCTCTATTCACTTGATCTTCTACTTCTGTTTCGAGCTTTGCGTAGCTAGATAATGTGATGCCTAGATATTTAAACTTTATCACTTGTTCGGTTATCTGACCTTTCAGCTCCAATTTACATCTTAGTAAATTTGCTGTCATAACCATACATTTTGTCTTTTTTGGGGAAATTAACATATTAAATTTTCTGGCGGTTATATTAAATTGGTGCAGCATACGTTGTAAATCATCTTTACTTTGAGAGAGTAGTTTTGCGTCATCTGCATACCAGATTATTTTAAGTTGTTTTTCTCCCCGTTTGGAATCCTTTTTTAGTTCTTACTTTTTCTATTATCTCATCCATAATTAGGTTGAAAGATAGAGGACTCAGGGAATCTCCCCGTCTTATCCCATTGCCAGCTTTAACAGCTTTCTCTCTTGCGCATAATACGTGGATAACGTCCTTTAATTTTGCTCGGTCAAATGCCTTCTTAAGGTCCACGAAACATATATGTCGGTTTGTTGTATTCTAATGATATCTGTTGCACTTGCTTCATTATAAATATAGCGTTGGTTCATTTACTCCTCACCTAAAACCTTGTTGTAGGTCATTATCACCATTTATAGGTCCTTATTCCATCACATAAGGCATTAAATAGGAGAAAATCACCAGTTCGTAGAAAGAAGCATAGCCTGAATTTGACGAACGTCCCGAACGTCGCTGATTCGTGTGAATAGACCTTAAGATTCCAGCTTGACTGCTATTCATTTTAGGGCAAACTGTAATTTTTATCTAGTTTGTTCACAACGTCAATGTGACAGTTGTCATTTTTGAGAGTCACAATAATTATTGTTAATGTTAGTTTATAGAGTTTATAGAGTTTTAACAGTATTCTTCGTAATTTAAAATATTACAAATATATCGTAGAATTTAATAGAATCATCAGTAATAAAAGGAAAATGAGCGTTTCTAGTTCTACCGACAAAGAAGATAAAAAATGCCCCAAGTTACAACTTAAAAAGATTTTGCATGCACTACGCAATAGTGTTAAGTCCAAACAAGTTCTAGTAGGAGCTTCTGCAGGCTTTATTACGGGAATAGTTACAACTAAAATAGGAAAATCAGCAGCGCTCGCTGTTGGAGGAGGGATGATGTTACTTCAGATTTTAAATGAAATGGAGTACATTAATATAAATTGGGACCGAGTCAATGATACAGTTAATAATTCAGTTGAAGAAAATATGGTTAACGGTGGAGCTTTATATTTAAAGAAGATCAAAGAATTTGTAAAGAATAAAAATGTTTGTATAATTTATGGATTTGTAGGAGGATTTTTGATTGGAATAGCAATTTAAAAAGATATGTCATAAAATTGTTCTTGATGTTGTATTATTCTTAATAGTTAAGTAAATATTTGTAAAAATTTAAATATAGCTAAGTAGTGTAACAAAAAATTTAAAATAATAAAAGAAATATAAATATTTTACGTATATTTATGTATATTTTATCTAAAAATAAATATATCTGAGACAAAATTTATGATCAGTCGTCCACTGCAACAATAGTGCTTTCCTACAGACAGATAGACAGATATATCAACAAAACATTGAAAGAGTTACAGATTTTAAATATATAGGATGCCATAGAGTTACAGAAAAACTAGATCCAAGTTAAGAAATCAAATGCATAATTGAAGCAGCTTGCACAAAATTAGTTCTTGAAAGTTCTTGAAAAGGAGTCCGAGATATGACCTAAAGAGGTTTGAGATGTGGTTGCATAGAAGAATGCTCTGAGTACGCTAGATAGTCATAAAGACCAGCGAAGCTATGTTAAATAGAGCTAATGTCATTCGCGAATTATTTAAAACGAAATTAACCAGGTTGTAGAAAATATAAGTCTGAAAAGAAAGTTTAAATATTGTGAATGAACACTGTAAATTGATAAACAAAATCGTATCTACAATATTCTTAGGTAAATGAACTATGGTGCATGGCATGCGAAATAGAGGAAAAAAATTGCCACACATGTGAAAAGACCTCTTTTTTAATGAAATACATAAAACCCTTAATGAAATGGCATAAAAAGGTTTAGTACAAAAGTATTCAAAGCAAGGCTTTAGAGATTAACTAATTATTGTTTTTGAAATCTTCTTGCGTTCAGCTTCTCAATCTTGGAGGTTGCCAATTAACATGGCGATTCTAACTTTATAACACTCTACTTCCTAACAATTTCACTGATAAAATTCAAACTATTCTTGCACATTACACAGTTAGGAAATTATGGCATCCCAGACTTCTTTAGTCCATGATTTTACTCAGCATTATAAATTGAAGACCCGAAAGGGATTACGAAATATATGCTCCAATAACTCGAGCTTCCTTTGTTTGACATTAAATATTTCTATTTTCAACATTTCAACAACATTCAACATTTAACGGGACAAAAAACTCGTTTTATTTCAGCTGAGATATATCGAAAATAAAATAATTTTCGTGTTTTATTAATAATTGTAACAAAAATAATGAGGAATTAATGGTGTTAAGACTTTAACATATGTTGTTTCTTTATTGAGGGTTTATGATGTAGTTCCCACAGGAGAACCGGGAATACATACAACTGCAATAGTCGAATTCTCAAGACTAGAGATAACTAGGGTATTGACAGTTTATTATTTATTTTTTATAAATTAAAGTCCATGTCTTAGATTCATATGTGGTAATAGTAATTTATAGTACTGTTCGGTGCTGTTGTCAATCTGTGTTCTGTGTTTAACTTTTTCTTCTTTGTTTGCAATGATGGATCATCATCATCATCAATAGCTATTCTATCTATCGTCGGATGTGAACATTTCTTATGTGCGCCCCATTCCTGTTCGTTGTTTTTTGCATCCATTCGTGACCAGCCATTCGCTTGATATCATCAATCCATCTGGTTTGAGGTCTACCTATACTTTTCTTATGGTTACTACCTATATTTATTTGCTCTTGGTCGCTATTAAACAATACGCTTCGTTTAACGGTTGTCTTCTATTCTTCCTATGTGTCCTGCCCAGTTCCATGTTAACATGACAATTTTTTGGATTACAGCTGTTACTTTTGATCGTCTTCTTATTTTTTCATTGGATTTGCGATCTTCTTTTAACAGACTCTATATTCTAGTGATGTTGGTCACCACATGGACCCACCTTATTTTATTCACAGCAGCATTTACGATCGCTGAGCTTAATGTTGAGCATTCTCCGTTCCATAGCTTTCTGAGTCACTTGAAGTTTGTAGACTATGTTTTTATTGTTTAAAGTTCATGTTTCTGTTCTACATGTCAGAACCAGCAATACGTACTGGTCAAAGGTTTTCGCCCTTAGAGTGTTTGGTAAGTTTCATTTAAATTCTGTTTGTAGTCTTCTAAGTGCTGTTCATACTAAGGAACATCTTCTATTTAAATCAGCCTTTAGGTTAAGCTTTAATAGTTCGATTTTTCGAGTGAAGGATGAAAGGTAGTTAAACACCTTGACTTATTCTAGATCAGTAATGTTTTTGATGTTGGACACATTGCGATGTACTATTATGATTTGGATATTTTTTTTTCATTCTGGATAAGACCGTATTCCCTGCTCATCGTGTTTACCTTTCTGAATCACTGCCCCACAATGAAATTTTTTTCTATGTGTTATTAGGTGATTTATGTATTTTTTCTTAAGAACCGCGATAATACTATAGATTTTGCTCTATCACCTACCTGTCATGAGTATCACAATAAGTAAGCTATTTACTTGGTACTACACCATACCTGTAAATTTTCTTTGAATTTCAGTGCATTAATTTGTTCTTACAATTGTGTACATATATAATAAAGTAGATTATCCTATCATTATGTCAATTAAGTACAATAAAACTGGCTTTTTTCTCAAAACGTGCAGGTATTAAACGATCTGGATAAAATTTGTAGTCCTCATATTAGTTTCCGCTCTTTCCTTCACCATCAGGTGGATGGACAACACAAGCGCGATTACTTTTAAGGCCACCGTTGATGTTGTTCTGTATGCACGTGCTACCCTTAGTAGTGCATTTCTTTGGACTTTCTCTAGCATTGTCCTATGTTTCTTGATAAAAACCACTTGTTGCCATATCGGTGCCGCGTAGAGTACAGTAGATTGGACCACTTTCAATTAAAATTCTATTTTTGGCAGTCCCTGGCCCTCTCACGTTCAGCATAATCCTTGTCAGCGTCAAAATTCTCTCATCCACATCTTTACTTTGTTGGGGAGTCGGTTCCCTCTATGCATGATTGAACAGTTATAGTTGTGATCCGCCAGCACCACCAGGTTTTGCAGCTAGGAGGATATCCCCGAGTCGCCCAGTAATCTGACAATAATTTTCCAGATAGCACTATTAAAAGCATTTCGTATATCGAGAAAGGAAGCCATCATCCATTTGCTCCCACATATGGATATCTCCCACTTGATCCTGCTTATGGCGTCTATCGTAGATTTTCCTTTCGTGAATCCATAACTACTGGCGGTCGAATATGCCAAATTTCTCCATTATCTCCCTCTCCAACTTTGTCTTAACAAGAATCTCAAATACGCCGCCCAAGGTATTTAACAGATATAAAGATAGATCTGTAGATTTGTCGTTCTCAGATCTCTTGGGAACTCTTGCCTTCTTAGCAGATTGTTCATAATATTCTGTATCCATCGCACTTTCTCCTCAATGATGATTTTTATTATCTCAGATGCTATCCTATCAGGTCCAGGCTTCCTGATTTGAGTATATTGCCAGCTTCCGTCATTTCTTTCCTTGTGAATTTAGTCAAGGTCAAATAAGTCAAATAGTGGATGTTAAAATATAAGCAAGACTTATACAGGAAAAAAAATGAGTTGGAATTTCATTTTGATGTTTTGTTTTCCATTTCTGAAATTGGTTTCAAAGTTCAAATAAACTTATTTTTAGGTTTTGTGGTTAACTTCCATCAAATAGAGTAGACAAAAGGTGGTTAACAGCAATTAATGGGCCGTAACACTACCTAGTCACAACCTGAAAATATAGGAGAGAGAAACTGATACATATGCAAAGAAACCGAAATATCCGAAAATCAGTTTGGATTTATACGGGGCAGATCAAGAAGAGTTGCAATTTTCATTTCATTTCATTTGATCAAGGCAGCTGAGGAAAAATTATAGGAATAAAGAAACAAATTTCATATGCTATTGATTGATATTGAACAGTGAGGGGCTAAAGGATTGTGAATATTATCAGATATATGTATGAAATAGTAAATAACAACTAGTGTTTGTACAGGTGTGGCAGGGACTGATAAATTTCATGTAAAAGTAGGATTGCGTTACTGCTTAGTAGTTATTTGCTATCATTAATTTTTGATCAGATAATATAACGTAACAGATTTTTGAGTTTATTGTAAGATAAAGATCTAGCGTTAGGATAGAACAGTAAAGGCAATTTAAAGCATAACTGGAACAGTGAAGACAACAGTTTGAAGGCAAAGGTTTAAAACTTAGTGTGACAAAAATATGGTATCGGGAACGATGGTGGAAAGAAGATAATAAATAAAATGATATTTAAGTATATAGGTTGGTAAATTTTAAGTAAGTATAGTTAAGAATTGGTATTATAGACTTAATTTTGAATATTTTCCGTTCTATAGCTCTCTAAGTCCTCTAAATCACTTAAATGCTCAACATTAAGCTCAGCGATCGCAAGTTCAATAAAGAAATAAGAAGACAAACAAAAGTTACAGATGTAATCCAAAATATTGGTATGTTAAAATGGAACTGGGGAAAACACATAGAAAGAATGTAAGACAACCGTTTAACGAAGCGAATTATTGAATGGCGACCAAGAGCAAAAAATAGAAGTAGAAGCAGACTTCAAACCAGATAAACTGATAACATCAAGGGGATGGCTGGTCACGAATGAATGCAAAAAACAACTAACAGAAATTAATGGACACACCTAAGGGACATTTACATCCGACGAT
Organism: Diabrotica undecimpunctata; assembly: GCF_040954645.1. Classification (NCBI taxonomy): domain Eukaryota; kingdom Metazoa; phylum Arthropoda; class Insecta; order Coleoptera; family Chrysomelidae; genus Diabrotica; species Diabrotica undecimpunctata. Next base: position 101,981,174 of record NC_092805.1, read on the forward strand.
GGATGGAATAGGCGAAAGATAATTCTATAAAACAGCAATACGAGTAGCTATGGACAATAAATACATGTGGCGGAAACGAGAATGCTTAGACGAACGAGTGGGACGATAAAAAGGAAAAAAATAAGAATGGATATACTAGGGGAGTCTAGGTATCGCACTGATGCAAAAATAAAAAACCTTGGTTAATATGTTTAAAGTATGTGTGATATTTGATTAGTTGCGAGTTTCTCGAAGCAATAGAAGGGGCAGACCAAAAAATATGTGCTGGAAGACGCTTGGACAGGATGTGTCTGTAAAGGGGATTGATATTGATATGACCCAAGACAGAAACTTATGAAGAGATCTAATTTCTATTCTATTCTTATGCATTTATATTACCGCCTAGTTTTTTACCATAAACATCAAAATTAGTTACTTTCAACATTTTTTTGGTAATTTATTTGTCTTCTTTTGTAGTAGTTTCGTATAAAGCTTTATATTCTTGTAAGTATTATTAGGCTTCAATTATCGGCTTCTTATATTCGTGCAAACATAAATTCTTACGGTAGAAGGTTTTATATTGCCGTAAGTAATATTGTTTGCAAAGCATGGCGGTTGTATAATGGTATTTGTATTATTATCTCTTTATATTATTTTATTATTGTATAAAGAAATTTTATTACTTTCCATCTTTTATTACTTCTATAACTGAACAAAGAAACTATTTCCCATCAAAATATCCAATAAAAAACCGCCTTGAAAAAACCACTTAGGTCTGAACCACTCTTGTAACGAAGGAACACACTATTTAAATTATTTTATATTTACTTTGTTCCATCTCTAACTCGGCAATATACCTCAGTTTACTTAGAAGTGGAATTTTATTTTTTTTTAAATTGGCCAGATTTAAAATGATCTACGTGCCCGCCTATAGGCATCAAGGTTAGAGACTCTAAACTTTAACTGTTGGTTTATTGAATTTAGATTATTGGGAGCGGGCTGAAAATTATAATAAATTACCGATATGGTAGTAGATAAATTTTCTTAAATGTTACTACCTTATGTTGTGCTTAGGTGCTTATTAAACTTAGGAAGTCTATATATTTATTTACGTTTAAAGAAATTGTATAATATCTACTTTAACATTTTTAATATAGTATAGAGATAAATCAATGATAAGAAATCTAATTACAATATAAGTAAATAATATTTATCCACGGATAACTTGCAGGTTGGATATCATCATCACTATCTTTACTCTATCTACCGCTGCTCTGAACAGTTCTATTGAACTTCATCTAAACCTTAAATTTTTCAACCACAACACTCTCCTTCTTCATATACTCCTTTCTCCTCTTATCTTTCCCTATATTATCAATCTTAGCATTTCATTTCGTTGTCTCCTCACTAAGTGTCCTAGATATTGTAACTTTTTTATTTTTATTATAATTATTATTTGGTATTATTTGCCTATTTCTCACAATACTACCGTGTTTGTTTTTTCTGTGTCCATGTTATTCAATGCATCCTTCTGTGAAACCATATTTCAAATGATTGTAGCTGATTGTAGCTGATGCAGTTGATGTAGGTAGCGAACTAAAATACTAATCATCACGAAATACTTCACACCCAAGAAAGCGGCTCTAACAGAAACAAAAATCAGAGTCGAAAGACTAAATACGGAATCCACGGAATACTTATACAGAAAAAATATTAGAGGAGATTGATGGAAATAAAATATTAGAAAACGGTAATATCAAGAAAAGCTGGGAAAAACTCAAAAATAATATAATTAACGCATCAACAAAATCACTTGGAGAGAGAAAAGTAACGAACAGTAACATATAAAAAAAAACGGGTGTGGCCGGTAGAAGTTATACTTCTATACACGCGTTCGTCGTTACAAATTTATATGGGAGTCAATCTGCACAATCATTACATATGTAATGCTATAGGTAAGAGAGAACAGAAAGAGAAAAAGAATTAGGTATACAGGTATATGGTGCATCGTTTGCTGTATATAAACATTTGACCTGTAATAGGAGTATAGTAAGTAAATAAAGGATTAAATCAATATTTTGATGAAAATATATATTTTTATTTTCATATACCTATGTATTAAAGGAATTGAATTAAAAAAAAATTTTACACGTACTCTCCAGTAAAATTCATTGTTTATTTTGTTATTAATATAAAAATACAATACAATACACTGCAACATAATTCAATAGAATAATACAATACAAATTAAAATGCAATATTCATAAGTATTTAAAAATGACAATATATATAACTTACTTACGCATATGTTTAATTTACCATGATAACAATATCAATAAAAAAAATATTGTTTGGTGATACAACTGTCAATTTATCTGACAATGACAAATACAATATTTAATTGTTGTTTGTTGTGTATATAAGTACACATTTGAACTGTCTTGAGATATTTACAAGTTTTAATTTATAATTTAACATGCCTCACAAGGCTTGTTACTCCCGTGAAAATTTCCGATTCACTCCCGTGCAAATTTCCAAAGTTGAACGCACGTATAGAAGTATAACTTCAAAAACCAACAACTCGGATTATATTGTAAATTTTCATTTTATTTTAAAATTTTGCATTTTTGCGTATATTACATATATTTAATAAAATGAACGTGGGGTTTTTAAATATTTCAAAAATAAAAAAGTAAATTCATATTGGGATTCGAACTCACATACACCAGCGTATGAACCAAACACTTAAAACATTTGCCAATTAGACATGACACAAACGTATTTCAAAACTGACAGTTCTCGGTCTTACAGTGATTTATTGAGATTATTATTTAGAAATACAAAAGACTAAAATAATTATGAACATTTAATAGATAATACAAAACATATCACATAAATAATAATATTATTAAATATTATATATATATATATACATATATATATATATATATATATATATATATATATATATATATATATATATATATATATATATATATATATATATATATATATATATATATATATATATATATAATATACAGTGTGGCCCATTTAGATTGGAAACACCTCTATAAAATTTGAAGTTGTTAACCGATTTTAACCAAATTTTTTTTAATGTCATGTAATAAAAGGTCTATTGCGGGACAAAATATGAAATATTTTGTTAAATTTTCAAGGCATTCTATGATACTTTTTCTTCGTCGAAAATGTAGAATTTGTATTAGCGATTTTTTTATTAAAAAAATTTCTACGCCACTGGATTTAAAGTGGCTTTAAATAGCTATGACAAAAATTTCATTAAGATATATTTATTAATAACAAACTTATGACAACTTAAAATTTTAAAACTTACTAAGAAAAAAACACTCTGTATTAACGTTAAAAAAACACTCTGTATTAACAGAAACATAATTTTAGTTTAAATCCTAGTTGCCTCTACCAATCCACCATCTAATTGGATACATTTGTCGTAGCGTTTATGAATATTTCTAATTACATTTCTTAGTTGTTGGGGAGTAATTTCTGCACGTGCTTGTCGAATTCTTGCACGAAGTTCGTTTACGTCTCTTGCACCGGTTTGGTAAACTTTTTGTTTGATAACTCCCCAGACAAAGAAGTATAAAGTTGTGAGATCTGGAGACCTGGGTGGCCAATCTATCAACGGACTACCCCGGCCTCTCCAGCGGTTCGGAAAATTTTCATTTAGCCATTGCTTTACGGTTCTGGCGTAATGAACAGAACACCCATCTAACTGGATATACAAATTTAATCGTTCATTAATTGGGAGCTTATGAATAGCATCCCACAAGTCGGTATTTAAAAATTCTAAAAAGTTCTGCGAGTTCAAGTTTTCTTCAAAAAAGAAAGGACCAATAACTCGCTCGTTCAGTATACCACACTAGACATTGATTTTTTGAGAATACTGGCTTTTACAGTTTATTACCCAATGGGGATTATCTGCTGTCCAATAGCGACAAGTCTGGCAAAATATAAACTGGCATTCCTTAAACTGGCATTAGGGTTATTTCTGAAATGATCTAAAACTATTTGATCATTTCCTCTTCTTCTTTGTAACGGGTTATTTTTTAAAATTAGTTTTAATACTGCACCATATTCATTAAATATTCTATTTATTTTGTTTACCGTACCGCAGCTAATATTAGGACGATCCACATGTCTGTCATTAAATATTGTACAAACTTCCCTGGCACTTCTATCGTTATCTCCCAAAAGACGTATAATTTTAATTTTTTCTCTCAAACTTAATCTTGCAGCCATGACACAAAATATTATTAAAAGAATTTGAAGTAAATATTGTTGCAAATATTATGCATAAATTTATGCTAGAACTGAAATTTGTATGACACAAATAATGTCAAACAGTAATATCGTTGTCATGGCAACTGAGATTTAAGTTGTAGCATGTAAAGTTAATAATAATGTAAGTGCGTTACTTGCATTAAATTTTTATGCTATTTTAAACATTTTTTTGTCTAGTAGTGGTTTCTTATTAAAATTATTTGAAAAATAATTAGTTTAATGGTTATCTATTGATACAGGGTGTTCTTTTTTGACTCGTAGCTTAGTGAGTTTTAAAATTTTAAGTTGTCATAACTTCGTTATTAATAAATACATTTTAATGAAATTTTTGTCATAGCTATTTGAAACCACTCTAAATCCAATGGCGTAGAAATTTTTTTAATAAAAAAATCGCTAATACAAATTCTCTATTTTTGACGAAGAAAAAGTATCGTAGTAGACCTTTTATTACATGACATTAAAAAAAAATTTGGTTAAAATCGGTTAACAACTTCAAATTTTATAGAGGTGTTTCCAATCTAAATGGGTCACACTGTATATATATATATATATATATATATATATATATATATATATATATATATATATATATATATATATATATATAATATATATATTATATATAGATATATATATATATATATATATATATATATATATATATATATATATATATATATATATATATATAAAAAAGGAACATTTTTATTCTCGAGGAGTTTCCAACGTGGAGCGCGCGTATAGAAATATAACTTCAAAAGAAAACCCCATGGTTTAGAGAGGATGTAAAGATAAAATGTAAAGAAAAGAATAAAGTCTTTTTACAATACAGAACACAACAAACACAACAGGCATACAACTACTATAAACGAGTTAGAAATGAAACGAATACTTTAGTTAGACCAATAGAACGGAAACACTGGCAGAGCTTCTCAAAACAGATGAACACGACTTCTACGGAACACAAAAAGAATTATGGAGGATAATCAAAAGATAAAAAGAAGATAAACGAACTAATAAAAACGAAACACATTCAGAAGAAAATATTGGCAGACTACTTTCGATCCCTATATGCTAAAAGTGACGATGATAAAGAACTACCAACAGCAGAGGTGATGACAAACAAAGAAAAAAACGGGTGTGGCAGTCCAGTGGGACTGCCGGTGGAAGTTACACTTCGATACACGCATTCGCCCTTACAAATTAATTTGGTAGTCAATCTGCACAATCATTAGATATGTAATTAAATATGTAAATAATATAAGTATTTAAAAATGACAATAATTTAATAATATTAATAAAAAAGTGCTCCCAGATAATAATACAATACAAATTAAAATGCAATATCCATAAGTATTTAAAAATGACAATAATTTAATAATATTAATAAAAAAGTGCTCCCAGACTGGGAATCGAACCCCGGTCTCCCGCGTGACAGGCGGGGATACTGACTACTACACTACCGAGGACATGACACAAAGGTATTTCAAAATTGACAGTTCTGGATCATACAGTGATTTATTGAGATTATTATTTTGAAATACAAAAGACTAATATAATTATGAACATTTAATAAATAATACAAAACATATCACATAAATAATAATATTAATAAATATTTTATTATATGTATAATATTGTACCTATATATATCTTTATATAAGATATATAATAAAGGAACATTTTTATATTTAAGAGAGGAAGAGAGAGAGAATATATATCTTCTGTCTCTCTCTTACTCATTATCTTACATATGTAATAATTTCAAAGATTCACTCCCATACAAATTTCCAACGTGGAGCGCGCGTATAGAAGTATAACTTTAATAAATATTGAGAAGGAAGGGATAAAGGGAGCATTAATTAGATTAAAAAACAAAAAAGCACAAAGAGAGGACAGAATACCGAACGAACTCCTAAAGTACGAAGGATCAGCTCTGACCAAACAGCTACTAAAACTAAATAAAAAAAAATAAAACAAAACAAAATTCCTCAAGAATGACAAACAAGCTTCCTAATTCCTCTCTTTACAAAGAGAGACAAATTGGACCCGGGAAATTAAAGAGAAATTAATGTATTAAACACAACACTAAAATTAACAACAAAAGTGACAACCAAACAAATAAACCGAATGAAATTATAACACTAGCAGAAGAACAAGAAGGCTTTAGGTCAAGAATAGCATGCACCGACGCTATATTTATAATAGGTCAAGTGCAAGAAAAATCATTAGAATACAATAAGCCGGCATATCTATGTTCCGTGGAGTTTGAGAAGGCGTATGACCGGATCAAATTAAAGGACGTTATTCACTTATTAAACGCAAGAGAGATACCTATAGGAATAATCAAAACGGTCTAAAATATCTAAATGAAATGCAGAATTTACAAAACAGTCATCAGACCAATAATGACATACGCGGCAGAAACACGACCTACACAGAGAGGACAAAAAGGATGTTAGAAATAGCAAAGATGACAACACTTAGAAAAATTTATGGTAAAACACTATGGAACAGAGCTAGAAGTACAGATATACGACGTAGATGCAAGTTGGAGAGCATTAAGGACTGAGTAAGAAATAGAAGAGTAGAAGGGAACGATCATATAAGCCTAACGACAACAAATAGAGTAGTTAAGATGGCAAGAGACGGTTCTTTAATAGGAAGACGATCAGTAGGAAGACCACAAAAATGATGGAACGACAACTTACTGGAGGCACATTGAAACAAAGACAGAGTCATGTCTACATAAAAAGAAGAAGAAGAAGAAGTAGTAGACTCAATTATCGTACCAGTTCCTAAACAGGATAAGAATAAATCGGACCCAGAGTTTTACTAACCAATCTCTTTAACTTTTACTATGTGTAAAGTATTTGAAAAAAATCGACAGCTACTTAGCCCCATACAAAGTGGATTTAGAAAGTCCAGATCTGCATTAGAAAACCTAGTGGATATTGAATCTGTAATTCATAAGTCATTTGGATGTTGTCAAAAATGCTTGGCTGTTCTTTCTGATATAACGCGTGCATATGATACAATTTGAAGATTAGGTATCATATAAATTCTGTCAAGTTAGTTGATTTAGGGAAATATTATTAAATTAATTAATTTTTTCCTATATAGACGAAACGTCAAAGTTCGAATAGACAACGTTCTTTCAGACTTCCAAATCCAATTAAGAGGCATTCCTTAGGGGTCTACTCTTAGTGCTGCACTTTTCCTTATTGCCATCAATGACATCGCTAAATCATTTAGCCCATTAGTCAAAGCCCGTCTAGTTGTTGATGATCTTATTATATTCTGTCGAGGAAAAAATATATCAACAATGACAACACATATACAGCAAACCGTTTAGAAACTAGAGAATTGGTCGAACACTACTAGTCTAGAATTTTCTCCCACTAAAACAAAAGCAATCATCTTCAGTAAAACTCCAAAGAAGCATATTATATCACCGAAACTCTACCTGAAGAATCTATCAATAAATTATTCAGAATTGATTAACTTCTTGGGAGTAAAACTAAATAATCGACTATCTTGACAAGAATATATCCACTTACTCCGACTATCAGCGCAAAATGGTTTCAATTTAATGAAAAGTATCTCTCATAAACAATGGGGTGCCGACTTCCAAACTCTTATGACTGTTTACAAAACCTTAATTTCTTCAGAATGCAAGTGCTAGATCCAGTACATAATTTAGCAATTAGAATTGCACTGGGAGCACAATACATAAGCTGAGTTCAAAGTATGTATGTTGATATGTTAAATCAAGCCAACCATCCCTTAAACTCAGGTACCTGTTTGTGAAAACACATTTACAGATAGATTTTCATCGATGTTTAATTGTGGAAAAAGATTGGATCCTCTGTTTTATCAAAAAGTGAAAGCAATGTTACAAAGCTCAAATACAATAATTCCATCCACTTAAAATATTTTTTTCTAAAGTCAGCCAACACATGTTACCATGGACAATTGGTCTCCCTGATTATAATACAAATGTGTCTGCATTCAAGAAATGTGACACACCAGCTAAAATCTTCAAAAAGAAAGTACTAGAGATATTAAATGGTTTTAATGTTTACATCCTTCTTTTCACAGACGCATCCAGATCTGCAAACGGAGTAGGAGCGGCTCTCACAACAGATAACTATAACAGTTCCTACCAGCTCCCTATCCAAACCTCCATATTCTCCGGTGAACTCTTGGCTATCCTCCAGTCCTGACGTTTGTCAACAAATACTTTCTAATCATTAGTGATTCCCTGAGTGCATTAACAGCACTAAAGCAATTTTACCCCAAACATCTCGTCCTGCTTTTAATTAAGATGGAACTCAACATACTAACAAAATTAAAGCTTAGTTCAGTTTCTCTTGGTACCTTTACATTGTGAGATAAGTGGAAATAATAAAGCTGAGATATTATCAAAAAATGCAAGTGGGAATCCTTTAATAGACATCCTAACTACCTATGTACATACTGATTTAAAGGAATATTTAAAGAAAAAAATCATGACAAAATGGCAAATAAGTTGGAATAATTTAAACTCTACATTAAAAACTATCAAACATGTTGCTATGGAAACAGCTAATAAGAAGAGAGACCAAGTGGTCATATCCAGATTGCGACTTGGACATACAAAGATAACTCATGAGTTATCACATCCTCCGATGTGTCATCTGTATGATAGTGATAGTGAACTAATAGTGCAGCTTGTGTTGCCCAAATGCAAGAACAAGACGAGACTTAGACAGTCTTGGTCTTGCGCCAATACACCTGGTCTTGGTTTTGGTATTGCACTCCCGGTCTTGGTCTTGGTCTTGCAGCAAGAGTCTTCCAAGTCTTGCAGTTACCCATTAGCCTATTGCTATTTATTAAACGTTACTTTAGATCTTAAAACAACGTAATAGAGTGAGAGTTTAAGCTTAAATTAACATAGCCATAATAAAGACTAACCAAATTAATAAATGTCTAAACAACTGACACCGAGTGGTGTTTGAAGCCACGATCTAAGCGATCCGTGCCTATGCTGTAACTAACTCAGCTATCTACCATGCCCCACGAAAGTCAATCTGTTTCTTAATAAACGTTTGCATTTACTAAGCTTACATGTGCTAAAACATGGTTAAAACACAAAAAAACAAATTAATGACATAAGCATGCCTGTATTTTAAAGAACATTATCTGGCTAGAAAGAGACTGATGGGTATGACGGGCAAAAAATCCACATACATGTATCAAGGGCACAGATTTTTTAGGTGAAAAGATAACAAACTATAATCCACTTATTAAAGCAAAATAAATGTTTTTACCAATCTTATCTCTACTTTTATATAAAAAACTAACTTGAAAAAATAAAGAATAGGTAAAAAAGCAATGATAATCAAAAGAAGTTATTTTAAATTAAGGAGATACCTACTTAATAAATACATTAATTTACCAAAATAAAGTAGGTACATAATATATGTAATTGGTAATAAGGTAATAAGTATATTTTTTTACATGTCCACTTTTTCCAGCGGTTATTTAAAAGCTTGTGATATCTCTAGCGAATTTTGATTTTTTAGGAATAAATATTTGTAATTCCTTTTTGTGAAAATATATTAGATGCTTCCTTAAACCTGACGTGTTTCTGTTGTTCATTTTCATTTCAACCTTTCTATTTAGGCTCAATGTACACAAAGCAATGGGATGCATGAATTATTTCGCAAAACTCATCAAATTTGCTGTTATATCTTTTACATCTATAACTCCAACGCTCACTACTCTACTAGAACTATTTGAATCTTTGTCCCTCATGTTAAATTGTAAACTTGTCACTCCTGGAACAACAATGATTAGATGAAAAACAATTATTACATTAGACTTAAAGGAAATCTCGATTTGGAATGAAGTAAAGTGATTTCGAAAAAGTAACGACTATACTACTAGTTACTTTATGTTCGTTACTATCCAATACCCTAAGTATCTAATAAACTGAGAATTATATATCGTTACTTCGTTATTTTAAATACTTCGGTATTTTTTTTACACGGTAGGCGACATTATCTGTTATTAATTTGTCTCATTACTTTTGAATATTAGTCGCGCTCTTTCAGCAAATTTTGTTTAACCGAATGATCTCATCGCACACTCAGCAGAAACAATTTATAGTCTTAGGTCAATAAGATTTGTTTATTTAGATTCCTCCTGACTAAATTATAATGGGAAAAAAATTGAATTATTAAGTGGGTGTCCGTAACAATTATATTCTTTATTAGCTAGGGTTACATATTTTAAAAAATACCGATACGATATTACTGTCGGCGTCGCAATGCAAGAAGATGAATTTTATGATTAGAGGGCAGCTATTCTCAAAATATGGACAATTAATTTCAGAGCGAAGAAGTCGTCTGCTGAAAAAGAATATACAAAATATTTCATTTTTACATTGTAATTATGACCTCTGAGCACGTGTCAAATGTGTTTTTTTAATTAATATTTTGATTCGGTATTGTTTGTAATGCGCATAAGTCCAGTTTTTTAAATTTTTATTACATATTTTTTTGCGTCTCATAGAATCTTTAAGCACACTCAGTCCTAACTGCAAGACGCAAGAGTCTCGCAGGCTTAGTCTTGTTCTTGCTTAAATCTTGCACGGTCAGTCTTGGTCTTGGTCTTGCTAAAATTAGGCGGTCTTGGTCTTGGTCTTGGTCTTGGTCTTGCAAAAACGCAAGAACAAGACCAAGACTGCAAGACCAAGACCGATTTTGGGCAACACTAAGTGCAACATATATTAATATACTGTCCTGTCTATGTACTGGAACCACAAAAACAACAGTTACCTAATACCTTTAAAGAATATTTAAGTGAAAATAATTTATCTAAAATTCTCAATTTTTGATGTGCCATAGGACTGAGTAACCTAATTTGATATTAACCTTTTGTTACTCTTTCATATATCATGTAAATAAAGTTTAATTCTAATAACCTTTTGAGGTTGAAGCCAATTGTAAATAAAAAAAGCTGAACGTATTCGAGAATTTTTCATTAGCTATTCCTCATATACCTTTTAGAATCAAAAACCTGTATAAGATTTTTTCAATTTTTTTTCTTTACTGGCCTACAAGTACATTTTAAGACGACATACTGTAATATATAATTAATATTAAAATTAATTGAAATACAGATTTTAATGGCAACTTTATTAATAATAAAAGATTACTTAAAAGAAAAGTTAATAATAACTACTTGTCTAACAAGTTGTATAATATGTGCTTATTATATATTTTTATAAAAGGCACGCTTCACTAAACTACATTTTTATTTATTATTGATTCTTGTTATTATGAAATTACTACAATTTTTATTATTATTATTATTATTATGTATTATAAAACCGTCCATTTTACATTTTGACGAGATAATGTAGGTACACACCTAAATATAATAAAGGATAAGCAGAAGAAATATTACATAAAAGTTTATTTAACAGTCAAATTATACACTACATCAAACTCTCTTCATTTTTAGTATTAGTTTATATACCATTTTATAGTTCAAAAGACTGGTACAAATGCAGGTTTTTGCATGATAGTCTACTTATTGCAATCAGTCTCAACTCTATAGTAAATTTAAAAATTAATTTTGAGCTATGTTGGTCAAATTTTAACTTCGAAATCAAAATTTGAAGTTACAACCAAGCACACAAGGTCAAAACCAATCTTAATAATTGTAACTTAAAACTAGAAATCTATTCAGCTGTAATTTATCAAATTTATTAAATTCATCAGTTTGTCAAATTTGTCAAAATTAAAAAAAAAATGAAAGTTCTTTTTCGCCTGAATTCTTACGCCTTTCAGTGTCTTATTTTTTATTTTAATGTTTGCTGCTTATCCATTTCTTCCAGTTTTTCCGGTCTGCACTCATTCTTCTCATTTCTTCAAAGTAGTTTCTCTTTTTTGTCCAATTTTGTTTATTCTATTCAACTATTTTTTCCTTGTTCTGCCTTTCATTCTTTTTCTAATTCTCTTTGCTTCTATTATCTTCTGAATTAAGTTGTTTTGGTTGTTTTAAGTTTGTTTTGTCATTGGATGTTTATACCAACCTAACTACTTTCTCTCATTTTTTTTTCATTAGAAGTACTTCATTCATCTTTTGGTTAATTTCTTCATTTCTGTATCTATTCATTTTGGTTTTTTCAGTAATACTTTCAACATATTTCATTTCCATAGTTGTTATTTGATGTCCATGTTTAACTTACATTCGTAAATAATGGGACAACTATTGCGTTAAAAACTCTATTATTCTAGCTAACTCGGCGAAGTTCGTACCACCATAAAATTAATAGATATTCTGTTAAATTGTTAGTTAAAGTTACATTACCTTTTTTATGTTAAGATCAACTTAATTAAGTTCAATAAAGGTTCAAAAAAGAGCTACTTCATGTGGTAAAAAAGTAAACATTTGTTAAATGGCTTGCACCGTGTCGATTATTTTCATCGAAGGTCCTTGTGAGATAGGAACTAATTTTTTGTGTTGAGGGGCGCAACAATCAGCAAATTGAATGGTTTGCCTACACCTCAACATACTACGTTTAATTGACTATGTGAAAAACAATTATTTTCTATATTCAGTCTATAAAGATTTAAAGGTTGGTCTTGTCAATTGTTTATCGTCATGGCGAATTCAAGGCAAATCGTATATTAAATTCGGTTAAAGTCGAATGTAATATCGGTTGGTACCATCAGAAATCTCGGAATGGGAATTTCCAAATCATTAATTTTCTTTTAAATATCCTGGCGTATATTATATTACCTATGAGTCTACACATCACCAAACGCACCCCGTTACATAGTTTTAGTTGATTCAGATTTAAAATTACGATGACGACCGAGCCAACCTTTAGTTGTAAAGTCTTGGATGGTGGGGGGAGGAGTAGACCTAGGAGTGACCTAGGTCAAGATATCTAACTTGCGTTTTGCAGACGACATTACACTTTTAGCGTCTATTTAAGAAGAAATTACTAACTTGTTAAAATACCTCGAACTAGAAAGTGTTAAGCCTGGACTCATCGTTAACTACAACAAAATCAAAATCATGGTTATTGATTGCCAATAGCAGTTTCCTGAAACCCGAACTAATGCGAGATGCGAGGTAGTCTCCTCTATGATATATATATTGGAGCTCTAGTTAACAACACAAGCAGTTGTGAACCCGAAATTCGAAGACGTATATAATTAGGAGGCCAAGAGCAGACACACGTAGTAGAAGAAGACCACCTACACGTTGGGCTGACGACATCAGGTGTATCACCAAAAATTGGCAACAAAGAGCACAAAATCGTAAATAATGGAGTTTAAGGGAGGCATATGTCCAGCAGTGGACGTGATAAATGAAGGCTGGATGATGATGATACAATTAGCAAGAGCAGTAATGACTAAACTAAACGAGGTCTGGCGTGATCGTCACATTACTATGACAAAAAAGGAGAGACTCGTTTTACCAGCGATGTCTATTAAGTGAAGATAGGCAGTTTACTAATAAAGACTACAAAACTGAATCCTATTATTGTAATTATTACTACGACTTTTTAATTTTCATTAATGTTTATGTTTTTGTCATTATTATGACTTTTTAAATTGTCAACATAATACATAATAAAGACATGAAAAGTTTAAAGAGAGTCAATTTTAAACAATGATTAAGTAACACTGGAGGTTGGTATCAAAGGCAAAACCAAATAAAAGATTTTTAAATGAGGTAACACTTACTACATAAAGCCATCTAAAATATTAAAGGGTATCTCCAGTAGGAAAGGGAAGAATTTACGTTTACGACATTAGCGCTAAAAAGTTAAAATTTGACGTGTTTCGACATTTCTTTCTAATGCGTCCTATTTCTGAAATAGTGAGGGTGGGTCCTTTTCAAATGAGCATAGTGTATATTGTAGTAGATCGTTTACAGTTTCCGTTACTTTTTGATGAACATTAAAGCTGGTATATTTCTTTTCGTTTCCTTAATTTCCCGACACTTCTCATTTAGCCAACTTTCTTTCGAAGCTTTTATTTCTTTTCTCATCCTAAAATTAAAGAGCTTATACTTTCCACTACATTAAACCTTAAAATCTGATTAATATACTGCTACATATTCTCCACATTGCTGTGTGCCATGGAGTGCTGGACTCTTACAGAGACACTAATAGAAAAATTTGAGGCTTTTGACACGTGGATTTACTGACGAATATTGCGGATAAGTTGGGTTAATTGAATAAGAAATTAAAAAGTTTTACATCGAATGAAAAAGAGCACAGAAATAACAAAAAGAATAAAAATTCGAAAGTTACAATATTTCGGCCATGTAATGAGACATCTAAAGAGATATAACCTGCTACAGCTCATAATACAGGGCAAGATAGGCCGAAGAAGAATATCTTGTCCCAAACCTCCGAGAGTGGTATAAAGAGACATCCGCTAATCTTTTTCAAGCAAGCAAGAAATTTAATTAAACCCTGCCTGTGAAACTTGTTTACCTCGAAGTTTTACGTTCGGGTGTAACAATTCATTGGAGCGAGGTGTATTGACTCGAGTTATAAACAGGAATCACTCTACCTCGCTCCAATGCTCCAGACCATCCATTTTCCCCCTATAGCACCCTGATGGATGATAGGTACACAACTATCAGCTAAATGCTCTTCATGTGGGAGTCCTGGGTAATAGAACTCCAACATGGTACCTTATCCGATTAAAAATTCAGGATAGCGTTATTCGCTTTATTCCTGTTATCTTAAACTATCCTGTTAACTAAAATTGCTTACTTGGACTTCAAGTCTCCACTCTGGACCAGGCCTACCAGGGAGACTTGGTGCGCAAGTGGTTGGGCCCTATGTGCCCCCATCTTGTTGTTATTGTTAATATTTTTTTGTTGGTTTTTGGCGGTTTTTGTTAGTAGTTTTTATAATTTTTTTGGTGGCCGAAGCCATTTTTTGTGTTTTTTATGATTTTTTTTGTAGGATGGCCTAAAACATAAAATCAGAATTAGTACATGTATATAAATATAATCAATTTACCTGGGCCTACACTGTGTTGTGCTTGTCCACGATTTTATAGAGCTACGAACTATCCGCTTTTGTGTTGTTGTTTTATTTTCTATTCGGTGATTTTTGTTTCCTCTCTGGTATTATTTGTTTATTTTCTCTCTGGTTTTATTTTATTTTTATTCCACTATTTGCTGTTTGGGTCTTTTGGGCTTCCATCGGTGGAAAGCACCGTATCTCATAATCTGTCGCATGATGTAACTTGGATCCAGTTCAGTGAACTTTGTCTTTCATTATTTCAGTCACTCAGATTTGTTGTAATTCTCTAATTAGGAATCTTTCAGCAACGTATTTCGGTACGTTGGCTGCCTCTCTTAGACTACTATTATGTGCCGCTAATATTCGGTTTTTTTCTAGTATTGCATATGTGTCCCCATACGAGAGATGCATATGTTCTGTTAGTATAGGAAGAATTACACTATTTATTATTCTTATTTTTGTTTTCATTCTCAGTTTACTTTTTCTTCCTGCGAGTCCTCTTATCGACGCTTTTGCTATGTTTGCTTTTTGTATTGTGGCGTCTACTGTATTGGTTGCTGTACCTTTTTGTGAAGAGTACTGCTTGCGTTTTTTCGGAGTTTAAAGCGATTTTCGATGTTTGGCGTTGTTCTTCGACTTCTATGAAGTCGATGTCTTCGTCTGGGGTGTTGCTTTAATGTGCACTCTCTCTCTCTCTCGAGAGAGAGTAGTTTTCATTACCTCCGCATTTTTCTCAGTAGAGTATACTATGCCGTTTTCTCCGTGTATTGGATTTCTAATAGTAATCTTTGGAGCTTCCAAATATTTTACAGGGTACTGAAATAAGATATTTTCCTATTTTCTTCTTTATTTTATTTTCTTCTTTCGTTTATGAGATCTAATATTTTATCAGTCATCCAGACCTGCTTTTTCTTTGATGTTTGTGCGCGAGTAATCATTTTCTCTTATCCTTTAGGGCTTGATTAATTTTTGCCCATTTTTTATTCACATCTTGACTTGTCTATTATTGCTACAATAGGAACGTGATTCGAGTCGTCTAGCACGGCTAAACGATCGCCATAGGCATGACCGAATAATAAACCTTATAAGCCATCTCCTAAAAACAGTTTTAAAAATTATACATAAAGGAATATATAAAAACTGCGAAGAGCCCATGATCAACACACAATTCGACTTAAGAGATTCTGATTGCAAAATACAAGCCAAAATAAGATAACACCGGAACAATTATTAGTTAACCGATAACCTAATCACAAATCACCAACTTTTGCTATTTGAATTCGAATTTAAACGAACAGTGGTAACATTCGACGGAAATTAAGAAAAGGATCGACAAGACAAGATTAGCCCTCGCTACAATGAAAAAATCTTTAACAATCCCCAGGTTTCTATTCTTCTATTCTTAAATGCCTTTCCTGAGATTTTCCAAGTTTTTTAATTACAGTGTCTCAATAATACTACATACTCATATTTGTTCAAAATATAACAGAACTTTCTTTCATATTCCAACTCATTTTTTCTATTATTATTTTTACCATAAGTAAATCTTCTTTCTAATCTTTTAATATCCATATTTCACTATTTATAATATAATATTAATAAAGTCTCTCTAAAGGTCCAATATTTTTTTAGTTCCGTTCTTAAATATGCAAAAAACAGAATTCGGAATCTTATTTAGATTTCATGTATATTGTTACACTCCTTTAGAAGAACAATGTGAGTCCATAGTACTAATGTATTGGCAATAAATCAATATCGTGAGAATTGACTCATTTCTGATACATTAATTGTTTAAAATAGTTTATTTAACATCAAGAACATTACAATACTTAATACAATTTTAACTCAATGACAACTATTAAATACTGCTGTCACTTAGACTGTAAACTTCTGTGTTTATATATATTTTCTTTTTCGTCAAAGGACTTTTTCTATATCGAATAAATCTCATTTCTATATGGAACTGTCGTAACACTGATACCTTCTTCATAGTTATTTACCTCAAATAACTGATCTATCAGCGACCGATTGAAGCCAACAGGGTACATCAGTTCCATAGTATAGAGCGAATCTATCGATATGAACTACCTTAGGTTTACTTCTAGCTAAAAACTGGATGCGGTAAATTAGATCGTTTATTTTGTGCAGGTTGGTTTACGGGCCTTCCCAGTTTTGTTGATGGTTGGGGACAAAGTCCTTTTTTACGTTTGGGATTGTATAACCATACTGGGTCACCTCTTTCCAAAGTTGTGCCAGTAGCATGTATTGGCTTTATCACTTTGAAGCTTTAAACTTTTACGAGCAAATTCGTAGACTTTTTCCAATTTTTTTTAAAGTATCCCAATCTTTTTGGTTATCAGCGACAAACATTGAAAGATATTAACAAACAGATTCAAAATTTCATTCTTTTGATCAGAATGTAACTCTAACAGAACTCCATGTCTTGATACAACGTGTGTTATGAATGCTTCTGCTACTATAGTCGCTTCTTGATTAGAAAGACGTGCAATTTCAGGCCATTTTGAAAAATAATGTATTGCGACCATTAGTACTTGTTACTTCTCTCCGTCATTGAAAGTGGACCTAGAATATCTACTGCAACTTCAAAAGGCTATCCGGAAAGATATTGTGCCATTTTACCACGACTTTTGGTTTTAGGGCCTTTTTTACAATCTTCTAGATCTCGGTGATAATTGATCCTGTAAAATCTGTCTCAAATTTTGAAAGAAGTGTTCTTTTAATTCGAAAATATGCTCTAGAAAGGCTGCTATGAAGTTCTTGCAATACATTTTTAAAGTGCGATTTTGGCAGTAGCATTTGTTGAACTATACGTACTTCATTGAAACTTTCTCATTTTAGATATAATAGATCATTGGAAATATACAGAGATTTTAAGCCATTCTTGTATAGCCTTTAAGTTTAATCTTCCTTTTGAATCTTTCTAAGGTTTTCCATGGTCGTTATTTTCGTCATGTTTAACTGTCCTGATCCTCCGGAGACACTTTTTTGGTTACGTTCTCTTTTCTTTAAGTTAACACTGAATTTGAACCTGCACTTCGTTCAAAGCATCTTGAAATTCTTGTAATTCGGCAAAATTGACACCTGTTCTCTTAACTGTTCTATTTCATTTTTACTAATCGCTAGTTGCTCATTCAAATGTATAACTTCAGATTCCAAAGTATTTTTCAATCACAAATTAGTCCATTAATTTGTAATATCATATTAATCTTAATTTTCTAAATTTGTATAGTTTCACGGTGTAAAATTGTGAAACATATTGATAAGTAGCCTAATTACAGTTTGTTTAATTTCCTGCAAACTATAGATTGTCTAATATTATTGAGGAAATGCCTACAATCATTTCCTCGGTTCAAATTATATTTGCCAGCTTTCAAAATTCAAAGGTTTTTGTTCTATGCAGAGGTCAATACACTTATTTGATGTATCGCAGCATTTTAGTGAGAATATAAATACAGCTTCGGGACTAGTTTGGGAAGCAGACTATTATAAATTTTTACCTCAACAACAACTATAGTGTAATAATTCAGTAGCTGCCAATAAAACTATATTTTATTCCACGACTTCAACATTTTATTTTATTATCGTCGATCGAGAAGAATCGGACAAAGGGAATGAGAAAGAATTATAATTTATAATTACATTCAACTTTGTCCAGTATCTTTTACATTTCTTTGGTCACTTGTGGAAAATCAATTTCTTGGAGACCTATATCAACTAGTATTTCTAGTAAGACTAGGTGACGGGCTTCTGAATGTCGATTTCAGCAACTTTCTGACCCTATTCTTTGGATATTATTTTCTTGTTTGGGATCGGTTTCTGCAATTAAAACATCTTACTAACTGGCCTAAGATTAGTGCTCCATCTAGCGTTTTGTGATGTTGTAATCCGAGAGCTTGTTGCATTTCGACACCTGTAGTCCATCTAAGAATGTAGTATAACAATTTGTTCCAGAAAATCTTTTGGTGCCTGAGGGTACGCCAAACGCAATAATCTTTTACTTTAGGCTTTAAATTCTTACAGGTTTTTCATATGTTTTGATATCGTACTTTCAGCGGACTTTGGAAAACCTGTTTGAGATGCTGATGCTTATGCTTATGCTTTTGTCTCTCGAGCTTCAACAAGAAAGGTATAACTGGGTGCATCCTTGAAAAGAAATTGCAAGATGGTTGCTGCCTGTCCTCAAAGCGACACTACCAAGGAAGCTGCCGTTTTTTCTCAGTCCAGCTATTTACTCTAGCTGCAGCTTCGAATTGAAAACAATTCGAAGCAACAAGTTTTCCATGTTATTTGACCACCAAATGTAAGTGGTTTTGAATTTTTTTTAGTTTTAATTCTGCCTGGTTCAACTATGGGAGATGATGAAGCTGTTTATTTAGATTCGACTTTAGTTACTGAAACAATATTAGATAAAGAACCTTTGGTACAAATTTTTAACTTAACTAAATCAACTATTTTTTTCTAAATTAGATTTTAAATCATTTTTATGTTGTACTATTTTATTTTCTACATCGGTTTTTTATCGTTTTATTATTTTTCTAATTTGAATATTTTACTAGTAATTTGATTTACCTCTAAAATTTTCGTGAATTTGAGATAAACTATTTAAAATTTATACCTCTACTTTTCTATGACTCTCCTTTTCCTATTCCTCTTTTTGCAAACGCTTCTCTTTTCTTGTCTATTCTTCTCCTTTTTCTCTTCTTCTTCTTCTTGTCTACTCGTCTCCTTGTTATCTTCCTGTTCTTGTCTACACGTCTCAATTTGCTCTTCCACTTTTAAAAACCATGCGGGCGTATCAATTTCTTTATCAAATTTCATAGATCCTGTATTAACCATCAACAATTATTTAACATTACAATGCGCAATTTTTTATTATCAAAGAAAAAAATATAGGAGGATAGATTAACTGATTATAAGCAAGGAAAAAATAGTAAAAAAAATCAACCATGAAAATTTTTGTTTATAATTTGATACTTTATTGACGATGCATATAAGCATCATTGCGCACAAAGGAGCACAGCATAAAGTAGTAAGGTGAAAGTAACTAAGATTTATGAAAGGTTTTGAAACAGTTGTTTTTTTGTTTAAACACAAAGCTGTATTACACTTTTCATACACTACAAAAGTTTGATTCTCACACAGAGGATTCTTACAACGTAGCCTTGTATTGTTCCAAATGGGAAGATGATTTTGGTTGTCCAATCTGATATCCTGAGGTGGCAAGGGAGCAACATTAACTTTTTACTTTTAAAATAGATTTGTTGTTGCCAGTCAGATGGTCGTCCTCCTTTCGTCGCATTTTGTGAGCCAATAGTAGATAGTGTACATGCTAAGTCAACTCTAAATAGTGCAAGTTTTAAAAGGTTTGGCTTGCCTTCATTATATCGTCGATAAAGAAGCCAAACATTTGTTACGGTTATGTCAATGAGGTGATAAAATAGCCTCATGCACCATTTTATTGATATCATCTTTGTTTTGTATCTACCAATGACGCTATCGAGCAAATCGACCCCACCCATATGACGGTTATATTGCTATACAATGGCAGGGCATGGCAACTGGAGCTTCTTTTTTTGTTTTCTGTCGTATCTCTCTACCATTTGAATAGGATCGGTACCAACGAATGAAGACAATAATGTAACTGTTTTATTATCTCTCCAGAAGACAT
Organism: Diabrotica undecimpunctata; assembly: GCF_040954645.1. NCBI lineage: Eukaryota > Metazoa > Arthropoda > Insecta > Coleoptera > Chrysomelidae > Diabrotica > Diabrotica undecimpunctata. The sequence goes on from NC_092805.1 coordinate 102,002,218, forward strand.
TACTTATATCTGTACCTTCATAATCTGCTACAAATTCTTCAGAAGTTCCTCTGGGTAATTTATTTAATACTGCTTCAGTTGGCATTTTACAGCATGGAATTCCATGCTATGACCAAGACTATGAATTCCTTGTTTCAGCTAAGTAAGTTTTTTGTACTCACCCTGGTAATAATTAACAAATTATTAGCAAAATAAAACACCACAAAAGCACAAATAGTGTAACCAAACCACGTGAATGAATCCGTTTACAGTGAATAACTAAGATTATTGTGCAGCCCTCGATATTCTAGGTCTGTTTGCCAGATGGACGGGTAGTACATAAGTGAATCAAGTCGTTTTCTAAGTTTAAAATTTATTAGAGGGTACCATGGAAACAAAAAACCAGGGTGATGCAAATATGCATCGCTGCGCATTGTAGGGTTTAATATCTGCCGCTGCCATCAATGTTATACTTTTTTAAAATAACTTTATTTAACGAAAACAAATTACAATACTTAATATAACTTGACTCAATGACAACTATTAAATTCCAAAAAATACTGTCACTTAAACTGCCAAATTCTATGTTTATATACATTTTCTGAAGTTTCCATCGAGTTAGAATCTATGGAGAGGGCATCACGTGACTAAAAACGACCACACTTCGGCCATATTGTTTTGACACTTTTGACAGATCGTATATGTTTTTTTACGTTTGTTATTTTTCGAATATTTTTAGTTTTATAATACTTTTATAGAAACTGTAATAATATATTGTGATAGTGCATAATAATGGTTTCTTGTTCTCAACGTAGTTGCAGTGGCAGAAGCAATATTAATAAAAAATCTTCAGGAATAACGTTCTACAGGTTAGTATACAAATATGTAAACAAAGTAATGGTCCGTACTTCAGAGAATAAATTAATAGTATTTGACTGTATTAATTTATCTTTATGTATAATATATCGTGTTTTTAGTGTTTACCGCAGGATAAATAAATCATGGTTTATTAAAAATGTATTGCACTTTGTAGATTATGATTAAATCTTCTGAATAACTAGTCATATTTTTATAGTAGTTTTAATATTATTGAGTCCGGCCATGATCCCACCGCCATATTGGTATCACCGTTAGCCACGCCTACCTACGCCGTTTTTAATACACACGTTAATATGCTCATAGCTTCTCCATAGATTCTAACTCGATGGAAGTTTCAGACACTGCTAAAAACTTCAGGATTTTTCGATGACAACTCGATTATTCTAGATGTTTTTAATACTTCTTCTTTTTCGTCAAGGGACTTTTTCTATTTGGAATAAATCTCAAGGAACTGTCGTAACAATACAGATTGAACGAATTTAAAACGGAACATACGAAATCAATGTATTTCGGCTCAACTCCGCTCTAGGTGGTTGGCCAACAAAAGGTTGTCAAATAATAATTATATTATAAAAATCCAATACTTCAGCGGGCTGCTGGATTCTAAATTCATTCAAGAACAAGTCAAAACTCCACCCAAATAGGTTGCCTAGAATTACTGTGAAAAGATCTTGGTATAACTAGACGAAATTCCAAAGGGCGGACGCGAGAGTGGATACATAAGGGGTGGCGGACAGGGGTGAAGTTGCAATTTTTTGGGGAAAAATTAACGATAAGTAATATGTCCGCCATTTTCATGGCTCATTATTTAGCCCCTAAAAACTCTAAATCCAAAAGAGCGGACAGCTGGGTTGGTACAGAGAGCCATAAAACGGGGTCAAATGTACCACTTGCCTGCGCATTTTAGGTCTCGGTAACAATTTTCAAACTGATTTTATTATGATATTTTTATACAGATTGATTTGAAAATTTGTATGTTCGCTTCTGTTACTATTCTGAGAAGCGTCAGGTAGAGTTTTCCTCAAAATTTTCCAAAAAAATTTCCGTAAATGAAAATTTTCGTAATTTTTTGAGGTAAAATCTAATTTGTAGAATCCTTTCGATTTTCTGTAAGTTATACCATGTAGTTTTCCAAAAATTTTCAAACGATTTTTCCGATAAGAAAAAAAAATTTAGAAAAACTTTTCTAAAACATTTGATAAATCTACGTCTACGTCATCGTCTGAATCTTTTATAAAATATTTTGTAGTTTTGTAGCTTATGTATCTGTTATGTTGGGATTTCGTCTAGTTATACCAAGATCTTACTCTGGGTAAATTTTCAGCCATATTATCGATCGTTAATTTTTCCGAAAAAAATTACAACTTCATCCCTGTATAGCCACCCCCTGTACCACAAGGGGCATCCGCCTGTAAGGCAAAGTCTTAACCCAGTTACAATGGTAACATATTCCAATAGATACATGTCATATAACTGATCAGTTCAAAATTTCGGCTCTATCTCTCCGACTATTAGGCAAGCTCCTGTTTCCTTTAAAGGAGACAGATAGTTGAACAATATTTTATACAATGTCCATCACCGGGTATGGATTTATTTTTGTCCAAGTTTTATATTGGTTCACTATTTCAAATGCAGTTCAAACAGACATATATTAAATTGTATGTTCCGTTTTAAATTCGTTTAATCTGTATACTCAGCACTTATAGGTAAAAATTTGCTAGAGCGACCTTAAAAACACATGAATTTTTATTAGATATATGCCTTAAACAATTTTAATTTTTTTAATTCCTATAATATCAATGGTAATTTTTAAAATAAGTCTGAAATACATCTTCCTCTGAATTACGAAATTAAAAGTAACGTTTATTCTAAACGTATAAAACTACGCCTCCATAATTTCGCGTTCGAACAAATTGCTATAGCAATAATATTAACGATTTAATGGGGCTTATAAGGATGTGCTTTATTTCTGTAAGGCATAACACATAAATTATATATAAGGTCGTTACATTCACATGAAATGATTTGAGAACATAAAATCCATTTTGTGAAATGTAAAAACATCATAAATCTGAATCTGTAGCGATTCTGTAAATGTTAAAGCTAACTGTATCTGTGACTCCTCGTCATGGTTAATTATTCTATAAGAATTACCATATTATATACAAAGGCGCTAATATTATGTTAAAAAATTATATTCGAATGTTTGTATTAAATAACAGAATAATAAGTTTAAAATTTAATTTTTTAAAGGGTGGAACAAACAGATGAAAATTTAGAAACGGTTTGTAAAGAGTTTGTACGATCGATGAAAATTTTATGCAGATTTTGGTTTATAGTTGCGTATTTACGGTATTTCAAAATATCCATAAACCAACCTGACTATCATCATATGGAAACACGAAGAACCAATTCGATTATATCGTTACTGACAGACATTTCACAAATTTAATAGACGGCAAAATACAGATGCGCAAATATTGGCTCAGCCTACTTCATGGTAGTTGTAAGGCTCCAACAGAGAATTTCTAATGCCAGAAAAGAAAAAATGTCAGGTACAGTTGAGTCCATGGTTCTTTACCCGTGCACCATTTAAAGAATACGAAATAGGTCGGAAATTTACTCCACGCAACAGCAAGTGACAGAAAGTGGCTACTGCTCAGATCACGGATTAATTACACAATTTTACGTTATCAAATAAATATAATGTAAAATGTTAGTTTTGCTTAAAAATTTTGGTGCATAATTACAGCTACATTTGAAGTAGCTTAATAAATCATTAATATCAATAATAACATTATTCAATGTTAATTATTACAGGTTCGATAAAAATATTACACATATTTTCTTCTCGAATAAACAACTGTTCAACTAATTTGTTAGTCTATTCTATACACTTTTTCCAGGCAACACTTTTGAATTGGTTCCTTCGGCATACTTAAAATATGTTCAATCCCTATATTCATTTCTGCCAATATGTGTATTATATGCAATCTGCTCATACTAATTCGATAGCATAAAAATATGGATGATAATAAAGCTCTATTTCCCGCTGATATCAATTCATTAATAATAATTTATATACAGTATACTTCCTCTATAGCGAACACGGTTATTACGAGGTTTCGCTTATAACGAGGTACATTAGGTGTCCTGTGAAATTTCTATTGAACTATAACCCTCTATAGCGAGATAAATTTGGTTATACTGAGAGAAAATAAGATCAAAAAACGTGATTTTTACGTTTTTGGCCAAGCCGTGGCTATAAATAAATACCGTTTTTAACTGCCTTATTCTGTTTAATCTACCGACCGATGCTGTGTTGTCGGAAATTTACAATTTATGATTTATAAGTGTCAGTGTAAGGGTTTGACCATTCGCACCTAATAAACTACGTAAAGAGGTTTAAAAGCATGACAAATGAAACAAATTTCACCAGAATTTCATTTCACAATGTCTTCGCGTCTTGAAAGTTGTGTTGTAGATTACATAGTCATATAGATTACCAGAAAAACCAAAGTAAAAGACGCATGAGAACATGCTGCCAAATTAAAATGGAGCTTCGCAGGCCACAATGCCCGACTGAAGGATAAAAGATGGAACCACGAAATACAACAATGGAGACCATGGTTAGAAAATAGAAGCAGAGGAAGACCACAAATGAGATGGGCTGATGACATAAAGAAGATCGGAGGACACAACTGGAAGCAAGTGGTGCAAAATAGAAAACACTGGATTGATTTGGGAGCAGTGGCGCACCGAGGGGGGGTTTTGGGGGTTAAACCCCCCACAGGACCCTATTCCGACACTGTTACTTACACATTTTAAGGACTCAGAATGGAGGTAACATCATAAAAAAAATTTGGTGACCAACCCCCCTCCCCTCCCCAAAGGCAAATTCTAGGTGCGCTACTGTTTGGGGGAGGCCTATGTCCAAACTTGAATTACTTAAGGCTAAAGAAGAAGAAGAAGAAGGGTCTTCTAAGCTTAAATGGTACACATCTGTGTAATTTGATGAGCGAACTAAAGTATATTGAAATGGTATAAGACTCGAGGCACACTTTGAATCGGCAGATATTTCAAATAACCAAAAGATCGATGACTTCACTCTATCGAAAGCCTTCTCGTAATCGATGAAAGCTACATAATTATCTTTACGTTGGTTGCGGCAAACCCCAAACTGGGTTTCATCTAGATCTCTTTCGCAATGAATAATTCAAAGAAAAAATTTTTCAATGTGTAGCTCATTATACTAATTAATCTATATCTGTCGCATTGTTTACATCATTTTCTATTTTACTTTTCCTGATATCTGAAATAATAAAATTCTTTTCCTGATGTGTTTTCTCTATTCGTTTTAGCCTGACTTGTGCACCGGTGACTAAAGGATTGCGATCACATCCAATATCTACTCCATGGTAAAAATTTTTATGTCGTAACACTACTGATGGAGTTCCTAAATTTTTTGTCGATGATAAGAATGGAAAAAAGAAATGTAAAATACAATTCAATTGGAGTTAAACAACTGTTCCTCATATTCACTTTTAATTTTCTAACTATGATTTCTATTTTATCAGTTTTATATTTTAGATAATTTTACTCTTTTGTTACACATATAAATCGGGTGCTGATTTATAGTAAGGCAAGATATCGTTACTCATTAAAAAAGTGTTCAATAATTTTAGGTTGGTTGTAAAATTAAGAGCACTCCTCCGCCATGCCGTGACATTTAAATATAATTGGTAATCTTAGCGGGGAAAGAGGGGACCTGTCGAGTGCCACCCAATAAATAATGTAGTCGCTTTTCATGACAGGGACGGGTGAGCGTATCAGATAGAATTTCGCCTTAGTTTATGCTAGATTGATAGATTAGCCCGAACCATCGTTTTGTTAATTACCTTGGACACATTTATTGTGTTTTTATTTAAAATACAGCAACGTAATTGGAGAGAATAATAGAGACGATAGTAAATTGTTCTTGTTTATTGAGAATGCAGATTAAACAAAAACTTTATAAGGGAATACAGAATAATGGAAAAAAGAAATTAAATCAGAAATGGAAATATTAAGACCGCAGCACATACCAACATTTAAAGATACTTTTAGCTAAAAATTTTTGGACAAAAACAGTCATCAACGTAAATACGGTAGTAGAAAATGGACAAATTTCTTAAAAGATTTAAAAAAGGAAAGTCCCATTCTGTCAGTATTGTCATAGATTTATTACTGTATGACACAAAATATATTTCCAGATGCCTAGCGAAATTTTCCATAAATTTTCAATTGAACATGTATATCTGAAGAAAGTTAAACTTCTAACCTAACCTAACCACATCTTTCGTTGCGAATATAGACATAAAATACAAATAGACTGAGAGTTACAATGGACTACCTAAGTCTGGACCTCACAGTGGTTGGGGGTTTTAAAAACCTTTTCAAACATTTCTAATTTGTGTGTATGTCTAAGTTGGAAATATTGGTTTTTTAAATTGTTTAAAGAATAAATAAGGACTTTTAGTTATGAACATTCATTCTGTGCGATTGGTATTATTTGTTGTTCGTGAGTTTGTGAGGTAAGAATATCAAAGTATTAAGATATTTACTATGAATGTTCATATTTTAAGGTTATGTTGTTTTTTGATTAAAACTTTAATTATTTTTTTTACTGTATTTTGAGGTATTTTGTTGTTGTTTTTATCAGGGTTATTTCAAAATAAATCAATATATAAATGAATTTATTTACAAAGTTTTAAAATATTTAAATTAATGTTTTATTCTTTTTTCGTTGCCAGTGATTTTATCCTGTAAAAGATTAAAGATACTCGTTTTCTCGTAGTTTAAGTTGTAATATAATATTCATTCTGTGGAAAACTTTCTATCAAACTGACATAATGAGTGTTTAAAAAAATGTTTTTTTAATGTTGTAATAGTTTTTGAGTTTGTTTTTTAGATCTGGGCCTATAATAGCTAGTAAACATGTGTTTAAGATATCCAGTATTACTGAATTTTTTGTTAATGACAACAAAACTATTATTTACTATTGAAACTATGAGAAAACGAGTATATTTAATCTTTTAGGAGATAAAATCAGTAGCACTTAAAAAATAATTAAACATTAATTTAAATATTTTTTCGTAAATAAATTAAATGATTTATTGATTAATTTTGAAATAATCCTGAAAAAAAACTACAACAAGTACCTTTAAATACATTAAAAAATAATTAAAGTTTTAATAAAACAACAACATAACCTTAAAATATGAACATTCATAGTAAATATCTTAATACTTAATAACATTCTTACCTCATAAATTCACGAATAACAAATAATACTAATCGCACAGAATGAATGTTCATAATAAAATGTCCTTATTAATTCTTGAAACAATTAAAAACCAATATTTCCAACTTCTTATGGGACAAATACAAACAAATTAGAAATGTTTAGAAAGGTTTTTAAAATCCCCGCTCATGTGACGTCAGAGCTTAGATTGTCCATACAGTTGCGTTCCCTGCATCGACTACATGACCTAAATGACCAATGAAAAGGTTATGTGGTCGACAAACCCGTCCCATTAGAAAGAGATGAGCCCCGCAGAGCAGGGGCTGCTTTGCGTCAGTCTTTGTGGGAACGCGACTGTATTTCAGCAGTCTATTTGTATTATATGTCTATTGTATTAAAAAGAGTGTCATTATTATGAACAGGCTTTAAATAAAATCAAAATAATTATAACAAAATAAAAAATTCTGATTCCACTAGAACATAAAATAGTTACTTGTATGTTATTAAATAAGAAAAATAAAATTTTTGTCTCGAAATCGATACAGATTACTAAAACTATTATTCCAAATTCTTATTATCATAACTATCATAACTAGACTTCGGCAAATATGCAAATAAAAATGTAGAAAATATGCGCATAAATATGCACGTGTTTACCCGAAAATATGCAAATATTTTACAAAATATGCATACAAATAAATAAAAAAATCGTAAAATAGTAACAATTTTATTTAAAAAAAAAAGTGTACATAACTAAATATTTCCTACTATTCATTAAGATTTACATTTATTTTAAGTAACTACATCATTTTTAAGTATGAATAAACTTATTTAGAATTATGGTAACAATAAATGACCAAGTCGTGTTCAAAATTTTCTAACAAAAACTTGTGTCTTCTGTCTGAGTACATATATTTATATATGGAAAAACTTCGTTCAACATCAACTGATGTAACGGGAGCATTTTTCAAACTAACCAAAACATTTGGTTCTAAATTAATTGTTTCCGAAATATTTCCAGCTAGAACACTGACTACTTCAGAAAGAATATGGTAACCTTTATTTTTTTCCATAGTAGCTTCAAATTTTTTTAAAGTATCTTTTCCAATATTACCTCTAACGTTCCGACAACATGACGCAAATTCTTTTATTAATGCTGTACTTTCGAACAATGACAGTTTTGGTGATTCTAACTGAGTAATTGTTTTTTGAACAAAACTAAAATTTGATTTTATAAATGAAAGTTCTTGTTGAAGCAAGTTACTCTGAAAAGTTTGTTTAGAATCCAAAAGAGATTGGGAACTTTCATCTGTTAACGTATCAATTATGTTCTTTATTTTAACAAAATGATCTGCATAAAAATTAGCTGCTTCTAACCATGTTCCCAATCGCGTTAAAATAGGTTGTGGTGGAAGAGGAATGTTAGGTAGCATTTCTTTATAAAGTTGAATTCTTATAGGAGATTTAAGAAATACTTTTTTGACACTGGATATCATGGTATTTACAAGAGGAAACTTTTTTCGTATTTCCTCTGCAACTCTGTTTAATCCATGCGCTACACAAGTAACATGTATTAAATCTGGGAAAAATATTTTTAAATTTTGTCCTGCTTTCACCATATAAGGAGCAGCATCCGATAAAATAAGCAGTAATTTATTAGAAGGAATAGTTGTCGGAAGAAAAAAAGTTGCTAATGTTTCTTGTATAAAACGCGAAATTGTTAAAGCATTTCATTTCTCAAGTTGCTGGCATGAAATAAGGTGAGATTTTGGTAAGGTATCTTCTTTAAGAACACCAATCAATAAATGAGCAATATACTTTCCTGAGGAATCAGTGGTTTCGTCTACAGATATGTAAAAATAATTATCTGCAATTTCTTCCTTAATATTAATTAACACCGACGAGTATAGCCCGTTCACATTATTTCTTCTTAGAGACCGATCACTTGGAACATTAAGTTTGCAATATTTTTTTAGAAACGAACTAAAATTTACATTTGCTAATTTTGAAAGCGGTATGTTTGCAGACACTAATGCGCGACACAAGTCTTCATTAAAAGTTTCTTGCTCATCTAATTTTTTTGAAGTAGATTGGAAACATTTAGCCATTGAAGTTTGATGTTTTCCTCATATTTTTCCTTTTTTTGCAATGTGTGAAGCAGTTCTCACATGTTGGTCTATCTGAAATTTCTTCTCACATGCTATCTATAAATAAAAATAAAAACCTTTATTTTAACCCAACCTTTAAAATATAAAAATATACAAGGTGTTTTTGGTTAATCAAATAACTGGTTTGGAAAAAAAAAACACTCGCTAAGTGTTTTAAATGCAGTATTAATCCACAAATTAGTTTTTGTTACTAACCATTAGTACGTCATATAACTTATTTTAAAATTCAACAAAAGTTTTTTTTTGTTAATTCAATTACAATAAAAATAATTGTGTTTTAGAATAGCTGACTTCATAAAAAAAAGTAAAGGTGAAAAATTTTTCTAAATACACACCATTGTAGTGTACCATGGACAATTTTTTCTCACTAAAGGAAGCTATTTTTCATTTAAAAACAACCTACGAGTACTAAATTTCAAGTAAATACGTTTATTGGTTTTAAAGTTATTGTTGTTATTAACTAAAAGAATTTAATTTTTTTAATTTTAACACCCTGTATCTCGAAAAGTAAATAAGTTTGACCCCTCATTAACTATATCGTTTTGTTCAATTTTTCGAGAAGTATCTACAGTCAAACGTTGTAAGTGTCATTTGGAAACACCCTGTATGTATGAAATATTAGATATTTAATAGAAAATATTAGATACTTACAATTTTGCCACAGACTGAACAGTAGATTTTTCCCATATCCATAGACAGCTCTTTATAAGGTTTAATCCAAGTTGAAGCACTGGTTGTTTTAGGCATTATAAAATCACAATCTTCCTTTTTGTTACGCACAACGAGTGTTTACGCTTTGAATGTCAAAACAAAAAAGATTTACAAATCTGAGCATCAAATTAGAAATGTTTAGGTACCTAATTCAATAAACTGGGAGATTTTGGAAAATCCCTAAATTAGGAACAAAACTATTAGCCGTTTACCTGCTGTTAAGATACAATAAATTGTAGATAGATTTGGGGATTAGATCATAAAATGCAAATGAGCGAACCCTTAGCGATTATCCAATAACTGAATGCCTCAGTGACCGAGACTTTCTAAGAATGTTGAGGGCTACTTAAATTGATCTTCTTTGAAATTGTAAATGTTTTGTACCTGTAGAGATTACGTACTTAGATCATTTCTTGATTAAAATGACTACAAAATTTTATACAAGAATTGAAATAAATTAGTCCCAGTAAAGACTGGGATTAAATTCTCTGGTAATATAAAAAATTTGCATCCTAGAGTATACATAAATAGTTTAAAACATAAATTAAGATTGGTGAATAATATTAATGATATTAAAGATTATATTAGAATGACATTAAATGACAATGCAGCAACTTGGTTTGCTAGTATTGGGAATGATTTAGATAATTTTCAAACATTTGAAAATAAATTTTTAAATTATTATTGGGGTGAATTAGAGCAAGCCAAGTTTAGAGAAATTCTATATTTTGGAAAGTATAATCACAATTTAAAATCAAATATGGTAGATTATGCATTAAAACTGATAACAGTTGCAAAATATTTAGAACCACCACTTAGAGAGGATGAAACAGTCTTAAATGTATCTAGACATTTTGATGTTGATGTTGTGCAAACAGTAACTGTACAAAATATTCAAACAATAGATAGTTTTATTAATTTTATTCAAAGAATACAAAGAGGCAATATGACAAGTAATAATAACAACAGAAAAAACAATAATAACTTTCAATATAATAAAAATGATAATCAACAATATAGACAATCATATAACAATAATACTAGGTATGGTGATAGTTTACAAAATTTTAATAATACTAACAGTAATCCAAATAGACAGAACTTTAATAATAATACTAGTTATAATAGACAAAATTTTAATAATAATACTAATTATAATAGACAACATTTTAATAACAGTACTAATAATAATAGACAAGATTTTAACAATAGAAGAAATACAGAACGACCTAATTATAACAGACAGATAAATTGTGTTCGAAGGAATAGGAGCTGCGAAGACAGGGAACGAAATCGTACAAGGCAAGAAAATGTGAGTAGAAGTCATAGTAGGGAAAGACATAGTACATCAGATCCAAGTGGTCAGATACAATCTGACAATTCTAATAATCAAAATTTTGTGCAGTAAACGTTCTGAATTACAAGTTAGGCCATTGCTATTATGAAAAACCTTCTGAATTTATTTCTTTAGATGAAGAGAAAATTATTGAATCTATTAATTTAATTTATATAAATGCTTTGGCCAAAAATAAAATGATTAAAATTATGATAGATACTGGTTCAGAAAGTACATTAGTCTCGGAGAATTTTATTTTTAATACATTAAAATTATCAGATATAATAAAGATTCCAAAAATTAAAATTGTTGGTGCAAATAATAAGAAGTTGGGTGAAATTGATAAACTAGCCAATTTTAAAATTAATATTCTTAATAAAGAAATTAATATGCAAGGATTTATTGTCAAGGATTTATGTGTTGATATATTAATGGGAAATGATGAATTGGAAAAGAAGAAAGTAAAGATAGATTTTGAAGAAAAAATGGTAACTTTGGAAGGGCAAATAATTAAATTTATGCAGAAAGATGAGGTGGAAGAAGGAATAAGAGTTGATAGGATATTATTAAAAGAAAATAATGATGTTTATGAAGAAGAAATGTATTTTGATGATAGGGAAATGTCCCAAAAGAATGTAAAGAATAATGGTAGTGAATATTTAAGGAATGGACATTTTAAGCAGATGGATGCCTACGAGGCGGAGTGCGTAAAATTGGAAGCAAGGAATAATGAGTACATAATGAAGAATAATTTTATTTGTAAAGAAGAAGATATAATGAAAGTTTTAAATTGCCCTGAAGAATATAATTCAATAGTCATTTCCATATTGCAGCAACACAAGGGACTTGTCAATAAAGAAAATAGAATTGCACAAAATTATATCCATAGTATAAAAGTTAAAGAAGAAAAAGATTTTAAAACAAAATCATACCCAATACCATATAAATACAGAGAAGAAGTAAACAAAACAATTAATAATATGTTAGAAGATGGGATCATTGAGAAGGCAGACACACGTTTTATTAACCCCATAGTAGTAGTACGAAAAAGATCAGGTGAAATCAGGTTATGTTTGGATGCAAGGAATATTAACAAGATTACTGAAAAGCAATTTGAAGCACCAATGAGTATAGATGGAATATTAGGAAGAATTACAGGAATGTCATTTTTCACTAAAATCGATTTACAGCATAGTTTCTGGTTAATACCTCTAGAAAGAAAAAGTAGACAGTATACAGGATTTCAGATAGATGGAGTAGTATATCAATTCAAAGTAGTACCATTTGGACTTCAATCATTTTGCAGTGCTCTATGTAGATGTCTTCATGATATTTTGGATCAATATGAACATTTTGTAATTCACTACATTGATGATATATTAATTTTTTCTAAAACTGCTGAAGATCATGAGAAACACCTAAAAATTATAATAAATAGATTAGACAAAGTTGGACTAAAAATAAATCAAGAAAAATGTACAATTTTTCAAAAAAGTAATGATATATCTAGGTTATAAACTTAACACTAACATCTTACTGATATATCCATTTTATTCAATAGACTTGATTTGTTAAATAGATGGTAGATTTCATTATTTTGAATCAATTTGACATCATACTTGTTGAATTTTGTATATATGGAAATTAATTTGTACCCTAAAAATCATAATTTGGGGTTAGACACAAAATTGATACTATAATTGCTATAAAAATGTCTTTCTAATATAATAAAGTGGAAAAACTTACCAATTTATATTGATGAAAGTTATTTTGAATGGAAATAATTCCTAGATTTTGTCTATAAATAAACAGAACACAATATCCATTATATTTTTAATTAAGGTTATATTTTATTCTCTCCATTTGACATGACAGTTTGACCATAGAATAGCCGAACTGTGATCCGTTGTTCTCTGCTTTGATATAGTCAGCGAACAGGGATGTATTTAACACATTTTAAATAAAAAAAAAATTTGATTTATTAAATTTAATAAGGTATGAGAAAATTAATATTTAAAAAAATAATAAGTAAATTATTTATTTTAAATATTATTTTTGGGGTATTGTGACAATTAGGGTTTATAGAAAATAATTTATAAGTTATATACTACATAATATTAGATATTTGGTTGTTTTAAATAAGTTATATACTAGAGAATTTAATAAAAATATATTTATGTGAGGGCATTTTTAATAAATTAGCATATAATAAGTGTAAAAAGTTGTATTTTAATGTTGTAAATAGATTTAAGTGAGCCATGTGACTAGGCAACCAATTATACAAACTCTGTCTCCAAGTGACATTTTAGGAAATTTTTAGGAATATAAAGTGGGGTTATAATAATATATTGTTGAAATGTGTATTTTATTAAATTAGAGTGTTAGTTACTAATTTGAATGTTTATTCTGATCTGAAAAGCCTAAATGTCAACAAAATTATCAATGGAACATTAACGAATTCTCCAGAGTGCAGAGTGTGACCATTGTTTACGGTCGAACATTCTCGAAATAATGATTATGGCGGTGGATCGAACAGATATTTTTTTCGAGAACATCTATATGGAAGTAATGGAACAAATTGGAACATGATCTCTTACCAGATGGTTCTAGAATATCCAAAAAGATATAAATACCCGTGATTTGGATTCAAGAGGCAGTTTTTAGTCCGAAGTCAGGCCAGTTCATTATGAAAGTTAATAGACACATTTAGTTAGTGAATAGTGAAGTAAATTGTTCAGAATTTTCAAGAAGTCAGTCAGAAAAGTTTAGTAAGAAATATTAAAGTTAGTTGGAGTCAGTGAATCAGGTACAAATAGTCAAATTGTTTAATATAGTGAGTTAAATGAAGATTAAAAATTATGCATATATTTAATGCACATTTATAATTATACACAAATAATTATTGAAGATTATAAAAGTATATTAGAAGAATATTGGATGGACATTGGAAGGAATTAAAATTATATTATGATTGGAGATTAGTATAAATCAACTTATAATAATTGGATATTGGTATATTGAAAAGAAGAATAAATATAAATGGTGTTTGCTGGTGGTGTATAAATGCTGGTGAAGAAAACTATATCTTAAATTGGTAGAAGCTGATAATTGGAAAAAGTAATTTCACAAAAACAAGGATAACCGAAGTACGAAGACATTCAGTGGTGATTAGAATCTATATAGTGGAAAACAGTTCATTTAGGCATTCAGTGAAAGAAAGGTACAAAATTTTGTTAATATAATTTAGTTAATGTCATAACAATTTCAATTTTGAAGATAGTTTGTTTAAATTTTACATTGTCTATAGAATTTAATTAGTTTTATAAGAGTATCAATTTAAAGATAGTTTATTTTAAATTTACATTGGCTAGGTTAGATATATATGTGTGTTCCATAATAGTTATAATAAAGATAATTTAAAAAAGTACTTACAAACTAATTCTTTGAGAACCGCGATAAAAACCCTATATTATTAAAAATACTCATTGCTCATCATTCAAACAAAAAACACATCATAACATATATATATAAATATATATATATTTATATATATATATATATATATATATATATACATATATATATATACATATATATATATATATATATATATATATATATATATATATTATATATATATATATATATATATATATATATATATATATATATATATATATATATATATATATATATATATATATATATAATATATATTATATACACGATATTGAAGGAGGTTCCAACATAGACAATCAACAAAATCTACATCGTCAACTACACAGTGAAAACCCAACAATAATAGAAGTGTCAAATGCCGTCTTAAAACTCAACGACAATAGAGCCCCAGGAATCGATTAAATCTGTTGGGAAATGTATAAAAAAGGTGGTGATCAACTTTTTGCAGTAGTCCATAAACTAATAGTACTTATATGGCAGAATTAATTGGTACCAGAAGAGTGGCTAAAAGAAATAATATGCGTTGCATAAAAAGGGCGATCAACTGGATTGTAAGAACTATAGAGACATTACTCTGTTAGCATCTGCGTATAAAATCTCCGGCAATGTATTGTTTAAAAGACTTTTACAAAGAATAGTGTTGGTCAATATCAATGCGGATTTACTGCTGCAAAATCAACTATACATCAAATTCAAGCACATGGGCAGATTCTAGAAAAGTCACTAGAATATAACATAAATACACATAGTCTTCGTCGACTTCAAAGGAGCCTATAACAGTGTTAAAAGAACTGCATTATATAATGCAATGATAGACTTTGTTTGGGATCACACCGAAGTTGGTTAAGTTGACCCAACTAACAATGCAAAATGTAAGCTCGTGCGTTAGAATTGAAGGAGAAAACTCTACATGCTTTGATGTTAATGATGGTCAAATAAAGGGGAGGCTCTGGCGTGTCTCCTCTTTAATGTTGCCTTTTAAAAAGCAACCAGAAAATTAAATATTAGAATGAATCTTACTATTTTTAATAGAACCATGAGAAACATGGTGTAGTGTTTTACAAGGCTTGCGGAGCAATATCTTATGAGTCTACATCATGTCTTATGAGATTTATGAGGAGCATTTATGAAACTTGGATGTATACTGAGTAATTATTTCAAAAATTTACAACTAAGGATTTAATTTGTTACATGTAAATATACTGTATTACTATATGGATTTGAAACATGGATCATGAAGGATAATATGATGTACAATTTAGGATGTGACTCAGGTATATGATAAAGTATGGCAAAGACGCCATAACTATAAACTAAGACTATATTTACCAAAACGATACTCTCAAATACTTGGAAAGATATTTCAGAATTAAACAGGAATATACATACACGGAACTGAAAGAAATTACAGCAGGGCTGCCACAAAGAAGTGTCTTTACCTTTTGTATACGTGTTATATTATTGTTCTAGAAAATAATACAATTGCAACATTTACCGATGCTACTGCTATCATAGCAATATGCAAAACCAGCGAGGAAGCGACAGAAAAATTACACAGATGTTAATCAAATATATACTCCAGGGAAATAAGCAAAAAATAGACCATGTTCGTGACACTCAATAATCCAGATCGCTGACAACTTTTTTAGTTATTGTAGACCTTATAGGAAGAAAACCTACTTGTTTCCTGCCTTGAATTTGGAGCCGTTTTTTAATTATTAACAATTTAATACAAAAAACGCGATTTTTTCTATGAATATTAATGATACTAGGTATTAAAAAAATAGATTTTTGGAAGAAAATTATTTTTTCACGAATTGTTTAAACAAACTAGACCATTTATTAATTAATTAAAATATAAACAAATTACATATTTCTAATGTACGTAGAAATTACATACAAATTAAAAAAAGAGTGATCAAAATTCATTGAGTAGATCCGGAGATATAGAAAATTTTATTAGTTTAAAATTGTTTGTTCGGTATTTAAACGCCATGGATTTGTGGGTTCTTCCTAGTCACTATTTGAACTACATTTTTGAAAATTCGTAGACGGTCCTGTAAAGGTACAATGTTTGTGCAAATTTTTTAACAAAAAATGCAAATCCCATTCTTTAACATGGCGTCAATAAGGTTCCTTAATTATTATAATCAAATTAGCTGTGAATTAACAAAAAAACATGGCTAACTTTGGCCCAAATTAACCTAGGCCAAATTTTTTTATTTGAAAATTCGGGTGATAATACTAGCTTTTCGAATGTAAAAAAAGATTTTTTCTAGGGACAATGTTTTTAAAGTTATTCTAAATATTTATAAACTACATAATTTCAAAAATTTGACATCAGGATTTTTGACTATAATAAATTATTCTTTTATTTTTTTTAATGCATATTGATAGTATAAGTCTTTTGCTTGCATTTGTCACCCACAGAATTACCCTATCTTTATTATTTTTTATCTCTGTTGTTAATGTAAAAAAAAGTCTCTGAGATAAACAAATACAATAACTTTTAAACTAATTAATATATCGGTCCCAAATTTTAAGGGGTTTGTTAAGTACCCCAATACCCAACTTTAGCAGCAGCCATTCTTGTTCCCTCTCGTAATTCACTATAAACGTATGCCCTAAAATATAATATAAATCAGTACTGCAAACAAAAAATCAAACAAATTAATCTCACCTTAAAATGTAACAGCAACTATAACGTCGATTTGTGGGACCGAATCGTATATAATATTCAAAATTCCTATTAAATTATACACACTGTCTACTTGCTAAACTACGACTTAATAGACATAGACACGTTCAAAAGGTACCATGAAGAGCAAATTGAAATAAAAACTAGTGAGACTTAAGCCGCAAAAATTTGAATTAGTCGGTGTTAGAGACATAACGTTATCAGCCGAAGGTTAAGAAAAGAGACATCGATAGGAGAATAACAGTTTGGGTTTATGCCACGAAGAAAGACAACGGCTGCCTTGGTTGTTTTGTCATGTCAGACGTAGAAATGAAAACTATGTGGACGAAGAATAGAGCTGTAGAAGTTGATTGAAGGAGATGTAGAGGAACACTGAGGAGAAGATGGAAAGATTCTGAGGTAAAAGACTTGAGAGAGACAGAAATGAGTAGCGATGAAGAGTAAGGAACAGCGACCTCTGAATAGAAAAAAAACTGAGGAAGAAGAAGAAGAAGAAGAGGAAGTGCTTTAAGTGACGCTACTTTTGTGATTTTTATAAACAACGAATTCAAACCAATTTTTGTGTGTTGATTTATCACTGTTATTTGATAGGAAAAATATAGTTTAAAGTGAGCAATGACTCAAAAGGTATTATCGGGACTCTGCTCCATCCATTACAACCATTGTTAATGGTAAAGTAATGTTACAAAAGATAGCTGACACTCTAAAGTTATTAAAGGATAGCTTAATAACATTTTTACTATTATACATGAAAATTTGGCTATGAAAAAGCTGTTTTCAAATGGATGCCAAACAACGAATTGACTTTGGACGAATTGAATTGAATTTGGACATTTTTAATCAGAATAAGTTACCTTACTTTGGAATCAAATCAGAAATCATCTGAGTGGAAAGCACCCGGAGAAAGCCGTCCAAAGCGACCAAATATGCAACAAATTACAGGAAAGGTTAAGCCCTCTGTATTTTGGGATTTGCAAGGAATTATTTTCGTTGTCTATTTTAAACATGGAGAAAAAATCAACAGCGATTACCTCATTGGTTTCTGCATTTTGGGATCCGCAAGAAATTTTTTTCATTAACTATTTGAAACGTGGAGAAACAGTCAACAGCGACCATCACATTGGTTTATTGGAGCGTTAAAAGACCTAAATCGCAAAGAAAACGCCTTATTTGTTGCACGAATTGGACTTCGCACCAATGATGATATAGTCCAGATCTGACCGGTAACGACTTTCAGCTCTTTTTGAACTAAAAAAACTCCATAGCAAGAGATCTCGCTCCAATAAGGAAGTAATCGCCGACACTGAAGCCTATTTTGAAGGCAAGTATAATTCGTTTTACAAGGGCGGCATCGAAAAATTAGAAAAGCGTGGGAATGATTGTATCGCCGCTAAAGGAGATTATTTTGATGAAAAAGAATAATTTTTGCAAACAAATGTTGTTTTACTAGTTAGGCCTGGGATTTATTGACCGACGGGATTTATATGGGACTTATTTACACCTTCAATAAATACTTCTGCTAGGGATATCAACACAACACGTATTCAGACATATTTTTTGTTAATAAATGGTGGTGCTTGGTATTTAATTATAGCAGCATATCTACTGCCTCCAAGATCCAATACTAACCATTCGGGTTAATATATACCTTAGAATTTTTATTTTATAATTTCATAATTAAGCAGATACACCTTTAGATTTGGTTATGTATTTTCCTATTTTAGATATTGCTTTTGGTTCTAACATTCTTTTTAGGAAATGTTTGGTCTAAGATTTATTTTCTTCCCAAATATTTGCTAATAATTATTATTATTATAAAAAGGACTTATTATTTACCTATGAACTTAAAACCGGAATTATTGTGAAGGTTAAAGCGTATATCAAATCCACATGAAATACATTCTCGTCAAAAGCTATAAATTATTTTTGCAGTAAAAGTTATTTACCGATTAATTATACATTGTTATTCGTTACAATAATCTGCGCAAATTGATTATTACATATAAAGAGCTTATATAGTATAATCTATATTTGTATTTTATATTGAATCTAGTTAAAGAAAATGAGAATATCTATATAAAGCGCTTTAGTACAAAATAACAGTTGGGCAAAAATAAAGTTGATGGACTTAAAAAAAAATTAGAAAGATGTTTTTTTATTATCACTAGACTTAGGCAAATATGCAAATAAAAAAGTATGCAATATGCCCATAAATATGCAGTATTTTATGCAAAAGTATGCAGTATTTTATGCAAAATATGCATATTTATCTAGAAAATATGCATGCAATAAAAAATATTTACAATATTTTTTATATTCAAAAATACTTACAATATTATAAATACATAACATATACAATTATTTTAACATTTAATTATTATTTTGAATTGTGGTAACAATAGATTATATCAAATGATTTTCTAATAAAAACTTATGGCTTATATCTGAATATATATATTTGTAAATAGAAAAACTTCTTTAACCACTATTTTTTTCCATGGTTACTTTAAATTTTTGAAAAATTTGCTTTCCAATAGTACCTTTAACGTTTTGACACAATGACTCAAATTCTTTTATTAAAACTGTACTCTCTAACAATGATAATTTGGAGGATTCTAATTGAGTTATAGTTTTCTGGACAAAACTATAATTTGATTTTATGAATGACAGTAGCTATTGGGAGATGTTATTTTGGAAGGCTTGCTTAGCTTCCAATAAAGATTGGCAACTATCATCCGTTAAAAGGTTAATTTTTTTTTTAATCAACAAAATGATCAGCATAGAAATTAGCTGCTTCCAACCATGTTTCCCAACGTGTTACGCATATTTCTGTAACATTGTATTCTTACAGGGGATTTAAGGAATACCTTTTTGATGCTCGCTATTAAACTGTTAACTAGTGGAAATTTTTTTCTCATTTTCTCCGCAACTCTGTTTATTCCATGCGATAAACAAGTGATATGTATTAAGTTTGGATAAAATATTTTTAAATTTTGTCCTGATTTCACCATATATGGTGTGGCATCAGATAAAATAAGCAATAATTTATCATTGGGCACAGCAGCAGAAAGAAAAAAGTTTGCTAATGCTTCTTGTAGAAACCGTGATATTGTTAGAGCGTTGGTTTTTTCCACTTGCTTACAGGAAATTAAATACGATTTTTGAAAGGTTTCATCGCTAAGTACACCAATCAATAATTGCACAATGTATCTTCCTGACGAGTCAGTGGCCTCGTCCACACATATGTAAAAGCAATTATTACCTATTTCGGCTTTTATGTTGTGGATAACTGAGGAGTATAACAAATTGAGATTATTTTTCTTTAGAGTGCGTTCACTAGGAATGTTTTGCTTGCAATATTTTTTTAAAAAAGAACTAAAGTTTTCACTAGATAATTTTGAAAGCGGTATATTAGAAGATACTAAGGCACGACACAAGTCTTCGTTAAAAATTTCTTGTTCGGTTTGTTTTTTGGAACTTGACTGAAAGCACTTGGACACTGAAGGTTGATATTTTTCACCGGATGTAGTTTTTACTTTTTTAGCTAAATGTTTCGCGGCTCTGACATGCTGATCTATTTGAAATTTTTTTTCAGATGAAATCTAAAAA
The DNA here is from genome assembly GCF_040954645.1 of Diabrotica undecimpunctata. Classification (NCBI taxonomy): domain Eukaryota; kingdom Metazoa; phylum Arthropoda; class Insecta; order Coleoptera; family Chrysomelidae; genus Diabrotica; species Diabrotica undecimpunctata. The sequence goes on from NC_092805.1 coordinate 102,023,340, forward strand.
AGAATATAAATATTCCATAGTTGTACCCATTTTTAAAATCTAAGATTGTAGAAATAAACTAAAAATGAACCGTTTTTGCATAACAATTAAAATAGTTAAATAAAATCAAATAAAAAGCGATGTAGTAATCTTGAAAATGTCAAGAAATGACTGTGCAAAAAGAAAGAACCCCCAAATATTTACAAGATGCTCTTGGTATTTTCTGTTTACATTTAAAGAAAAAATACTATGAGCATAAATTAAAAGCACTTAAAAGCAAAAAGACAGTTAAGATTTGAATTTGGTTTCGAAAATTAGTTTACGGATTTTAAAAGCACTTAATTAATTAAGTCCAATATATGATATGTTTTTGTTTTTAGCAAAATTAAAGCAAACTATGCTATTGTTAGAAAAAAAAAATGTTAGCGACCTTTCAGTAGACCATTGAATGATTTGAATTTTAAATAAGTATCCTATTTTTTATCGCAAAGAGTTTAAAAAATGCTTGAAAAAAGAAAAAATACGTCGATTTATTGCAAACTAGCCTTGTGTCGGTACTTTTCTTAAACATGTTCTCTAAGTTTAAAATCTTTGTTTGTACCAACGTGTAAATGTTTAAAATAAAATAAAAAATAATACGTATGTACTTACGGTTTTGCCACAACATAAGCAATAAACTTTATCCATATCCATAGATAGCTCTTTGTAAGGTTTTATCCAAGTTGAAACATTGCTTATTTTCGGCATTTTCAAAGCACAATAATTATTCACAATTAGAAATATACGTTATTTAAAAAGTGAAACCAAGTGAAACTGACCGTCAAAATAAAAATTTTTACCTAGAGACATAAACTGGCAAACACAAACCCTTAATTCCAGGACAAAACGTGACAAAACTATAAGCCGCTGTCTTTTATTAGTTACTATACCAAAAATTTGAATACCAAGTGATTATAAAACAAAATTCAATATTGGCATTTTCATGCTATCTGTAAGTTTGAATATAAAAATATATAGTTAACACCAAATTTTCAAATTGTATGCACTTTATGCTCACTTTTATAAAAATATGCAAAATTTGACATTTTTGCATTTTTTATGCATTATATGCAAACTATGCAATTTGCATATTTGCCTAAGCCTGATTATCACCTAGGGTATATTTATACTACTGAACTCTGGTCACAGTTAACCAATTATTACTTCTTCTTTGACTTAAATTACTAAATGAAATTTAAATTCTAAAAGCGCAATCCTATGGTGTCCTTGTATTTTATCTAACAGCTATGCACTATAGCTAATACATAACTCTGCTTTTACATTAGTTAACACTTTACACCAACTCAAATATTTTTCTTCGTTTTGGTCTTCTTTCTAATCCACTATTATCGAGAAGCTGGATGGCCTCGAAGTTTACATAACTATGGAGCCGTTGTTTGTGACTACATGCTATCATCTTGATAACTTTATCTATCTTCCATCTTCCATCTTAATTTTCTTCCATCTCAAGGTCTTTCATCTTCAAAATCTTCCATCAAGATTCTTCAAGATTTTCTTTCTCAAGGTTCATGTGGGGGTCGATATTTCTGATATACCTTCTTCTTCTTCTTTAAGTGCCGTCTCCCGATCGGAGGTTGGATATCATCATCACTATCTTTACTCTATCTACTGCTGCTTTAAAAAGTTCTATAGAACTACATTTAAACCAGTCCCTTAAATTCTTCAACCATGACACTTTCCTTCTTCCTATACTCCTTCCTTCTCTTATCTTTCCCTGTATTATCAGCCTTAGCAGTTCATATCGCTGCCCCCTCATTACATGTCCCAGATATTGTAACCTTCTTATTTTTATTGTGTTTATTATTTCGCATTCTTTGCCCATTTCTCGCAATACTTCCGTGTTAGTTTTCTTCTGTGTCCATGCTATTCTATCATCCTCCTGTAACACCACATTTCAAAGGACTGTAACTTATTTATGTGTTCTTGCTTTAATGTCCAGCTTTCAAGTCCATATTGCAGTAACGAAAACACGTAGCATCTCAGTACTCTTACTCTCAGTTCTAATCTAAGGTCTTTGTTGCAGAGAATTGTTTTCATTTTTACAAACACATTTCTTGCTATTTCTATCCTTGCTCTTATTTCGGTTGTTTGATCAATATTGTCTGAAATCCAGGTTCCTAGGTATTTGTATTTATCAATCATTTCTATCAGTACATTTCCCAAATGTATGTTTGTTGGTATATCTGTTTTCTTTGTTATTATCATGTATTTGGTCTTTTTTATATTCATTTTTAGTCCATATTTTCTACAGAAATTGTTTGTTTTGTTTAGCAGTAATTGGAGTTGTTCAGCAAAGCTTGCCATAATCACGGTGTCATCTGCATATCTTATGTTGTTAATAGATCTTCCGTTAATTATTATTCCTTCACTTTGAGATAGTAATGCCTCTTCAAAAATGGCTTCACTATATATATATATATATATATATATATATATATATATATATATATATATATTAAATAGTAATGGGGACATAATACATCCCTGCCCAACTCATCTCCTGATTTCAATTTCTGGACTGGGTTCGGTATCATATATAACTGATATACCAAATAGCATCAAAGATGTGCCGTAATACTTTGTTCTGAAATCTCTGGATATTAATTGAATTGGCTGTTACTCTGGATATTACTTTAATTAGCACATCCTCAGTGTTGGCAACCATACTTAAATTACTGGTCTCAGTATTTGTTTGTATTTCAGTTATTTGTTATGTATGGCCTACGCTGAATTTCTTCCCATCAGCCAATACAGTTTATTATAACGGATACCTAGTTCTTACTTTTTCTTTTTAAAATGGACTTGCCAGCGAAGTCTTGCATCAAATGTGATGCCTAAGTATTTTGCGGAAGATGCATATGGTATTTGGGCATTTGAGGAGACTCGAAGCATTTGAGATGTGATTTGAGATGTGGTGCTATAGACGCATGTTAAGGATTTCCTGGATAGACAGAGTTACCAACGAAGAAGTACTACATATAACGGGTAAAGAGCGCGAACTAGTCATAACCATAAAACGTCGCAAACTAGAATACCTGGGCCATATAATGCACAATGAACAACGATACAACCTACTTTGGACCATACTTCAAGGTAAAGTGCATGAGAAAAGAGGTCCAGGATGAAGAAGAATATCCTGGCTGCATATCCTGCGAAAATGGTTTAACTTAACCACTACCGGACTTTTCAGAGCAACGGTCAACACAGTCAGAATAGCCATGTTAGTGTCCAACATCCGTAACGGGCACCATAAGAAGAAGGAAGGAAATATACGAATGTTTAAAGAAAAACTGAAGTTTATGTACCCATAATGATTATGTATTAGACATTATTTTCAAATATACTTAGCCATAAACCACAAAATACGGAATATAAAGGTGCAACAAAGGTTACAGTTTCTAATAAATCAGGGAGTTTTATTTTTGAAAACAATAATTTGCTTCGACCTGAAGTAGAAAAGTCAAATAAATATCGCCAAATAAAAAATTTGAGCCTTCTTTAAAAGAATATTAAAAAACTGACATGACACAAAAACAGTTTCGAACAATATCTTTTACATTCCTAAGCGTAAGAAAAATTACTGCCAGATTTGTTTTCATATTTGGCATCATAATTTATCCATATGAGTGCAAAGATACGTAAACTGGTAACATCTTAAGACATCTAATTGCGCGTTAAAACATTCATTTCATATTTCAAAATAGGTACATATGTCTTCAGCTTCAAGAAATGTTTTATCTGAAGAAACGCGCTAATTACTGTAGTATTCAATGTCGAGTGAGGAAACTTAAAATGTACATTAATTAAATAATGAACTGGTTCTTCTTAAGCCACGCTTAAGTTAAAAGAGAACGTTAATAATTCAACACATAGACATATATATATATATATATATATATATATATATATATATATATATATATATATATATATATATATATATATATATATATATATATGTATATATTGCTCTTTGCAATTTGCAAGAATTAAACCATAATTAAAAATCTGATATCTAGTTTTACATATGATCTTTTGATTTTATATGTTTTTATCCTAGTATTATTTCATGTAACAAATCAGATTCCTTAATGTGCCTCATTATTATTAATATTCCATCATTAAAAGTTGGCGATCAATTTAGAAAAGAGTCATGTTTCTACTCCGAATAACGATAATACACGAATACACTTTACATTTTCACAAATTTGTATCGAGTATCCACTGATCAAGGGGAGTTTGTAAACGTTTCTTCATTCTGTGATAAAAGAAATTGGCATATTTTATACGATCAAGTTCGTCTGTTATCTAGAAACCCAAATATTGAAATATGTGTACAGATTTAAGCTGCCTGTTGTTTAAACGACTATTCTTGTATGAATTTGGTATACGTGTGATGACCATTACTTTTGTTTTACAGTAAAACTTCTGTTAACGGACACCTCTTCACAACGGAAACTTCTACTAAACTAATGGTTGTTAGGTCACCAAAAATTTTATGTGTGGGTAAATAGGAAGACACCTTCGAATAACGGACCCTCTTCACAAGGATTCCGGAAAAAAATTTGCCTTCAGTTTTTCTAGGAAATTACCTGACAAGTTAGTCACATTTTAAAGAAAAAGTGGTATAGTGAAAGTGGAAATGTTCAACAAAATAAGAAGATTAAAACTGAGGGTGTTGCCATCGATACTGTAGTGTACGATTGGTTTTGTAAAGTAAGAAGTAAGAGCATTCCATTATCTAGACCGATAATAAAAGAACGAGCTTTAGAGGCGGCGAAAGAACTCAATTTAAATTTTAAAGCTTGCAATGGTTGGCTTGAGAAGTTTTGCTTAAGACATAACATTAAACTTAGAGCAATTTCTGGAGAAGCTGCAAATGTTAACCTTGACGACGTTTTAGAGTGGCAAATAAATCTGCCAAATTTATTAAGTGGCTATTTACCTGAAGATATTTATAACGATGATGAGACTGGTCTGTATGAATGAGCCATACCAAGTTAAACTTTTACATTTCGTAATGAAAAGTGTACTGGGGTTAAATCTGCTAAGGAAAGGCTGACCGTATTATTGTGTGCAAATTTAAATGGGGAAAAAGAACAACCTTTTGTGATTGGTAAAAGTAAAAATCCTCGGCGCTTTAAAAATTTTCATGTTGATAAACGTCAAAACGGAAAATGCAACATCAAAAAAGAAAAATTCTCTTATTCCTAGACAAAGCAACATCCTATCCGGATATTCAGTTATGTAACACATCGATAATATTTTTGCCACCTAAAACTACAGCATATTGTCAACCGTTAGACCAAGGAATAATATATATATATATATATATATATATACATATTTATATATATATATATATATATATATATATATATATAAATAATATATATATAAATAATATATATATAGTCGATCGGATAGGCCCGGTCACCCGGATTCACCCGGCCCGGTGAATAGAAAACAAAAAGGCTAACGCAGTAGTTTAAAATTCTAAAATGGATCTGCGGCTTAGTCTAGAATATGCTGGTATCTGATCGGCCTATGGTGGAGCAGTACGGCAAGAGATAAGGGCTTGCGGCTAGGTGATACTCCTCCATAGATCCCTACCGGAAGGGCGTGGAACGCCTAAATACCGGGTATATATATATATATATATATATATATATATATATATATATATATATATATATATATATAAATTATATATATATATAAATTATATATATATATATAAATTATATATATATATATATATATATATATATATATATATATATATATATAAATATATATATATGTAGAAAGTAAACGTTAAATATTTTTTATTATTTAACGGTTACTTCCTTACATTGTCAGTAAATACTTCTGGTTCATTATATATATATATATATATATATATATATATATATATATATATATATATATATATACTTTTGTGCTCGGTGATACGTTGTTTTACACATTGGCTCGACTGTCGATTTTTTAGTACTGAAGGCACTATAAAACGGCTATCCTGATGAGTAGTTCTTCTCTAGAGACCTATTCCAGTCAGCTACGTCAACTTGACTTTTTCCGTCCTGAATAAGAGCAACAATAGATGCAACAATTTCTGAACTCAAAGACATCTTGCAGTTGCCAATAGTTGACATAATTACGATAATACGATACACTTTTGATATTGATAAACAGAAATGACATAGTAAGAACAATTGAAAATTGAACAGCCTCCTTGTAACACCGAAGTGAGTGAAAACTTCAACATTGGTAACATTTTCTAACACTATCTGCAAAATAAAAGCTACCTGTAGGGATTTCTGTTAAGTTAACATGCTTCTTTTCTAACTTGACTGCACCGTACTGAAGACAACCAATAGTCAGAAATACGTATATACGGTTGCCTCCCACCGATATACTTTTTTTTGTTTTTTGTTTTGCGAGACATGCCATTACATTTTACTTTTATTATCACTTGCATTATCCTTTTCCATTTGTTTTAAACGTTTTAACGTTTGGCATTCCTTTTCTCAGATAGCTGTAGCTTCCTCCGTGGTTATTGCTAGTTGTTGCTCTGGAAACCAGGGTCTTCTAACTCTAATACCACAAATTGGTCGCATTGCTCCTGTAGTGATCCTTTCCCAAGTTAACATGCTCCTTTTCTTAATTGGCTGCACCGTACTGAAGACGACCAATAGTCAGAAATACGTATATACGGTTGCCTTCCATCGATATACCTTTTTTGGTTTACGATTTACATGCCATTACGTTTTACTTATAATTATATATATATATATATATATATATATATATATATATATATATATATGTATATATATATATATATATATATATATATATATATACTTATTGATTTGTACCAAATAAGATACTGTTTAATTTTTTAAGGTCTGAAGTAAAACTATGATGTAAATACCATTTTACATCATACTTTCGCCAAAAAATTGTATCAGTTCCTTCGCCCAGTTTAAAACACATGTGTTAAAATAAATTTTTGGAGTTCATTTTTCAATGCCCATTTAATTAAAGTAACTTAGTAAATTATTTAATTAAAAGAAAATAAACAGCAAATTCACCGGGTCTGTAATAATAAATTAACTGCTAGTAATAAAGCTCTATAAGAAATTAATATTACTCAGCAGCTTTTTTTTTGGATATTTCGCAAGTTTCAATAGTGTCTGGCACACTGAATTGCTGTAAAAAATTAGTAAAAAAAGTTTTTCTCCTAAACTATTTTCCTATTCTTAAGTTCTACCTTAATGACTGATATTTTCTTGTTAAATAAAACGATCGTTACTAATTCAAAATATAATCAAAACCGGAGTGCTTCAAGATAGCGTACTTGGATCTGTTCTCTACTTAGTTTATCAGGATGACTTACCCTCTTGCAATATAACCAATATGACGCTAGTATGAATTTTAAGATACTTTTAACATTACATCTAAATTCAGACACCGCTTCCCAACTGCATCGGGCCAAAGTGACCATATACAAATTTGGCTAAATAGGTGGAGAATTTAAATACATTAGAGCAAGTTTAATTATAAAGTTAGCTGGATCCCAAGTTGAAATATAAGAAGAGGACTAGGATGTCTTTCTTATTAGACACATTGTTTTATAAATGACGTGACTTTTAAATAAATGTACCCAATAAGTGGTTAAATTTTTTGCAATTTATTGTTTCTTTATGTTTCTTTACACCCTTACTCAGTCAAGTTCTCAATTTTTTACATTCATGTTAAAATGCGATATATTTTCATATTTATAAAGTTTCGATATGTATAGTTCAAAAAATAGTTCAGAAACTAATAATCCAATACGGTATACTGCAAAATTCCCATTCTCTAAAGCTTAAAATAACTTAAGTTCTCCTTAATACTATTGCTAATTTCTTTTGTTTCATAGAAGATAACGACATTTAAGAAGGTTCAAACAAACATTTTCTTAGTACAGTTTGCGCAATAAAGGTCAAAAACACCATAAAATTTCATCTGTTTTTTTTTCGGCTTCCGTAAAATTTCAAGTGGAGAATGCAACTTTTGCAGTTAGACCTTTCATTTGTAAGTATAGTTTTAAACAATTTTAATGTGTGTATCCAATTTTTTAAATTTCTCTTTAAGAAATAGGATCGTTACTCATCAATATTAAGTAATAAAAAACGTTTTATGAAGTTTCTAAAATAAGAAATATGTTACACGCAGATTAAAGTAAAATTACTGGGACATAAACACTATAAGAAGTGATTTGTGGCATTATTTATAGTCAAAAGGTGATAAAATAGTATCTTCGTTAGGATTTATTATGGTTATCTGATAGTCGGATATTGGTGTTGTTTATTACAACATAAAATCTTTGATAACATAAATATTACAACTAATTTATTAAGGAGAGTGTACTTTAGCGTAGGTACATTCTGACAATTACTTAAAATACCAAGCATAACACCGATTTGTATACTTTATGTGAATATTTTTGTTAAAATATAGTGTATAATATAGTATTAATACATCATCATTATCATCATTAATATATTTACCGTCATCAATATATTTACAGAAAGAAGGGTAAGGAAGTAACAGTGTTGACTTGTTCACTCCATAAAGCTGAACTAGAAGAGGACCATAAGAACAAAAATTACAAAGGGAAAGGGTGTAAAGAAATTAAATATGAAAGATAATGAAAACGATTAATTTAATCAACGATATTCCTTAATCCTTAATTCAGGAATCTCTGGATGATCTGGATATTACTTGACTTAGCACAGTCTTAGAGTTGATAATCATACGTTCATAGTGGTTTCAGTATTTGTTTGTATAGTAGTTTCTTATGTACGGACAATGCCGAATTTCATACCATTAGCCAATACATACATATCTTGGCCACGTTATGAGAGGGGATAAATATGTGTTGCTACAAACCATAATGCAGGGAAAAATACAGGGAAAACGAAGTATTGGAAAAAGACGCATCTCCTGGCTCAATAATCTAAGAAAGTGGTATAATTGCAGTTCCGTCGACTTGTTCAGAGCTGCAATCTCAAAAGTGAAAATAGCTGTGATGATTACCAACTTCCTTAGAGGAGACGGTACCTAAAGAAGAAGAAGCTAATACATTTTTGTTTAATGGATAGCTTGTTCTTCCATTTACTTTTTAATATGGATTTTCCAGCGAAGTCTTGCATCACATAGATCAGACTTTGAAGAGGTGGTATAGAACATGCGGAACAATGTGCATACCAGTACAAGAGAATATACTACATTCACTACTCTTCGCAGATGACCAAGTCATTTTCACACAACACAGAAAGAATATGGAATATATATATATATATATATATATATATATATATATATATATATATATATATATATATATATATATATATATATATATATATATATATATATATGTATATATATATATTCCATATATATATATATATATATATATATATATATATATATATATATATATATATATATATATATATATATAATAAAGAAATTAACAAGTTCACTGCGTACGTAATCTAATAGGAACATGCCAGGTGTTAGGAACTTTATTTCAACAAACAGTGATAAAAGTTGGTTGTTGGTATTTTATATGATGTTTTAGATATTATATGCCACATTTGGGAGCAAATGTCAAAAGGACGCGGATCCGCGCCGTTAGCACCACATTTTAAATTTTCACACCAAATGCTAACGGACGCGGATCCGCGTCTTATTTTTGAAATAAAAGGCTACAAACAATTATGTTTTATTTGAAAAGTAACAAAACATATACTAAAAATAATATAATAAGAGCAACTTAAACGTTATAGGTAACAAATAGTACAAAAAATACACCAACTAGAGTAATTTTCGGTCTTCATGGTATGTTACGAGGCATGCGCTTGCTTCGCAGGCCAGGTTTGTCGGTACAAATAAGACATTCATAAATTGTACTTTTTCTTTTTTTATTCACTGTACACACCCTGCACTTTTTACGTTTCGTTTCTCGTTTTGTATTTTTCTTAGCTATTTTTGATGCCATTCAGACAAGTTATTCAATGTTTTAGGAACATTTTTCTGAGGAGAGCGTAGTAAATTTCTTATAATTTCTAGTCGAAAGTCATAAAGAGACAGTTTTGTTCCAGAATATTTGTTAAATAAAAAATAAGAGTTTGTTAAAATCACTTGTAGTATGTGTATACCCAACTTTTTGTAGCAGCGAAGGGTTTTTCTTTCGCAACGATAATATGATAACTTATGATCTTTGCGATCAACACCACTCATATTTTTATTATATTCGGCGATTGGAAGAGGTTTTAGTTTTTTTTTGTTTTCGTTTATTCTCACATTCTACCATAACATTGCTGAACTCAGTGGATATATACCTACATTACTTCCCGTTTATCGACCCATTTGCCAACAACAACGCCGTTTTTATATTTTGCTACTGACTCGCCTTTTTTTAACTTGGCTTTAGTCACTTCTACTGGATCTCATTGTCTTCTTCCCAGAAGAGTTCCTGTACAATATGTTTTGATCTTCATAAGTGTTTCGGCAAGGTCCATACTCATATAAAAATTGTCCATAAACAACGAGTGACCTGCATTTAGATGTTTGTGCATCAATTCCATGACAACGTTTTTGAATGGTCTGTTCCGGCGGTAGTATCAAAATTACCAGCATAAACTTTCATATTTTGAACTAATCCGTTAGGTTCAGTAAGTACATATATTTTTATACCAAATTTATGGAGCGTATTTCTAATATACATTCTAAAACAGAGACGACGACGCCATAAAACTACCGATTCATCAAGGGAGAGATTTTTTTCAGGCTGATATATGTCATTCATTTTTTGTTTAAAATAATTTAACAATGGATGAATTTTGTACAGCTTGTCCTCTATAACTTCTCCGACCTCTGAATTTTTGGCAAAGTGCAGACACAGAAGAATTAACAAAAAACGGTCTCTACTCATATTTTCTGGAAAACACTTTACATTAAAAAGTCTATCAGTTTTCCAATAATCTTGCGTTCTGTTGATTTTCCATGTCCCCATGTGTAAGAGTAGCCCAAAAAAAAAATATGTAATTCTTCATTAATAAGTGGTTTCCAATTTGTTACTCTAGATCTTTCTGTAACACCCGATAGAAACAATTCATCCCCATCCTGATCGTCTGTAGATGGAATATATTCATCTTCACTATCTAATTGTGTTAAAAAATATTCAAGTTCTTTTTCTGTTAAATTTTTAGGGTTTTTACGGATATTTTTTACGTTTTGACTGAGAACAACCTAGCTATGCGTTCTCCATTATTGCAATAGTCAAACACGTTTCAGAATAAAAGGAAACACCAAAAGTGACAACTGTGACATAACTTCCGTTACCTGATGCTACTCTTAGATGCTGATGTAGCAAATAAACGCACAACTCTCGTACTAATAAAATATCATACTATAAATGGAAGTCATGTTTAAAGCACGGATCCGCGCCGTTAGCACTAAGGAATGAACGGGAATAAATAAGGGCGCGGAAGATAAATATGTGTAAGACCGAATATTCATGTATTGGATCCGAGGTTGCAGATTTAAACTTAAGTTTAAAATAAGAAACGGTACTGAAGAAAAGATATGGTACTTTTATGAAAGATATAGAAATAAAAAAGAGCACGGGGAAAACAAGCAAGAAAAAAGAAAACAAAAAAAGGATCTTTCACACCAGAGTGATAAATATTACCCTATATGGAGTAGAAATATCGGCAATATCAACATCAATATCAAAAAAATAAGAACACTTGAGGACTTTATGAGATAATGTCTACAAATCACCAGAGCGGATAGAATTAGAACAGAGGAAATATGAAACAGAATGGAAGTAGAATGCTAAATTATAAAAATTTGGAAAACAGAGCCTTGCAGTAGTACGGGCATGTATAAAGAATGTCAGAGAACAGGTGGACGAAAAGAATATTGGACTGGGACCCACCGGGAAGAAGACGGAGAGGAAGAACTGCTACAAGATGGAAAACATACATAGGAAATGCTATGATAGATAGAGACCTCAGAGAAGGTGACTGGGAAAATAGAGTGCTGTGGAGGACGAAAACGGCGAACTCATAATGGAAAAAGCCGAAAAAGAAGAAGAAGTCTTACATCAAGCGTGATACTTAAATATTTAGCGGAAGGTGCATATGATATTTGGGCATCATTTATTCTAATTGGAATTTTAATATGTTGGATTTTTTATTTGTAAAATTAACGTGAATTGATTTAAATTCATTTAGCTTTTTTCCCCTTCTAACATGAAAGGTCCTATCTGCAAAATTTTGTAAATTGACTATGTATGTACAAAATGAAATTGTCCTATAAACGTCTTAAGTGCCTTATTATATACCTAAACGGTTTGTCCTAACTGACTAAAAAGCCATGTTCACTAGCACAAATTGTCCTATCTCACAGATACTAAGAAAAATAGTCCGTTTTAACTTTAAAAATACTGTTAGGACTATTTAAGCTAGCATAATACTGAGCAGTGAGCGGCATCAGTTAGGACAATTTTGCGTAAGTAGTATGACAGAAGCATGTATGTAACATAACCTCAAATGATTAATTATAAAGTATTTGTTATTATCAGACATTGGATGTATTCTCGTGTTTTTTGTATTTTAAGTAAATATATTGTGAAAAATGGATGAAGAGTAAGTTTAATATTGTTGCCTCTGGTAAAAGCAATAACTGATTGTAATTATTGTTGGTAGTAGTAGCAATGCAGCGTCACTTAGCCGGAACAGCGATAGATGTAAACGTATTGTATTTCTTCCTTTAAATAATCAGCTCAAACAAAAAATAAATATTATTAGAAGTACTAAGCAAAGCTTAGGCCGTCCAATAAATTCGACAATAATATAAATGGAAGTGAGTCGGATTCTAGTTATGAATCTAACCAAAATATTTCTCCTAGTAAAAACATACAGACATTGTTCAACGTATTGCTAGCCACTGCAAGTTCTAATTAGGTAGACTTAAGTAATTCAAGATATTCAAATATTAAATAGAGGAACGCAAGTAGAACCGCTGAATTGCGCTAAAAAAATTTCGTATACTAGACAAAAAGACAATTATCCATAATACTGCTATTGGAAAAAGAACAACAAAAACAATTTGTTTCGAGCTGCGTAAAACAAACTAATAAAAAAGAAGTACATCACAAAAACAGACATCACCAAGAGTGTATTCTTACAAATACTATCTAACATCAGAGAAAGCCGAAGAGGTACGTGTTTGTAAGATATTTCTTTTGGCGACATTAGAAAAATATAGAAAAAACGGATTTAAAATTGATAGTACCTAAAAAAGATTGGAGAAAGCGCTCACACGCACGCGAAGTGGCAGAAACAATTGAACATATTAATTCATTCAACTCAACGATACCACATTACAGAAGAGATCACACCCCTTATCGAAATACCTTCCCAGTGATGTAAACATTACACTCATGTACAAAGATTTTAGACTAAAATATCCAAATACAGATTTTTCTTACGAATTATACAGAAAAATTGCGTCTAATGACCTAGATATATCCTTTGCCAATCTAGGAAATAAAGAATGCTGGAACTGCGAAGTATTAGAAATACACAAAAAAGGCTGATGTAAAAAGTATTGCTAACTGTGATCTGTACAAAAATGGAAAGTTCATAAGATAAAAACAATAAACGCCAGAAAAATTGATCAGAAAGATGCAGAGAAAATAAAAGAAGATGATGAGAATATTGTAGCTGCTGATTTGCAAAAGGTAATAAGTTCAATTAAGTACATACAAAAAATTTTTAAATAAAGTTTCCTTAATTTTTGGTGATCACGCTGCTTCGTTTGGAAACGTTCAAGGAAATTATTTTTTTCTTCAAACGTCAAATAATGATGACATTACTTATCTAACTTGATCCTGTCAAAGTTTGATGTCTCCGTCGGCAGCAGTTTTTTTCTCATTTCTTTATGGCGGAGGGAAAAATGTTGTCATGGCAACAATATGAAACATGTCACAAAGCAACAATACAAATGTCATTAACAACAATTAAACCTCATTTTTATTTATAGTAATATTAAAAGTACAATTAATTAATGAGGCATTTTCAAAATTGAAACCGTGCAAAAATGTTCCCGACTCTTGATACGCATTGGTAATTGTTGATAATACTGATGGTCAAGAACAACTTTCAGCAATCATTCCCGATGTTGGCGAATCATGAGGGTTTAAAAATTTTTGAGCATTATCGTTCTTATTTCTTATTGAATCCTCTATATATCCTTCGGCAACCGTGCTTGATTTCCAGCCCCCATGTCGTTTGAGGCATTCTAGATTTCCGCCTCCATCAATGAAAAGTGTAGCTGAACAATTCCCATGACGCTTCGGTAACACTTTCCATTTTGGTACTTGATAAAAAATCGGTTTTCTGTGAAATTTTCAGGCCGCAGTGATGCATACTTTTTATACAGTTTAATGTAGTTTTGACCAATTATCGTATTATTACATTTTCTTTATCCTCAATGTCCACAGTGATCATTTTTACCATTTCGTCGCATCGACAGGCGCCGGTAACCCCAATTAACAAAACAATCTGAAATATTTTTATAATTTAGTAGAGTATACTACATGCTTTGCAATATAACTTTTTTTACCTTTAATCCTAAATACAACTTATCTGGCGCTTCAAACAAAAATTTCAAATCAAACTCGTCTTTAGTGAAAACTTTAGACTTCTTTTCAGTATATCCTTCGCTTGTTTTTTTCAGAAAGGCACGTAACTTTAAAAATTTGCTTATATCCACATTTTTTCTAATAACTAACTCGGATTTTATCATAGAGTATCGTGACCACATTGTAGAAGATTTCCATTTATTTTCATTTTCCATTATATTAAAATATGCCAGTAAAACGTCTTCGGTAACTTGCCGTACCCTCTTGTATCGCACCACTCTTGGAAGTGATTGTACGCTAACCGATACTTTATTCCGGACTTGGAGGGCCCCAAACGTGCTACTGCATCGTTAGCAGCGGACTCAATTTCGTTTAGGTTTTCCATTTTCGCACTAAATTTGCGCTTGCGGTTGCAACAACAATAAGCTGTCTTTAATAATTGCAAACAACTGTCAAACAACTGTAACCAGGGAGACGCAAATCCCACCGACGACTTAATTATTTTAATTTCTAACATCTAGACGACTTTGATAGTTGTCACAGTTAATTTCGAGTAAAAATAGCGTATGAATTGTACTATTTATGGTTGAAAATTGCTACGTTTGAAGAAAAAATAGTATACTTTATTCGACAAAGAAGCGACTTTTCTTGACTTGCCCTCTATTACGCGCCTCACTTCGTTCGGCGCGTAATATCGGGCGCGTCAAGAAAAGTCATGCTTCTCCGCCTCATAAAGTAATGTACTATTACGCTACGTATCGTAGCATATACCTAATGAGAGTTTTGTCTTGCTTGAAAAGAAGTCCAATACCTACCCTCTGTCTGTGTTGTGGAATAAGGGAATTGCTGACAGATCCAAAGATGACATATTATTTTTGCATTCTACTGGTTTCGCTGGATAATTGTTCGAGCCAAAATAAAAATGGGTACTTTTTAGTTTCTTTATGTATTTGGTTAACATTAACAGTTCAGAAGTTGCTATAAAAAACAATAATCAAATTTTTTAACGCCAGGTTATACTTTTGTGGCAGCAGATTCATTTCATCACCAAGTTGAGCTTGCTCTAAAAGAAAAAAAAAAAAGAAAACGATTTTGACAATTTTTACGAAACGGCAAAACAAGCCAATTCGTCAAAAGTTAATTTAATAAAAATGTAACTTAAAAGATATGGTTTGTCTTATTTTAAAAGAGGAATTTATTTCTTTTCTTTCAAAACAGAATTTAAAAACGATTTTATTGATTTAAAAGATATTTTTATAATGGGATACGTTAAGGGCACGCTAACGAGGCCCCAGATTCGTAAGACATGTCGCGGTGTAACTTTGGATAGAAAAAATAATCTTATATTCGAACTAAAAGCGCACATTCCTTAAAATCGTGTTTTGTTAAGATTTGACGAAGATACTTTTAAGGAAGATACTTTTAAGGAAGAACATGATTAATATTAGTAACATTTTTCTCGATATATTATATATATATATATATTATATATATATATATATATATATATATATATATATATATATAGAATATATATATATATATATATATATATAGAATATATATATATATATATATATATATATATATATATATATATATATATATATATATCTAAAGTAATACAAAAAAATGTACTTCATATACACTAAGCTATATTGACCTAAGTGACAATATAATCAAAAATCGACTAATATGGAAGTCAAATCAAAATCAAAATTATAACTAGCAATTAAATTCTATTCTCCGACTATATAAAATAAAGCATAAAGAGTTTCTTAAATTACCAAGCGTTAGAGAATGAAAAGAAACAAAAACTGGATTTTCTTAAAACCCAAATTTTACAGATAGGACCTTCCATGTTAGGACCGCAGTATTCCCCCTTTTTAGTCCAATTATGGATTTTATTTATTGACAACTGTCATTTTTCTGCTGCTTCTTCACTGGTATCAGCTACTGCTACCTAAATATTGTCTGCAAAGATGGCTATAGTTTCATTATATAACAGGTAGAGGACCGGACCTAATACGCTTTCTTAAGGTACTCCCGCTTTGATTTTTTTTAGACCTGTGTACACGTCTTCTTGCTTAATTCTGAAATATCTGTCGTATATGTATAATTGCAAAATTTCCAAATATTGTTTAGGCATAAGAATTTTGAGTTTGTAGATTAAAACTTCGTGCCTACTTTATCGAAAGCCTTATCTACGTCTAAAAAGATTGTCGAACAGATTTTCTTTTCTTCTAATGATTTTTCAATTATGTTGGTAATTCTATATACCTGATCAATCGCAGAATGTTTATTTATGAAGCCAAATTGGTGTTTTGAAATCACTTTCTTCTCTTCTATTATCGGTTTTATTCTTTTTAGTAAAAGTTTGTTAAACATCTTCGATATCACTGGTAAAAGTAATATTGATTAATATGAGGAGGCTTCATTTTGTGATTTCCCTGTTTATTATTTTCACCTCAGCTATTTTCTATAAATTTGAAACATATCTCAATAGATATACAGCATTAATTAGGTTGGTCAATTTTACTATGGCTTTACGAGACAGGTTTTTTAATAATTTTCCGGTGACTAAATCATATCCTGGTACTTTCTTTGAATGTATGTTGTCTTTTGTTTCATCAGCTAATTCCTTCGGGGATGTTGGTCCGATTCTCTCTTCTGTCTGATTAGGCTCTAACGATATTTGACCATTAATTTGGTCTTCATGTGGTTTCAATGTATTTTTTAAATATGAGGTAAGTCTCTCTGCCTTTTGCTTATTGCTTATAGCCCAGCTACCATTGTTCAGTTTATTTAGTTATGGGTGGATAATGGGTTACTGGTCTTTTTAGACATCCTGTTGCTTTCTATAGAGAGTACTAGTACTGTTATCATCCATTAACTCTCTCAAGTAAAAACTGATTCATTCATTTTTTATGTTTTGAATCTCAAGTTTTTGACTAGCTTTGTTCCCTAGTTAGGATCTCTGATTTATTGTCACTTTCTTCCTAGTTTTCTTTTCGCTTTACGTAACTTTTTTATTTCTTTCGGATAGTTGTTTATGCTCTGCTGTTTCTATTGCTTATGTTTTTATATCCTGCAATTTTTTCACAAAGTTTTCTCAAATAATTGGTCATTTATCAGTTATTATTTGTTACTTTTTGTTTTGCCATATTCAATATAAGTATTTTTTATTTTATATTAATATTTTGTTAATTCTTTATTTCTCCATTTCCTAATTTTTTTTACTATTTTTTTTTTATTTCGGGATTAATTATTTTTAGATTTTTATGCTAATATAAAATGTATAAAAACGGTTATAATATATACCGTTATTACGTAAAACAAGATGCAAGGATATCAAGAAAATCAAAATATGATCTAAATGAATATCTTTACCTCTTAATTAAACTGAACTGCTAATAAATTTTATATTTATAAACACTTAAATAACTAATAAAAAGCATTAGCGAATAGGTTAAACTGATCATGACATCACCAGATTATCCTTCGATCTAATATAACAGATATGTATCATTTCTGCATGTATTTGACGATATATGTGGGTGACCTCTATTTGTGTCTTTAATTATAGAAAAATATGAAGATTACCTACTCTTGGGATAGATAATTATTGTTGGTTATAGTTGCGACATCATAAACAGCATACATTTCACTTATTACTATTAAAGTTGGACGATGGTAAACTGGACCAAAGAAAAATTAAAAATTATATTATTTATAAGTAAAAGTATTTTGCTTTCTTTCTTCTCGAAACAATATTATGTTAAAGTTTTTAACTCTAAAAGTACAATAAAACTACTGAGTATACTTCCTCTTCTTCTAGTCACATATACTTCAAGTAGCATAAGAACGCGTAGCTCTGGACATTTCACAAAATATTACTTTTGGATTTTTTTATTAGACAAATTATAATGATAAGAAAAAATCTTTTTGTGCAATCTAAAGTTGCACCATTTTAAAATCAACATGCATTTGTTAAAATACTGTCATATTGTCGAAAGGGCAGCACCTACGGGTACCTCTGGACTGATTTGTAGCTACCTTTGGACGTATAAAAAATAATTAGAAATATGTGTTATATATTTTTAATAATCATTAAAAGTCAACTAAAATATTATTTATTACCAATTTTAATAACAAGAATAATGAAATATTGTTTAAGGAATATACTAAAACATATTGTAATTGTCAAAAGATATGTTGAATTTATTATGAGAGTGGGAATAAGCCACAATTAAACATTAAAGTAAGTTTATTGACGTTTCAATTTCCACGTCGGAAATCGTTCTCAAAATATTAGTAAATTGTAAAATGCCACAAAAAATAGCTTTAGAACAATATTATTATGAGGGATAATTTTTTTTTATTGTCCCACGCTTTGAGGCAGTGGTAATTTAAGCACTATATCTTGAAAGTCGACTGCATATGTTCCTTCTATGAAATGAAAGTTTTGTTGTGTTTTGTTATTTACAATATAACTAGTATTATTATCAATCATTTTCATAACTTGAGCTAGGTAATGTTTAACTAACTTTTTAAAGCAGAGTTTAACCAAAATAAAGTCTCCTACTCCTAAGTAAAGATCTATTTCCGATTTAAACTCCGGAAAATCATGTTCATCCATTTCATTATACGTATCACAGAAGGATATTTGATCGTCATATTTACTACCAGATGAAGAACTAAAAGGAGGTTTAATCTGCTTCTTTTTTACTTTTTCCTTAGGTTATTTTTCCCTTGCGTTGGTTTTTTCTTTCTGTTTATCAGCTTCGACATAATAGCAATTTTCTCTGGTGTACTGGTTAAAATTCCAGTTTTTCCTTTCTTATTCATTCCTCTGCCTTGTAAATATTTTTTAGCTGGAGCTTGTGGAAACGGAACTATAGACTTTACAGATGTATTGCGAGGCAGATCGGTTACATGTGAGGTATATTCACTCTGTAGTGCAGCTAAAGACTCTGAAGCTGATTCATCAGCTTGAAAGGGATTAACGTTAAAGAATTGGTCTCATTTGAAGTTGGGTCGGCAGGAGCGCTAGATGAAGTAGATTTACCAGCCATTGTTGTCTCCGGTCGATCTGTAACATACGATTGAGAATGTTTCAATCTAAAAGTTGTAAATTTAAAACTATTTATTGTACAATTATTATTCTCATTATTGAGTTTGAAAAAAGTTTTGGTTTTTGGTAAATCGGGTGACGTATTACAAATAAATAATGCAACACGTAGAGAGGGGGTCAGAATTTGACTCATTGAAATCGACACGCACCGACTTAACACGTTCGGTTAACATCGTAGGCATTAATTTCCATAGCGATGCACTAAAACATGAGTCAATTAAGTTCGCAACTGCATAACGAATGGATACCACATCTGTCAAAGCAGCTCAAGCACTACTAGCATTATTGAGAGAAGACCTGAGCCAGAGGGCCGTGGCAAATCGACTAAATTTAAGCCAATCTGCTGTGTCCCGAGTATATCGTCGGTACCAAGATACTTGTGATTATGTCCTCCGACAAGGTGGAGACCGTAAACGAAAAACGACGGAGAGAGATGATCGATTTCTTGTATCTAAATCTCTGAGAAATCAACATTTGACTGGTTCCAATCTCAAAGCAGAGCTTAGAGAGGTCCGAGGTGTGGTTACTAGCGTTTGGACAGTCAGAAGGAGACTTAAAGCAGCCAACCTGACACCAAAAAGGGCAGCTACGATTCCCAAGCTAACTGCAGCCCAGAAGTAAAGGCGACTAGAATTTGCTCGCGAACATCTGGATTGGGACGACTATCAATGGAGTCAGGTATTATTCTCCGACGAAAGTAGGATCTGTCTACATGGCAACGAAAAGAGGCGTCGAGTCTATAGAAGGCCAGAAGAACGATTTGCTCAATGTTGTATACGAGAAATTGTGTCATATGGAGGCGGTTCTTGTATATTTTGGGCAGGCATTTCCATGGATGGGAAAACCGAGTTGGTTTTCGTGCCTGGTGAAGGTTTAACGGCGGATCGTTACATCAGAGATATTTTGGAGGAAATGTGGTTCCATACGTGGGATTTATTGGTGATGCCTTTATTTTATTGCATGATAATGCACGATGTCATACCGCACGAGTCACCACCACCTATCTGACTGAGATCGGTATCTTCTTCTTATGGTGCCGTGCACCTATAGTGCGTTGGCGAATTATCTTAAGGTCAGACGTCTGTCTTTTGCGGCATGCAAAAGTTCGCCAGTGTTAGTTATGCCTGTCCAGTTCTTTATATTTCGCAGCCACGACATTTGTTTGCGACCTACTCCTCTCTTGCCCTCAATCTTTCCTTGGATAATTAGTTGAGGGATGTGGCCCAGGTAGAGATCGGTATACCTACAATAAATTGGCCTGCGTTGAGCCCGGACATAAATCCAATAGAGTATGTTTGGGATAAGCTTAAACGAAGGGTCCGAAACAGAAATCATGCATCTTTACTAAATCTATACTAGACTTGTTGCCTCCAGTTATTCAACTAGCTATTCTTTGCCTGCAACTTCTTTGTCTTGCCACGAGTCTGGTATTTTTTTACTCAAGACTGTGGCATAATTAAATGCCAATTTTCTGATTCGGATTTTAGTAAGTCCCAAATAAATATAAGCAGCTTTTTCTAGATAATCAAACAGTTGCTTCTCTTTTGCAACACTAAATACTTTATGAAAACAGTAGTTTAGAGTCAAAACTATGATATTATTAGTACTAGTAACCAAATTATGGATTCACGGATTTGCTTATACTCCATTTCTTTGCCATACTATGTATAGATGCATTATTCAGCCCTTGTTCTTCCCCAATTTGGTAGAGTATAATACTTCTGACTCTAGGATATCTACTCTCTAGCCTCTAACTAGCACGTGGTGTTTTTTCTTTAATCAAACATTAATTATTAATGTACATATACCAACTTGTCCGAATTTCTTTTTCATCTATCTATTTCCCTGTCGAGCCATTTTGTGGATGAGAGTTTTTTATGATATAAGCCAGCTATTTCTTTAGCTTTTACATATTGGACATATTAATTAAGTAATAGTTTTTTCTATTTTGTTCTCTATTGTTGTATTTTCTTTGCTCTAGTAATTCCAGGATTTTGTCAGTTATAGATTGTTGTGTTTTTTGGTGTCTTTGACTCATTTTAGTACGTTCGTACATTATTTTTAAAATATTGTCTTATAATATTTTCAAATTTCCGAATTTTGACACCATTATTTTAATTTATTATTTTGCCAAGTTGGTTATTTAGATATATTTTTATTTGGTTTTTGTTGACTTCTGAGGTACTTATTTTTGTGATATTTTGGAATTTTTTTAGACTTTTTTGAGTTTGACTTTAATCTCAACCATTAGAATGGTGTGGTTTCAACCAATATCTGCTCCTGTCATCGAATGCCATAGTCTGTGGACTAGTACGCATTTCGATGCGCATCGCCCCGCCTCGAATTTTTCCATTGGCTCTTGACCTGGAAATCCCTATTTATCACTCGAACAGCGCATATAAATATTGGCGATTTTCAGGTCAGCCAGGTCAGTCCCTCACAGGCTCTCCGAGAGCTTAGTGCTCTCGGGGCTCTGCTTCCTGCATTTATTTTCCGTACTCTGTGACTGAGAATTGTTTCAACTTAACGTGGTGTTTTTATTTCGACGAAGAAATTGTCTTGTAAGAAATATCTTGCCTTTTTCAAGGCAAGACACAGAAGATAAATATTTTCCAAGTCCATAACCCGAAAATGGACTTAAGTAGAGAAGCTCTCGACAGTATATTCGAAGCCCTCTACAGAGCACCCGGGGATAACATAACAATATGTTATTATTGTTTTGACACCATTTTTATATATTTTATTTATTAGAATTTTGACTATTTGATGTGGATTATCTCCTAATGATTCCATATATACAGTATTTTCTTATATTGTTTAAACCAAGTATTTTGCAACAATAATTTTCGTCAACTGACAAACATAAAATCAAATTAAATGACTATCAACTTTAAGAAGATTGGGCTGCCAAACAGGTGTTATCATAATTTCTCTAACTCTTAAAAACAGTTAATCATTCGTTAAATCCTATCACGTGAGGCCTCGTACGTCCCAATCGGACCAACAGCATTGGAGATACGCGAATTAACACACTCAAAAGAAGAAGAGCGATCCTGTGGCCACAATTTGATGATATAAATACCAGATGGTATAAAAAAAAAGAATTACAGAAGCTCGATCATTTGAATATCGTTAACAAGCTTACATAAAGGTTAAAGGTAGACATTCGGAACCTTTAATTTAGCCGAATTTTCTTAATAACACATTAATTAATACATTCATTAGATACTGTTATGGTTTATATTTTGTATTAGTTATTTATCGAACAAAAAAAATTTTGTTATATTATTACACAAGACCTCCTTATTTTTACTTACAAAAATTGATCCCCGAAATTTGAAGAACACTAAAAAAATTTTGAAAAGTAATGAGTTTAGGTATACCCAAGGAACGCTTCATAAAAATGAAGGAGTCTCATAAACACAATATTTCTAAAAAATAAAATATAGGGTTGTACATTTAAAAAATATGAGAAAATCGATTTATATACGAATAATTTTCAATGATTTCTGTTGAACTTAATTTGAAAACTAAAATGTATCGTTTACCCTATTATGTGCCATGAATAATTATTTATTTATTCTTTCTGTATACACAACGTGTTTATTTCACGGCAATATCAAAATAACAAAGAATAACAAGAAATATCGTAAGAACAGAGATAATTAGTGGAATGTAAATATGGGAAAATAGACTCGTATTTAAAAAATATATAAAATTATGTTTGCTTTAACACGTAGTCATTTCAAGCCAAGAAAATTTCATTGTTTACATTTTTTTTAAATACCTTTTTATGATATTCTGTACCATAATGGAATTATCGACCAATAACGCACCTAAAACTCACCCTGTATATATTTATATACATATTTATATATATATATATATATATATATATATATATATATATATATATATATATATATATATATATAAATATATGTA